>NW_026526991.1:130033256-130478256 GCF_024362965.1 Panthera pardus | reverse complement strand
CCTATAACTTCTGACTCCCCCAAAACTTAACTACTAATAATGTACTCTTGAATAGAAGCCTTACAGATAAAGAGTCGATTAACACATATTTCATGTCATGTGCGACATACGTATGCTGTGTTCCTACGATAAAGTAACCAGAGAAACGAAGTATTAAAAAATCATAAGGAAACTACATTTAGAGTACTGCACTGTACTCTTTTTAAGTATAGTTGACACACAATGTTACATTAGTTTCAAGTGTACAATACAGGGATCCGACAACCCTAGAGCTCTATACGTTGTGCTGTACTCACAAGTGTACCTACCATCTGTCACCACACAGTACTGTACTGTATTTACCAAAAAAATCCATGTATTCAAGTGGGCTCACCATGCAAACCCACATTGTTCGAGGATCAACTTGTATTCATTTTAAGAACGGTTAACATTTAAAACTTTACTTCCAAAATCCAAACTTATCAAACATAAATGAGTCTTAGTATAACAAATAGACACTCGTTATACTTTACAAAAGGATTTCTTTCACGATTCCATTAAATGCAGATAACCCACTATTCAAAATACAATTCAACTTAAATTTTCTTTTCTTTAACCTCTACCCAGCTTCTCAGGTACATAGCTATTCCATAAAACAGGATATATATGTATCTAGATAATTATCCTAGACAGAAACTTTAGCCAATACTTAGGGAAAGCCTTCTATTATCTGTTGCATGATTTTTCTATTCAATAAGACTTGGAAGAATCCTCATGCCAAGACTGAGGGACTCAGTAATCTACTCACTTATTTATAACATTACCTGTTCCAACAAATGTTAAAACAAAGTGTTTTCACTTCAGCATGAACTCTTATGTCTACTGCTCCAGAGGAATAAAGATATATGCTCTATTAGAAAGCCATAAATATATACTACATCTCAAATTACTCACTGACATTACTTTTTCCTCAGTTAAATGAGAAATGTTTCAGATCCAGAAGTGATCTCAAAAACCCCACTCCTTTATTTAGGTCAAAGGGCAGGATCAAACACTCCAACATAACACAATCACTCCTGGATTGCCAAGTCAGAAGAGAATTAACACAGAAATCCTCTCTTAAAAAACAAACAAACAAAACATATAATTAGTTATAGAGCAAAAGTTTTCTGAAGAAAGTTAAATAAAATATGTAAGACTAAAATTTTAATAACAGAGTAGATAAGCTTTATTTTTTCAAGTTAAAACATGGGCAAATAAAATTAAGTAGTACCCTAAATAATCACTTCTGGGATTTGATGTTTTTTGGCTTATTTTTTTTAACACATTCCTCCAAAATCATCATCTTTAGAAATTTTCAGCAATGCTTTTTACAAGAACTACTCCTATTGTTACAATCTCCTTTAAAGCTCTAAGAGGTTCATTTCAAACTACAGCTACAGTTTAAATATAATGACTTTCATATAAATATTTCATCTTTGGCACCATCTGATAAGACAGAATTTTGGGGAAAAAAATCTTGATAAATGTTTAACATTGCAAAATATGCAAATACAGAAAAACAAAAACAATTTCAGTACTGAAAATCAAAAGGCTTTTTGTGGATTGTGATAAAGTTAACAATCCACAATGTAATGCACATCGCAGAAGCATCACATTTTCCACAAGGTACATATCTAACCTCAGAATTCGACAGAATATATAAAGATCTAGACTAAAAGCTGAAAAACACCTCAAACATGTAACAAATTCTCTAGGCTCTGGAGCTGGGAACCCCCAACGAGTGTGCCAGGCTGTGCGGCGAAAGCGGTCCATCAGCAGCTGGGCACGAAGAACAGCCTGGTGAGAGCCAGTCACCTCCAAGCCCCCAACAGTTCACCCCACATGCTGTACAACTCCTACCACGTCCCGCGTGGTCCATGACATGGCAAGGGTTAGCAAATGCTTCACAGATAAATCCGCCCAGATGTAACAAGTACCAACCTTCCTCTTAATCGCTAGAGCCATACTGAAAAAAACTTTAGTCACCCATCATTCTCACCCAAACCCAGGTTTGGAAATTCTATCTAGACTTTAATGACACATCTTCCTATTTTGTAACCTATACCATGATTCTCCACTATTTTTTCAAAAACAGGAACTCTGATATACTCAGTTCCCACCTTTTTGAAAACTTACAACCCCCGGCAACCGCATCATAACACTGACATTGTAACACTCTCTAACCTATGGTTACAGTGGTCTGCTCAAAAACGGCATCCATCAGGAGAGAAGATCACCAAACTGGCAAGCATAAGAAACGTAATTCACAGTCTATTTCAAAGGAAGCCTAGTATGAGCTTAAAACTAAGAAAAAAGCCAGAAAAAGGCAAATACTGCCTGTAACTGATTCTTTTCAATTACATCTAACAAAAATGTCTATTTGTCAGAGTAATTTTTCCAGAATGAAATCTTCAGTTGCTCCCCTAACTGAACTTCTTTTTTTTTTAATGTTTACTTGTTTATATTTGAGAGAGAGCGTGCGTGGGGCAGAGAGGCAGGGAGAGAGGGAGACAGAGGATCCCAAGCAGACTCTGCACTGAGACCAAAGAGCCGACGTGGCAGTTCGAACTCACGAACTGCAAGATCATGCCCTGAGCCGAAGTCAGACAAGACACCCGGGCGCCCCTCCCCTAACTGCCCTTCTTTAACAGCTCCTCAAGCCCTACAGGATGAAGTCCAAACTTCCCGGAGCGTCTGGGACCCAGACCCCGTTAGCGTCTCCGCCAGCTTTCCCTCTCTCTCGGTCTCCATTCCCCATCTCCATGCTCCCAAATGCTCAACTACGTGGCAACACCTATGTGTACTCACACCTCCATGCCTTTCTCACACTGCTCCACTGCCTTGGAATGCTCTGTCCTATGCCACACTCCCCCCCACCCACACGTACACACTACCCCCCCGCCCCACCCTCAATCTTCCTTCATGTAGGATCGGCTTAAATTTCACCTAAAAGTAGTAACTCCCAGAACAGCTACTCCATACTAAAACAAGTTACTTAGGAACACCCCATCCACACACTGTTTATCAAACACCTATTAGGAGCCAGGAAAAGTGCTCAGCACGTAGTAAAAACTTTTGCCCTCAAGGATCTTACAGTGTACATGGTGTAAGAGTGAAGAGCTGAGTGGCAGGAACTAGAATGAGGCAAGCAGACCACTACAGGGAAGCAGCATATTGGGGCCACCTAGCAAGGAAAGCAAAGAGAGGAACACTAGGAACCAGGGAACTAAGCAGAAACTGGTTTTCTTTTCTTCAATGTGAAACAGTCAGTTTGGACTTTATGGTAATACCAGTGGCATGTTCGTTCTTTGTGGCTGCTTGTCTTCACAACAAACAGAGAAATTACAGATAAAATACAAAAACAAATCACTAAAATGACATACCTATGCCCCAAAACATATTAAACATCTCCAGATTAAAAATCTAACAGGGGGGCACCGGGGTGGCTCAGTTGGTTAAGCCGGCGACTCCTGCCTTCCACTCAGGTCATGATCTCACGGTTTGCGAGATCCAGCCCCTGGGCTTTGCGCCGAGAGCACACGGCCTGCTTGGGACTCTCTCTCTCCCTCTCTCTCTCTCTCTGTCTGAAAATAAACAAACATTAAAAATAAAACAAAATCTAACAGGAACACAAAGTATGAGCCAAACTAAAACCAGGAGGTCTGCTGGGCTGTGGGCCCCAAAGCAGGAAAAGGCAGCAGGAAGTAAATCCCAGGGGGGAACTGTATATAAGAGTTCACGTGAAGCAGGGTCAGTAGCCAGGCTCCTCGCTTAAAACCAGGGACGGGGGAGGGGGGACACTCCTCCTTGATGATAAAATGGGACTGAAAAAGGCCTTTGCTAACTTGCTGAAGCTACAGCTTAGGAAGCTGCTGACCTAATGCCAGCTGACTCCGTGACAGAATCTGTGATATCACCAACATCACCATGCGGCTGGTGCTCTGATCCACTAACACAAGACCTGATTCTGATCTGGGAACTCCAAAGGCACGCAGAGACAACTGCAAATCTGCTACACCAGCAGGAAAATCACAAAAGGAGACAGCCATAGGAGAAAGAGAAAGAATTTTTATCAGAGTGCGCCTGCAAAACTACAGAATATGATGAAACACCAACAACAGCAACAACTACAATATAAATTCACTGGAGACAAAATTAAAAAATAATCAAGTGATCTGAGAAACACTTCAAAACAAGCACATGAAAGTTCCACGAAGAAATAAAAGAATAATAAATCAAATCTTTAAAATAAAAACAAGCAGAAATAAGAAAAGAATTAAAGGGCATAAAAAACAACCGATTTGGGGCACGTGGGTGGCTCAGTCGATTAAGTGTCCAACCTGGGCTCAGGTCATGATCTCGCAGTTCATAGTTTGAGCCCCATGTCGGGCTCTGTGTTCACAGCTCGGAGCCCGGAGCCTGCTTCGGATTCTGTGTCTCCCTCTCTCTTTGCCCCTGCCCCGCCTCAAAAATAAATAAATATTTTTAATAAATAAACATTTTTATAAAGTGTAATTTATAATTAAAAAAAAGAACCAATTAAAAACATTAGAAATGAAATATAGCCACTGTAATTCACAAATAAAAAGTTGTATGTCTTTCAGATAATTTATTAGTTGCCTAAAGGTACCCCCACCCTCTCTGCCTTTGTCCCCAGAGGGCTCTGAATTTTTAGAGGCAGCAGGTATACAAGACCCTGTTAGACACTGCGATTCAAAAATGAAAGACCTTAAAAAAGAGGTTAGAGAGGGAGGGAGCCAAAACATAAGAGACTCTTAAAAACTGAGAACAAACTGAGGGTGGATGGGGGGTGGGAGGGAGAGGAAAGTGGGTGATGGGCATTGAGGAGGGCACCTGTTGGGATGAGCACTGGGTGTCGTATGGAAACCAATTTGACAATAAATTTCATATTTAAAAAAAGAAAAAAAAAATGAAAGACCCTGGGTACCTGTCCTCAAAGAACTCTGTAATGGGGACGCTAACAGAACACTAAGATTACAAAGTAGAACAGAATGTAAATTGCCCAAAATGTAAGCATTTTTAAGTTAAAATGCTGGACATTTCTTAGTTTTCATAAAGTCATATGGTCATCTTTACTAGAGTTGGCACTTTACATTAGATAAATGTTCTCACAAAATTTCATCTGAATGGAGCCGAAATAATAAAAGCTGCTTCTTCTTGAATCTGTATTTGAACTCGTGTAGCAACTATGCTGGTTTACTCAAAGGACACCACTGAAAAAGTGCCCCACTGAAAACCCTCGAAAATCAAAGCGTACTTCTTGCGATATTATTCTTAGTAGAAAGCACTCAAAGATTTCACAGCAACAACAGCCTTGTTTTCATTTAACGACTGCTTAATTATTGCAATCAATGGTAAGAAAAACTATCCAGGGTGACTGGGTGGCTCAGTCAGTTAAGTATCTGACTGGATTGCGGCTCAAGTCATGATCTCAAGGTTCATGGATTCGAGCCCTGTGGAGGCTGCTTAAGATTCTCTCTCTCTCTCTCTCTCTCTCTCTCTCTCTCTGCTCCTCCCCTGCTCACGCACACACGCATGCTCTCTCTCTCTCAAAATAAATAAACTTAAAAAAAATCTTTTAAAAAAGTAAATTAAATTTAAAAACACTCTATCCATATTAAGATAATCAATATGAATTACATGTGAAAATGTTTAAACTCTCTAACATTATACTCCAGCAGGAAATGCTCACTCTATTCCAAAGTTCCCATAATCAAAAAATCTGTACTTTTTAAAAAATACATCAAAATTGTTATATGATCACAGTCAAGGCAAAACTCGTAATTCTTTCCTCACTCCCTAAAATAAACAGTTAATACAAAGTCGTAAAACCCAGCTCTCCTAGTCACAGCCGGAAGCAGACTGGAATGGCAGAAAATACTATGTACAGAACCACTACGGGAGAAAATAAAACCTGTATCAAATTTGGAAAGTCTACAGGATAGATGTGGTTTTCATTCCATCAAAGACATTAATAGATTTTTTTTTTTTTTTGCTTATATACTCACCCATGTTACCCAATGATCAAACCTCATACAATTAAACTTCTGCTAATTACAATCAATTTAAATTTTCCCTCTTAATATTTCTTTCTTTTCCCCCCACCCACTTCTCCTCTGGCAACCACTAGACTATCCTCTATATTTGAGTGTTTCCCTCTTCATATTTTTCACAAGTCACTTCCCAATGAGTAGTCAACAGAAAATTTTAGATAACAGAATTAAATCAGCCAAGAAACTAATGACACAGATTTCCTCACCATATCTAACTTTTCAGAATAAACCAAGCATCAAAAAGTATCTCCTTGTTTAAATACAGATAGGTACACAGTACTGGGCTGACCAGAGTATCCAGTCTCTGATGAAGTAACATAATTCCAGTTTGTCCAATAATAAACTTTTTCTATTTTTTCAGTACACTGCAAATGCTGCCCAGGCCTCTGAAATGAAACACAGGGCACTTACTCATGACTGGAAATATCTCTGTAGGCTGTCCCAATCAGATAGTAAACCAAAATCTGCTGTCCAAGGTTTCTCAGAAGAATACATGTCCTAGTAAGAAAACAGAGAGAAAGAAATCATCTTTTTAAAGGTCAGCATTTAAAATTTTTTTTTAATTTTTTTTTAACGTTTATTTATTTTTGAGAGACAGAGACAGAGTGCGAGTGGGGAAGGGGCAGAGAGAGGGAGACACAGAATCTGAATCAGGCTCCAGGCTCTGAGCTGTCAGCACAGGGCCCGACGCGGGGCTCGAACTCACAAACCGTGAGATCATGACCTGAGCCGAAGTCGGACACTTAACCGACTGAGCCACCCAGGCGCCCCTAAAATAAAATTTTCTAAAAAGAAATGAAAATAATTTGGTTTCAACAATTTTCTATTTCCAAAAGAACCTTCTGAATATAAAACCTTCATCTAAAAATATAAAAAATTACCAATCTTTAAAACATCATGATTCCACTTGTATTTTCCTTTGTCTATAAAAAGTTACCCCCAAAGCAAATAGTACATACAAAGTAATTATCACACAGAAACTTATTATCACACAGAAACAGGTGTCCTTGGTTTTCACTTACTAAAAACTTATTCCCTCCCCCTTTCCCAAATAAATAAGTCCTAGAAAGAAAGTACTCCATCTAGGATAAAGACAGCATATCGCATCTGCTAAATTGATTTTTGATTACACATAAATAATTTATACACTATCAAATGAAGACCACTAAAGGTATTGCTATAGACTTTCTCTAATAATGGGCATCTTCCTCATTATAAAATATGGTTTCATTGTTTAAAAAAATTGGAAACAACAGCAAAATAGAAAGAAAAATTCTCTTACCACAAAATGCCACTACACCTACCCAATTAAGTGGGGCACGTTCCTTTCAAGGGATTTTTTTTGTAAGTATTTCTTCAAAATACACTTTATAAGGGTGCCTGGGCGGCTCAGTCGGTTAAGCATCCAACTTCGGCTCCGGTCATGATCTCGTGTTTCATGGGTTCGAGCCCCATGTCTGTGTTGACAGCTCAGAGCCTGGAACCTGCTTTGAATTCTGTGTCTCCTTCTCTCTGCCCCTCCCCTGCTCACATCTGTCTCTCAGTCTCACAAAAATAAATACACATTTAAAAAAATTAAAATATACTTTATAAATACTACATACAAAATTTTGTATTTGGTTCTTTTCACTTCAGTATAACATAAAGCATCACCCTGCATTAGTATAAATACAAACTAAATCTGCCTTACTTGATTAATATATTAAAGAAAATGAGGCATAAAGTAAGACTAATACTATATTTCAACATAATTACGGATGCACAGTGCCTCCCCAAATCTAACACATAAAATCCCATAGGTAGATTAAGGTTTGATATAACATTTACACTGTGCTTCCTCATTTACAGCTTTGTTCATAAACTGATAAACTACTTTTTGCAATCACAGAAAGTGACGGTTACTTTATTTTCTAAATCAATTAAGAACATAGCATAGTACTAAGGACCACTGACTCTGCAACAGATTAAAGTTAGGGTAACATTTTTTGAAGAAATAATGTTGGTCTCATTTATATACTTTACTCATGTCATGTAAAATACATGAGAAATACAAATTTACAAAATGAAAATCTGTATGCACAGCATGATTTGTAGACTGTAATTAGCAATGGCATATAATCATAGTACTGCCACGTAATCACCTGACCCCCATCCCACAGGCTTTCTTCTTTATCTATACAGTAAATGCTATGATTTTCATTTCCAGATAACCCAATTATCCCAAGGGAAATGAGAAGTTGTATGAAAAATCTAAAATAACACATAATCTACATGTTAGTTTCAGAATATGTGACAAGAAGTTTCTCACTATAAATATAAAGTTTTTTGATGGTGTTTCACTCAGGCTATTAGATCTGTTTTCCCTCCCAGGGAACTAGGAGGTCAAACATGCTGAGCCCTGGAGCATGGTGAATGACGACACAGGAAGGCAATCCCATGTTACAGATACACAGGGTAGATTAAACATTCACAGATGATCTAGGAGTTTACTCATAGTTCACTTACGCTGGTAGAGTCTAGTCTCTTTGGTCAGGGACTTTTCTCTTTGTTGCTGTTTATAACAAAGTTTTTGATCTTAAATTTAAAATTCCTAAATGGTGGGGCACCTGGGTGGCTCAGTCGGTTGAGCATCTGAACTTCTGCCTAGGTCATGATCTCGCAATTCGTGAGTTCAAGCCCCGCTTCAGGCTCTGTGCTGATAGCTCGGAGCCTGGAGCGTGCTACGGATTCTGGGTCTCCCTCTCTCTCTGCCCCTCCCCTGCTCACGCTCTCTGTCTCTCAAAAATAAATAAATGTTCTAAAAAAAAGTTTTAATTCCTAAATGGCAACATGAAAGCATTTTATACTAAGTAGCACCTCCTACCCATAATTGTAAAATGCTGAACAAATACTTATTCAAGAACTGAACTTCCTAACATATCAAGTTTTCTTATTGCTAAAAATAGTAACCTCAAAAATACCAGGATAATAAAACTTATCAACAGTGGATTTATGACCTTACCATCTAAGGTGAAAAATATACTTGACAAATATGAAACAATGCATGAATTGGAATTACTGTAAAATGTCACGGAGTAGTTCTTAGAAAAACATACTTGGAAATTACTCGTAACTGAACTCACTGGTTCAAACTCTTTAGCATAATCGCAACTTTGAAATGTAGACCCTCCTGTCTACTTTCAAAGTAGGTCGCATGCAAATTCTTTTAAGCAGCAACGCAGTTCAGAAGCATGTAAGATAAAATGGGCACAGGGGAGCCCATGTGGCTCAGCTGGTTAAGTGTCTGACTCTTGATTTCAGCTCATAATCTCAGGTCATAATCTCAAGGTTAGTGAGGTCGAGCCCCACATCAGGCTCTGTCCTGACAGCATAGAGCTTGCTAGGGATTCTCCCTCCCAATCTCTCTCTTTGCCCCTACCCTGCTCACACTCGTGCTTTCTCTCTCAAAATAAATAATGTGCACACTCTCTTTCTCCTCCTCTAAATGCTATCCCCTCCCAATGGACACAGAAAAAAAGAGAAGAAAAAAATCTAACTTTGTTTTTCACACCATCCAAGAGGGAAAAAAAATAATTTGTTTTAAATCCACAGTTTCACATAGTAGGTATACTGGGGTATTTCTGTAAAATCTGGCCTTTAAAGTCATTTTCTAGTAACATGAGCTATGCTATTTATCCTCCACATGGGAATGTGTACTCACACTAACCTAATATAGATTCTTTCAAGTGACACCTCCAACTTTTTGTGACAAAACTTGATCTGCACGAATGGTAAGCAGGGCTACGGATAACCCATCTTGACAGGGAACTCAGGGGAAACGCAGGGCACGTGGGTGGCTTAAGTGTCCAACTCTTGATTTCAGCTCAGGTCATGATCTTATAGTTCACGAGATCAAGCCCTGCATCAGGCTCCACGCTGACAGCGCACAGCCTACTTGGGATTCTCTCTCTCCCGCTCTCTCTGCCCCTCCCCCACATGTGCACACAAAGTACATAAACATTTAAAATAAATAAATAATAATGTTTTTTTTTAAAGTAAAACAAACTCCACCATATCCTCTTTTTTACTGCAGGCACTAGGCAGCCTAAAATAATTTCTGATGCTTTTAGACAGTTTAAACCTCTAGAAGTACTGGAAAGGATTTCTGGGTTTTATAACACCCGATAATATATTTTAGAACAAGCTCAGCAGGCCCAATTTTAATGATTTTAAAACTTAAATTTAACAGAATTATAAACCACAACATATGGTATCACATTCTATTGTTTCTTATAATATTCTTTCAGGAGATCAAATTAACAGTAATTCACTTCACTGTATATGATCTTCTATGGAAAGAAGTACATGAGAATGCCAATCTCCACTACCAGCCGATGGGATCTCCATTCTTTTACTCTTAGCACAAATTACAATTTCAGAAAATTAAATTTAATCTTGAGAACATTATGGTAAGTGAAATAAGCAAGTCATATATAAGACAAACACCCTATGATTCCACTTACATGAATGAAGTACGTAGAGAAGTCAAATTCAGGGACAGAAAGTAGAATGGTGGGTACCAGAAGCTGGGGGGCGGGGCGGGGGAGGACAGGAAGTTAATGTTTAATGGGGACAGAGTTTCAGTTTGGGAGGATGAAAAAAGTTCTGGAGATGAATGGTGATGGTCCTACGTTAATGTAAATGTAGTTAATGCCACTGAACTGGACACTTAAAAAAGGTTAAAATGGTGGTCTTATGTGTATTTAACCACAATACAAAAATACAAGTAACAAAAAAAGAATCCAATGTACCTACGGCTCCAAAAGAGCAAGCAAATCGTAAAGTAACAGAAATTTATTACAAGGTGTCTTAAGTGTTTTTATTAATAAATATCCAAAACCAACCACACGTTTCTAAAATATTTGGCTTTGAAGGAAAAAGAAGTGTATACCTGAGAAATAGCTAGGACTCATTATTTATATATTTTTAAATCCCTCCAATTAAATAACACAGGCCCTGTTAAAGCCAGAAGCAAAACACATACTTTCAGCACTGAATGTCAAAGTCCTTTCCTGTCCCTCCACCACCACAGTTCCCTATGATCTCTCAAGTTCATTTTGTTTTTTCTGTCCATCTGCAAAATATTTCTCTCTAAATAAATATATATACCTTTTCATTCAAGTGCTCTTGTATTGGTAAAACACTCACACCAAGCAGCTGAAGACCATGTGTTAAGACTTTAAAAACTTTAGTTACAGCTCCATTTTTATCTTTTAGCATCCTTCAATGTTTTGTAGAGTAAGAACGATGGCAAAGAAAGTATTTAATTAATTCTTCCTCATAATTTCTAACTTCGTGGTCAGTTTCCGAAGAACATCCACTACTTCACTGTGAACTTTCCAATTTTTACCGTTCAAGATAAGTATCTCTCCAACTAAAAATACAGCTGTCAGGTAATTCCGTTTCTGAGATTCTTGTGCCCAAAGAGCTTGCGAACCCTCTTGCTACATGACATCAAAAATACTTGATAAAATACAATAATTACCCTATTAAATGCACAGCAAAGCTCATAAGCAACTAAGAGAAATCCTCAGAGACCGAAAAAACGCACAGGAGCACAAAGAGAGGGTGATAAGTAAGCACTGATGCCAGCAACGGGCCTTCCAGGCAATTGCCAATCTCCCATAACCACGCTGCACCGTCCAATACTGCAGCCACCAGCCCGTAGCTATTTAAATTTAAATTAATTAAAACCATGTAAAATTTAAAATTCCATTGCTTTGTCATACCTCATACATTTTAAATGTGGCTAGTGGCTGCTGTATTAGCAGAGGTGTGTGACATTTCCATGATCCCCGAAAATTCTACCAGACAATGCTGAAGGGCTTTCAGTGCTGACAGTCATGCTTGGGACAAAACTAGAGCTTTACACGATACAACATGGAAAGTCAGACTACAGATAAGTACAGAGAGCCTGGCACCTGAAACACTACATCTTCAACAAAAATAATTAACTAAGTAAGGGGGGGAAAAAAATCTACCCCAAAGGAAGATTGAAGGAAAATTCTCTCCTGAGTCTAGGTTTATTTGTGTTTGGGGAGGGGGAGGGGAGTATTCACTGGAAATCTGTAACCAAAACCAACCTTCACCCAGGTTTCAAGTTCAAATCCATACACTTGTATATTATAAAAATCTCAAACCTAGAAATTAAGTTGCCCTGGTTTGACATTGTCCTCAATTGCAAATTCCCTCTGGGAGAAAGCACTCTTAAGCCAAGTCTCATAAGCATTTCCACAAAGTTACAGGAAAAATTAGCTCAAAATTTAAAACTATGCATAAGCAAGATTCGACAGAAATAAGCAGACTCATCACAAATACATCAAAAAGGAAAGGACAATAATGTTTTGAAAAACAACAGGAAATGAAAAATATGAGCAAAAAAGAAGGCAACAAATTTGGAAAAGAATCAAGTGAAAAACAGGATAACTAAAATTAAAGCTCAACAGACAAGTTCAGCAAAGTGGATGTTGCTAAAGAGAGAATTAATGAACCAGATGACAGATCTGAAATCATCCAGGATGCAACAAAGACAGATTAAAAAATATAAAGGAAGATTAAGAGATATGAAAAGTAGATTAAAACATCTATTTTACATATATATATCTAATTGGGAGTTTTCGAAAGAGAACATCAAGAATGAGGGAGAGACAATCTGCAAAAAGACAATAGCCAAGAATTTTCCTGAACTGATGAAAGACACTAAAGTACAGACTCAGGTTCAGCAAATTCCACAAAGTATAAATAAAATGGAAACTGACACCTAGAGATATCATCGTGAAACTGTGAAACATCAATGACAGAGAGTTCTTAAAAGCAACCAGAAACCAAAGGCAGATTGCTCACAGAAGGAACAATTAGACTTGACATCTGACTTACCAACTGCAACAATGGGAGCCAGAAGACACTAGAATAATGTCTTCAAAGCTAAAATAAAGAAACTGTTAACTATAATTATATACTCAACACAGTTAAAACTAACTTTTCAAGAAAAATGACAAAATAATGAAAATTTCAGACACAAACGGCGAGAATATAAACAGATCCTCATTAAAGATGCTTCCAAAACTGTAGTTCACAAATATGGAAAATGATGCCAAAGAGAATATCTGAAATACAGGAAAGAATGGTGAGATAAAAGTTGTAAACATGAGTAAACACAAACAAATATTAGAGGTATGATTTCTAAATCACGAGTTACAAAAAAGAGAGAGAGAGAGAAAGTACTGAACAACAGCATGTAATCTAGAAGGGACGTAATAAGAAAGGAAATATTCCAAGTTTCTTATGCTGTTATTCAAGAGGAAGATATGGCAGATACTATCTTTTGTTCACATGCCTTCCTTCACTCACTGCTCTCACTGTGACTTCCCTAGGGGTGGGACATACTCCCCACCTCATGGATGTGGGGGCCTGATCACATGACATGTTGGACTCTGGACACAACCGACACTATCCCATTTGTAAGTGGAGGGTTTAAGAGCCCTGAGCTTGGCGTGTCTCTTGTACCCCAACAGCTGCTGGTCCCAGAATGAGTAGACACCCAGCACATAACTGCACCCAACCCAAGGCTTATAGACAAGCCCAGCCAAACCCAGCAGAGACTGCCAAACCTATGAGCTAGACATAAATGTCTGTCCTTTCACAGCCCTGAAATGTTGCAGTGGTTTGTTACACAGCATAATTACTGCAAAAGATGACTAATGCAGAGAGCAAGGACATTAACTTTAAATGCAAATGAAATGTGTGAGTTTTAGTTTTACTAAAAAGCTTTACTCACTAAATTCGTGAGTACACACACACACACACACACACACACACACAATGATACTATTAACATAAAGTTCCAAAATATGTAAAATTCACAATAAGTTGTTCAGGGACATATACATATGCAATGTAACTATACAGAAAAGCAAGAGAATGCTAGAGCCTAAAGTTGAACCTGACAGTTCCCCCGGACAAGTAATGGACAGAGGAGGAGGAACAATGAGATGTGATCCAAGAGGATACCGATAATGTTCTATTGCTTAAGTTGAGGGAGGGGACACTATAGACACCATTATATTAGACCCTATGTAACACACATTACACAGAGCTTTTTGTAGAATAAGTTTTATAATACTTTAATATGAAAGAGCAAAATTTTTCCCAAGCCATTCAGAAGTGAAATGATGATAAATGAGAATAACAGAATATGTGTACCCATCCGTATGAAGGAGTTAAATGCATTTAGAATGTTTAAACTATAATTAAGAGGCAGAAATATTTGTAGTGACTCATTCATTCTTTAAAAGTAAAAGACAAAGTCAAGTGATAGGCAGTTCCACTACAAATTGCAAGAGAGCTCTCACGTGCAAAGACTGAGGATTAGACATTATCCACATGTGTAAGAGCAGCAGGCCTACTCAGAGCTGTATCATTGGTGCTACCTGATCTCAGACGTCTGATCACTAAAGCTTCTGATCTCACCCTCAGAGTTGCACAAGCCAAGTTCATTTTCTAGGAGAAATTCCTAGAGCCTGTTTTACAACATTGCTATGTGTTGAACTACCAGCCCAAGAAAGAGCTTAAGAAAATTTCCTTTGTTGAAGCTTGATTCATGACAGCAAAAAAATTTATAAACAACTCAAATGTCCAACAAGAATTATCAGAAATGATGCCTCAAACAATTTATTTCCCAAAGGATTATAAAGCAATATTTAAATGATTAATGTTGGGTTTTTAAATTTAAAACAAACAGATAATATACAAATTGACTATCCATTCAATAAATATTTACTGAGCAGCTATTATGAGCCAGGGAGTGTTCTAGGCCCTGCAGACACAGCCAAGAACAAAACAAAGATCCTGGCCCCGTGGAACTTACATTAGAGGATTTCTAGTATCTTTCTTTCTTAATTCAGATTCATAGTTCATTGGTTCAAAGACATATGCTGGGCACACATATACGTACTGGGTAATGTCTTCTCATTCCAGATAAACAACTTCAGTTAATATTAGAGTCACTATTCATTGACACAGGAAGTCTCACCACTATACTTTCCTAACTCTTGGGCTTTCTATAAAGAATGCTCTTTCTGCAATTTATACCCCCTGAAATACAATGCTAAATTTGAACAACTTTCAATATTTTCCCAGCTCAAGAGAAGTGAAGCAAATCTTCCGTCAGCGCTAGAGTGAAAGGTCTATTTCTCCTACCCACTATTCACTACATCAACACAGCACTTCCTGCTAATAAGGTCAGAGAATGAGATGGGCAAAATGTGAAATCATTGGATTTCCTCGGTTTGTTTACATGTGTATGTTAATGAAGCATCAGATAAGAATGAGGTCTAATTTCCCCTTCTACAGGTAGAATCTGAGCTAGGTTTCCAGAAGGACTTATCGAATTCCAGCAGCTTTACGCTGGTGAACATGCTAACTTTTATGTATTTAGAAAAACAAATGTCCTTTCCCAAGCTTCTTTACCTACAGCTATAGAGGCAGGGCCTTTCAAAAGCAGCTTATATGGAAACCAATTTGACATTAAACTTCATATATTGAAAAAAAAAAAAAAAAGAATAAATAAACATTTAAAACATTTAAAAAAAAAAATCGGCTTATAATTTGTTCAGGTTATATTTGCCTAACGCACTTGATACATACTATCAGAGAAGCGCACCTAATGCGAGCTCTGCAGATCAAAGCTAAAACGAAGGATACAAGACATCTGACTTTAAGAGGCCTGGCATCATTTTAAAAGTCAGCTAAAAACTCCAGATTCTAAAGACAAGAATCCATCCATGCCTTCAGTAAATACTTATCCAGCTAGACAATATGCAAAAACTTCTCAAGGGGCTTGGTATAAAAAATCAAGACAAACCTGGTCCCAGCCATCCTGCCACTAACCAAACAAATTCAGGACAAAAGTACTATCAGCTCATGCAAAGGCCCTGCAGTGAATGAAAATGAGTAAACGTACTGGCCATAAGATGCAAATATATCAAGTTGAAGAGAGGAAAATTCATGTAGTCAATAAGATTGGAATTCAGCAAATTGATGGTAGGTTGTGGGCCCTGAAGGAAGATCACTCAACATACAAGGAGTCCTAGATGCAAGAGGCACAGCTGAGACTCACGTTCTTTACCTGTAAAATGAGAGTTAAACTTTTCAACGCACCTACCACTCAAGACTGTCAAGTGATTATGCCAGAAAAAATGCTTCGGTAATCTAAATATCTTCTATACTCCAGCACTGATTCAGTTTTGGTTGTTGTTGTTGTTCAGTTTTGGTTGTTGTTGTTGTTGTTGTTGTTGTTGTTGTTGTTGTTTTCAGGTCTCATTTTTAAATAAGTTGAAATGATTTTTAAGTTCTCTTTCTAGCACTGTTAGATTTAGGACCTAAAAACTAATCTTAAGTCAATGAGTAAGAGAATTCTAACTTCCCAAGCATTATTAGTAGGATCAATCAATAAATTATTGCAGAAAACCAGGTATGAGCTGAAACAAACTGGTCTAAAATGCTGGTTACAAAAAGGGGGTGTGGGAGGGGGCCAGATTCAAATGACACTTAGAAGAAAGTTAAAATGACTATCAGTAGTGAAGTAATCAAAAGAGCAACCCTGAAAGTTTAAGGGAAGAACCTGGAGCATTCTTCTGGCAACCCCTGGTGACGGCAAATTACCAGCTTTGTAGGAAAAAGATTTTGTAATAGAAAAATATTTCCCAAGCAAGTCTGGTGAATGAGCTTTAGAATTCAAACTCATGATAAGCATCGATGAGAAACAAAATGTGATATAAATTGAGGGATGGAGCTCAATATTTCCAAAAAGCAAGTTCTAAAAAGAAATTTCAGAAATTTCTCTTCAGCAATTAATGCAGATAGTCTGCTAATGGTAACTATACTTAGCACCAATTTGAATACACGTTCAAATACAACTTACATTTCCAATAAAACTAGACCACAGATTACACACCAAGCCTCTTGTTTTAAATACAATCAAAAAGCTAGACAAATATATGTATTTCTTTAATTCTTAAAAATATCAGAGGATATAAATTGGTACAACCACACTGACAAAATTGGTAGTAACTAGTAGGGCAAAATATGTATCTGCCTATATTACTCAATAGTTCCGTGCCCAGGGGTATTTCCAAAAGAAAGGACTGCATAAACCCAACAAAGTACACGCACAAAAATGTCCACAGCAGCTTTATTACAATAGCCCCAAACTGGAAATAATTCACATGTGTATTAAAAGAATGGATAAATAAATTGTGATAGGCTTGTGTATGAGGCTGCTACTATGGCACACTATATTTTCCAATAATGGCGACCACAACATTTCTGGTCTCACATGCTCTTCTAGAATCTGATCTCTCCCATTGCTTCTCGGCCTTTTGGCTAAGATCAAGGGCAGAATTCTTCTCTCTCCCCATCAAGAGGCAGAGTCTGTTCCCCCGCTCTTCAAACCTAGGCAGGCTCATAACTGCCTCAAAGAATACAATGCAGTGGAAGTAAAACTGCATTAAGTTTCCAAGCCAAGTCATAAGAGGACATACAGCATGTGTCTGGCTCACAGGATCTCCACCGCTCTCCCCACTGCATGTGTGTGGAGGACGCTAGCACTTGGAACACTGCCACAAGGCTGTGAGCACACTCAGGCCACATTTAAGTGCTGGTCCGCAAACGGCAGACGCGTGGGCAAAACTTCCAACACTATTAGGCCCAGCCTTCAAGCAGCCCTTCTTGACACCAAATGCAGCTGTAACAAGCAATGCTCAAATTACAGTTTTGTACGGAAATCAAGGTCACTGTTTAAGTCACTGAGTTTTGAGGCAATTTTTTAGGTGCCCCAGTAACTAGAACAAGTACAGGGCAATGAAAAAGAAACACTACCGCTACACGCAACAACATAGCTGAATCTCGTTGACAGACTACAGTATTGAATGAAACAAGCCAGATCAGACACAGAGGAATGTACACTGTATGATACTATTTCGACAAAAACAAAAAACAAGCAATGCAAAACTAGGGGCACCTGGGTGGCTCAAGTCGGTTGAGTGCAGGACTCTTGATTTCACCTCAGGTCATGATCTCACGGGAGATGGGATCGAGCCCCATGTCAGGCTCTGTGCTGACAGCACGGAATCTGCTTGGGATTCGTTCTCTTCCTCTTCCTCTGCCCCTCCCCATCCCCCCCACCCCCCACCCCCGCTTGGTCACTCCCTCTCTCTCTCAAAATAAATGAGTTTTTTTAACGTAAAACTAGTCTATGGTGCTAGAAAACTGAGTAATTGTTACCCAAGGCAAGGAAGATAGGTAGCATGGATTGGGAAGGAGTGTGACACGGGCTTTCTGGGGTGGCGAAAGTGTTCTATATATTGATCTGAGTATGATTATACATTTACAAAAACTCCTCAGGATATACATTTAAGATTAGTGCACATTACTATATGTATATTATACCTTAATTTAAAAAGTAGGGAAGGATGGTGATCAAAGAACTAACAAGGAATCAGGAGGACAGGGCAGAGCATGCGTGGCACATTGGGGTTTCTTCCCTCCTGGAAATATTTGCCTAATCAAGAGATGCCTGAGAGGCTAAACTGCATGGAGGCGGCCTTGGAGACTCAGAAGCCAAAGTGTCAGAGTACAAGATCCTCCAAGGGAGCCATCCCCTACTTTGGAATAAGACCGCATAAGGCTGAATCCCAGAAGGTATAACACAGAAGTAAACTAAACCGATCCTTGCATAGATTCAAAAAAACTTAATTTGAATAAAGTTAAGACCAAGTGCCTGGCAAAAGCAACAGAAAAAGCCTTACCTAAATCGGTAACTACTTCTAGACCTATTTTTTCAAATAGAATGAACAGTATACAATCAAAGACAGGCAGGAACATTAGGAGATAAGACCCCTCGAGAAATAAAAGACTACAGAAAAAATCTGCACCACCAGGGGATAGTTGCCATGCTCACCCTGTTCAAAGAGGTATGTACAGAGCTTGAAATTTTTGATAGGGAATTAGAAACTATGAAAGTGACATGACCACTTAAAAGGAACCAAACTGAAATTCTAGAATGCAAAATACAATTAACCAAAATTAAGAACCCAGAGAATAACATTTAAGAGCATACTAGACAGTGGGGCGCCTGGATGGTTCAGTTAAGAGTCCAACTCTTGACTTCGCTTCAGGTCATCATCTCACGGGTCACGAGACTGAGCCCTAACACCGGGCTCTGCGCTGAAGGTGCAGAGCCTGCTTGGAATTCTCTCTCTCTGCCCCACCTTCCTCCTAAGGGCGTGCAGCCTCGCACTCTCTCTCTCAAAATAAATCAACTTAGAAAAAAGAGCATATTAGATGAAGACTAACTTAGTAAACTGGAAGACAGAACACACACACACACACACAAATATCCAGCACAGAAAAGAAATAAAAGAATGGAAAATACAGAAGGCAAGTGAAATGCACAGAGGATTTGGTGAGTCTAACACTGTGGAACTGAAGTCGCAGAAAGATCAAGAAGCAGAATGGGGAAGAAGCAATATTGGAAGAGATGATGGCTGAGAGCTATCCAAAACTGATGAAAGACATCGGAAGGTATACTCCCCAAGCAAGAAAGGGAGGATTCTTTGAAATCCAAAAAGAAAATCTCAAAAATAGCCTGAGAAAGAAACCAATTACCAAGACAGAAGCAATAAACTATGACTGACTTCTCAATAGAAACAAAGCCAAAGAGGGGCACCTGGGTGGCTCAGTCAGCTAAGCGTGTGACTTCGGCTAGGTCATGATCTCAGAGTCCATGAGTTTGAGCCCCGCGTCGGGCTCTGTGCTGACAGCTCAGAGCCTGGAGCCTGGTTTGGATTCTGTGTCTCCCTCTCTCTCTGCTCCTCCCCAGCTCGCACAGTAGAAATATATCTTTGGGGTTTAAAATATATATGCGTTTTAAAACATGGTGACAACGAAATGGGTTTAAAAAAGAAGAAAGAAAAAATTAACTTAAATGTTTTTAAAGGCCTTTCACAATCTCAGGAAAAAGAGTGGAAGTCTCAATATTATACTTTGGTAAGTTGAGAAAACATTATCAGAATTTCGTAGGCCAACACTAAAGGAACAGCAAAAGAACACATGATCCCACGCTAATAAAAAAGGAGTAAATGGAATAATTATTTTTACAAAGAGAATCCAAAACAAAGGTAGAATGAGGGGAAAAAATATGGAAAACAAGGAATTCAAGTAGATTTTTTTAATTTTTAAATATTTATGTCAATGTAAAGTTATTAAGTGCCAATTCATTTTTGTAATAGTCATCAGCAAAATACACAAAAATATCTGGCACACATACCTAACTTTTATAAATTTTGACCAATCTTTTCTACTGCGACTGACTTTTTGAAATCTTATTTCACTTTCTCTTTTCTCACCACAGATATGCTACCAAGCATTAAAATGTCCAAAAACCAAATAAGAAGAAACAAGAACAAAAAAGCTCAGAGAGCTAACTAGCTTATAAATACTGCATTAGTTCCATAATAAAATATTAATTTGCCATTACTGATCTATGTAAAGTTATTGAAATTAATATATTAAGAAACTCAAAAACAATATTTTTTCACTTCTTTCATGAAAAACATTACTCTAATATTTTTAATTCATTGCTAATTTAGTGAAAGGAAAATTCCAGCATAAAATTATAACTTTTTCTACACTGACATTAATGTCGGCAAGACACAGGTGCAACATGTACCTCTGTCAGAGGATAATCAAATATCTATTTCGAGCCAAAAACACTTAAGCAAACGAGATATGAAACTCCAGAGTCAACTCCTGACCTTCCTATAGGCAAATGAAACTACCCGCCCCTTAATAAATATTTTTTGATTTTACGGTAGATTGCTACTACCATTTTGTGAGAGGTAGGTATCTTAAGGTAGCCTAAGCTCTCGCAAAGAAACAATGCTACCAAAATTATATCAAAATACTATATTCGTATCGTATAGCCTCTCTCTGTAAAGAAATCAAAGAATCTTTTTATTTCATTCCCGCCTTTCAGATTTAAAAACTGAGAGTGAACAGCGCCAGAATTAAAAAACGAGACCCCAAAGCGTACAGAGAGGCATGTCCAGGTCTACTGCGTTAGAGTCAACGACACGGACTCCCTTTCCACGAGGGCTGAGGAGCAAGACCAAGCCCTTCGTTCAGGGGGCTCGAACGCGGTGCCAAGAGCCTTCTCCACACACCAAACGCGGCAGCCGACGGGCCGTGTGGGGAGCTAACTCCTACCCAAGCGTTCTTCTCTAACCTTCACAGCAGTCTCTTCAGGCGCCCTGGCCGTGCGCATGCTCTGGTCTTATCCTCACAGCGTCCCACCCGCTCACCTCCCCTCTGCACCTGCTATCTCCTCCTATTCCTTCAGGTCTAGGAGTCCCTGGCTCAGGGAAGCTTGCCCAACCACCCCCAAGTCAGGTTAGGCTCCTTGCTCCTGGGTTTTATAGCTCCCAGTACTTCAAAGAACCTATCTCCCTGTCATCGTTGAAAACAAGGTAGCTAACCTGAGGCACGGAAGGCACTGGAGAAACACTTGCTGGATGAACAAACAAATCTGAATTTACGATTCTCCCCAGTTTTGCAAAGAAAACAGCCCTCAAAAATTAAGTTATTTGCATGAAATGATATAGCCTGGAAATGGCATAGATCGGTTGAGAATCCAAGTGTCTGCAATTCTAATTCCCAAGCTGTGACCCCCAGGTACTATAATGAAATGTGCCAGAAGACAGATTTCTTTCAAATTGGTAGTACTTTTGTTGACTTCCACTGTAAAAAGTGAGATACTTTTTAATGGGGGGTGGAGGGGAGAGAGACTCTAAATACCAGCGAATCCCACCTAAATGCCAATATGCCTTTCAAAAATCACCCTGAAGGGACAAACTGAAACTTTCCGGGAATAAACGGTCAGAACACTGTTGATAACAATGTCATTGCACTAAAGCAAAACAAGCACGGTTAAAGTGCAATTGCAAACATAAACCAGAATGCAATCACCTGTCTCTTTCTCTCGAACTGAAGCACCAATTCCCCAAGTTTTAGTATTGTGGCTAAGTCTTCTGCCAGCTTCCAACTGCCTTAACTAACATGCCTAGTGCACGTTAACCGAAGTTAACTGTGTTTTCAATCTGCCACTAGCTTTCATTTACTGGCCTCCTTCTCAGTCACGTTCACCGGCTGCAAAACGTAACAGGAACTTGAGATAGATGTGCACGTGGCGGCCACGGCGGACCGGTACAACCTCTGCCAGGCACTGGAGGCCCACATTGAATCCGCCATGCCAGGAAGTTGTCTTCGTTCCCCACAACTCCAAGGATGGCCAGCCAGTTGACAGATGGTGGCAAAGCTGACACTTCCACTTACTGGCTTGTATAACCAGTGGCAGTTGTCCTCACTAGGAGGTATTTCACGTCGAAGCACTGTCATAACTGGAAATGGGCTACCCTCATCAGAAACAAGTGCACCGGGGAGTCTGACCGCTAGCTAAAAACAGTAAGTAGGCACAAACACCAAGACTCGGGCCCAAATTCTTCATGTTTGGCAAACGATGCTTCTTCAAATGCCTTTGAGACAACTCACTAATTCTTTAATCAGCAAAGGAATCTGTTAACTCGGGATACCTGTTTTCCTTTAAAAATTAATTTATACTTCTATTAGCATAATTTTTTTCTGTTATATTTTGACCTATGTACGTTTGACATATGTCAATTGCGTGGGTAGAATCCCACACAGGATCTACATCCACTCTAAGTAAAAACCTAAACTATGTTTACAAACTTTATTATCAGAAACAGCAAACTCATAAATATTTTTTCTTAATTTGAGGGTCTGATAGAGAAATACAAGTAAATACACCACTGTTCATGTGATGCTGGCGAACTGAATTCTTATTAAAATGACTTTACAAAAGGAAAAAGTACCCTGACTTCCCTCCATTAGAACTTCCCAGAGATTCAACACATAGAGGGAGTTGGCCACGGTGATCTCTAAAGTTCTGTCCAACTTTTCGGAGCTACAAAATGTTCAGTGTGTATCCCAGAGACTTGATTCCATTTATAAATGGATTAGTATAGGATTAAAGTCACTTTCTTCCAGCAAGCAAAATATTTAAGATCGTGTCCCCACTCTCTTTCCCCCCATTTGTGTCACATTATTTCCCGCGACTGGGTAGTGCCCCAATTCAAACATCCTCCCCAGTCCCATAAGGGACCCATTTAACTCCTATTAAAGTCTACTGACGAAAAAGCAACTGTGGATTAAAATGCGGGGAAAGGGGAGGAGGCGGGGAGAGTGCAATTCTCAATTTATAGAACTGTCTTCCAATTTACAGAAATGTGGATTCGCAGACTCCTCGCATTTCCTGGCATTAAAATACCTGCGAGCAACCATTCTCACGCATTAGATCTGCCGCACCGTCACTCGGCTGTTAGCTGCAAACTACTTTGCAAACTTTGCAAAGGCGCACAGATTTCCAGGCTCTCCGGTTCCCTCATTCACCCCATCCTCCGCTTGCGGAGCCGAAAGAAAGTTCCGCGGCACGAAGGCAGTAATTTAAAAGAACGAAGTTCGCCTCAGTCCTGCCCACTTGGGCTCCGCAGGACGCAAGTGAAACTTGCAGGGGAGACAGACACGTCTCCCGGGGACCGAAGCTTGCTCCGGGGGGGAGGGGGAGGCGGCGGGGCTCCCCTCCCCCAGGATCTGAGGACCCGGGTCCTTTCCACCGGGCCCCTTCACCCGCCACCAGGTCCCCTCGCGCGGCGTCCGCCGCAGACCCTCCCCGCACGCCCCCTGCATCCCAGCGCCGCCCCCCCCACCCGGCGCCCGCCAACCTGCCAATCACTCCCGCAGAGCCCCACGATCCAGGTTCCAGGGGGCACTCGGACGGCCCCGCACAGGTTCCCCGAGCCTGACCCCCCCAAGAGCTGAGGCGGGGAGCCGCAGCTCCGTCCACCTCCCCGGGGCCGGGAATGGCGGCGTCCGGCTCCCCGGGGCCAACCCGAGTCCCTGCCCGGAGGAAACCCCGGAGACCGGCACCGCCGCCGCCGGCCGGCCGCCTGCGGTGGGAGATGAAGAAATGAAGTTACCTCCGGACGGTCCCGTCGGCGGAGGCTGTGGCGGGGCGCAGAGCGGAGAGTCGGGGCAGCCGAGCAGGTCCCGGCGCGGCGGCGGCGGCTACCGCAGTGCCCTCCGCCCCATTGTTTCCCTTCCAAGAGGCTCCCGGCGAAGCCGAGCCCGGGAACCAGGAAGTTCCCCGGCGCGACACCTCCTGCCGCCGCTATGGAAACGGCCCCCGCCTCCCAGGGCGGCTCGCCCGGGACCCCGCCTCCGCGCCGCCGGCCCCGCCCGCCTCACGGGCCGCCGCCAACCGTCGCCGCTGCGGCCGCGGCCGCCGCCATCTTGGCGCGGCCGGGCGGCCCTTTCCCGGCGGCACGTGCGCGCCGCTCCCGCGTTCCCGCCGGCCGCGGGGGCGCGCTTCCAGGGCTGCGGGGTGCGGACGCAGCTCCCCGGGATCCCGGGCGGGAAGCGGCGCCTCTGACCCCGGGCCGGCAAGGGAGGGAGGACCCGCGCCGCACTGCAGACCCCGGACCTGGAGCGAGGCTTCGAGGCACGGCGCGGAAACGACCCACTTAAGCCGTCCAATTGGAAAGGTCAAGGGATGGGCGAGCTCAGGGCTGAAGTCAGTAGAGTAGTGGCCTAGAGCGCGTTCTCTGCTGCCACATTGCCGCGCGTTTCGTTTCGGGCCCATCTTACCAGCTGTCAGAGCTAGGGCACTCTAATTTTCTCTGTGCCTCAGTTTCTTCATCTGTAAAGTGACATAATCGTAGTACCTGCCTCGTAAGGTTATCACCTGGAACAAGCAAGTGCCTGGTAGTAAGTGCAAAATGATCGTTAAATAAAAAGGTATTGCTTCTAACAAAAATCACATTTCTGTCATTTTCCAGGAACTTTAGGTCTTCCAATCAGCACTGCTTTAAATAGGCTACTGTCTCAGATCCCATTGCTGCTTAAAACTTCCCAAATGTTCATCTTTTGTCCCATCTTTCTCTAGGTCAGCTTTCCTTTTTTATATCATGGAAACTGTCAAGAGTTTTAATCTCCAGAGTCTTCCATTAAGAGGTGCCATAAAAAGGTGAATGATGTAAACTTTCCAACACTGTAATTAGCTGACAGTTAAATGATTTATTCAATAGAAGCTAGAAGAGTTAGGGTGTGCAAATAACAAAGGCTTCCTGTCCTTGATTCCAGGAACTAGAATTACTAAAGCTGGCAACTCTGCACTATTGTTATTATCTCTTTTCCAGCTGGTGAAAACAGACACCAAAAAACTGGGTGCTGTGTGCAATATGGAAACAGAGGGATGGACAGAGAAGGTGGGGTCACAGACTCTGCTGAAGGATGCAGACTTTAATAACTATGCGTAAGACCGGGTCCTGGATAGTCTCCAAGGTTCCTTGTAGCTTACAAGTATTGTGATCTTATTCCTACACTCTTTAAGTTTATACTTCCCTTTGGCTATTCACTTAAACCAGGTTTGTGAAGACAGGTGTTTAATAAGCCTGATCCAAAACTGGCATAAATAGTTTGATATATGAATTGCGGTAAAAACAGGTCAAGAGTTGGCAGGATGCAGGAAACTTTTTCAGTACCCAAACACTTCTCCAAAAGTTCTGGAATGCTCTGATTAGCGATTACTCAAACTGAGATACCTGAATTTCTGAAAGGCAGGAGCCCCGCCGCTCATATAGCTTTGTAGCCCGTATTGGACCAGCAGTTTGCACATGGTAGGCCCTCAATAAATATTTATTGAATTAAATTGCCATGTTTATGGCTGAGTGCTCATCATTTAAGGAGACCTTGGGAACCACAGAGATACACAAGAGATGTTACTCAAGGGACATCACTGCAAATCAACAGGAACCCCACGTCACTAGTAAATGTGATTTTGGAATGAACAACCCTGGCCTCAGGCATATTTGGCAAAATAAAGTGGAAATTTCAGATAGGTTTTTCCACAACTTATATGGGTAAGTTTTTTTAACTTTATTTTGGACCTAATTATGAGCACCACTGATTGAATTTTATGCTTCAATAATAGCCCTCTGACTCTATAGTACAGTTCAAGTTCAGAAATCCCCACATTTTTCCCCAAGTCAGAGTGTCACCAGTGAGTTCTGTCACTTCAGTATAAAACTAGTATTTGTTCTTAGGTATAATTTCAGGGAATTGCTATAGTTTTTTGTATATTTAAGCATCTCGGAGGTATTGTTAAACGACAAACACAGATTTTTGTCTTTAGATCCCCTGTGTAGGGCTTCACACTGGGGTAGGCGTGCAGATTCACTTATCTGTGGCATGTGATAAACGTGGAATTTACATCAGTGATTATCAAGGAAATAAAGATAGAATCATTTTTCCTCTAAACCAGGGATGCGCAAACTTTTTCATACAGAGGAAACGTAGTAAACATGAGGGCAAAAGTAGACAATATACAACAGGATGAATGTGCCTGTGTTCCACTAAAAACTCACGGAAATAGGTGGATTTGACCCGCAAGGCCATATTTTGCTGACCCCTAAAGAATTCTGTCAGATGCACTCCATTTTTCTATTCACTCCAATGTGAAATGCCAGATATTAAAATACAAAGGGTAAAAGCTCGATATCACTAAAGCACCAAAAAGTCAAAAAAAAAAGTATGGAATCAGTTCACGTTACCAATTAAAATATTTCACAAACACCAAAGGTTTAGAACTACATTTTGTGTACTATAATGAAATAAGATAGATGGATATTGGCCTTTGGTTTTTTTCAAAAGCTAGGAGTTAGGACAATGGGAATACGTAAAATGTTGACAAAGGTATGAGTGCACCCACGGAATGCCATAATAACTTCTGGGAAGCCAGAAGTACAATTGGAGGTGAGAACATAAGAACATAGAACATAGAAGAAAAAAAAAATTCTCCAAAGCAAATCATCCTTCACTGCCATCTTTACAACGTGGATGAAAGTATAGGTCCTTTGAGTCTCCTGTAAGTTGAGAATTCAAATGTGAATCCGTGGCTATTTGATCCATTCAATTTCTTTTTAATAGGGGTAACAGATAGGTCCCTAAGGAGGGACGGGAGGAAGAAGGGGACAAAAAAGCTGAGGCAAACTCTGCTGTGCACATTCTCATCCTCACTAGCAGCAATACTTTCTGAAATTTCCTAAGGAAGCAATGCTCTCCTATTGGTTAGGAAAGTCACCTCCAGTGAGACTGCATATAATTGTTCTTCACTATTGGGGAAAAAGCCAGCCCAGTCAGTATCTGTGCACCCAGTGTAAGTACACAAGCAATGGGGGATCAACAACCACGTCCACACTGCTCATACGAAAAAGTTATCCTTTGGTTCAAAAGGTAACTTACTGATGCAGAGCAAGGAAAAAGTTCACGGAAGGGTTGTGAACCCCATAAAACTGTATGCAAGGTGTTGTGTACACAATTTGTTACTTACAACTATCTGGGGTTGTCTTGTCCGTTTATCGGTATACTTGGGGGTTGTTTCTGTCTGTCTTAAGAACGTCCATGCCACAGATTGGGGAACTCCTCTGTCTTCTTCCCTGTTCTATCTCTTGGTCCAGATCAGTGTCTGGTACAAGACCAGCTCTCTATAAACACTTGTAGAAGGAATGAAGAAAGAGGAGGAGGGAAGGAGAGAGGAAGGAACAAAGGTACACAGATACCCATTTTCTCTGGGCAGAAGTCTTCTAACTTTCATCGTATGCTCAGAAGGGTCTGTGACACATACACACAAGTAAGTAAGAAAGACCAGTTTTCAACTACAAAGGCCACCTCTCATTATCTCCTCTGCCCTTTTGCTCACCAGCCACCCTACTCACAGAACAAAATGGTTATCATGGTTTGCCAGAAGCCTACGATGATGTCATACCATTTGGAGAGTGTCTCATTATGTTTTTATAGCTTTAGAGAATTGCTTCTGCCTGCTCAACTTTAAAGTCTCATTTGACCACATCTTAGATGGCATGCCCTTAATTTTTTTTAATCTCATCAAACAGAGTTGTATTAAAAAGAACTGTAAGGGGCGCCTGGGTGGCTCAGTCAGTTAAGCGTCCGACTTCGGCTCAGGTCATGATCTCACGGTCCGTGAGTTCGAGCCCCGCGTCGGGCTCTGTGCTGACGGCTCAGAGCCTGGAGCCTGTTTCAGATTCTGTGTCTCCCTCTCTCTCTGACCCTCCCCCGTTCATGCTCTGTCTCTCTCTGTCTCAAAAATAAATAAACATTAAAAAAAAATTAAAAAAAAAAAAAAGAACTGTAAGATATTGAAATAAATGAGGTATGATTGCAAGGCATTTTTGTCCCCAATTTAGGGTGATAAAACTTTTGCCTCTATATGTATGGGTTTCTAATTAACTTTTAAACCCTTGTGTACACAAATCTGTATAAGTTGTGTGGTAGCTAATTTTCAAAGATGGTCCCCCAGTGAACCATGACTCCAGTGTTCACATCTTTGTATATCGTCCTCCTCTTGAATCTGAGCTGGCCAAAAGAATAGGGCATAAGTGACACTGAATATTTTCTAAGACCAGATGATGAGAAGTCTTACAGCTTTTGTCTGGATCTCTGAAATACTTACCCTTAGCACACCCCCTCCCAGAACTCAGCTTCCAGGGTTTGTTCTTTTTTTTAATAAATTTTTAATGTTTTTATTTATTTGTGAGAGAGAGCAAGCAAGCAGGGAGGGGCAGAGAGAGAGGGAGACCCAGAGTCCGAAGCAGGCTCCAGGCTCTGAACTGTCAGCACAGAGCCCGACGTGGGGCTCGAACTCCTGGACAGTGAGATCATGATCTGACCCGAAGTCAGACGCTTCACCGACTGAAACACCCAGCGTCCCCTCAGCTTCCACGTTGAGGCCACAATAGTGGCAACGTTCACTGAGCCCCAGCCAATAGCCAGCTTCCACCGCTAGGCACGCAGGTGAGACAATCCTGCACATCCAGCACAGATGAGCCCTCAGATGCCTTGGCCCCCAACTCTGTGACCCCGTGAGAAACCCCAAATGAGGACGTCTTAGGTGAGCGCAGTCAACCCGTGGAACCACAAGAGCAAACATTAATTGTTGTTGTAAGTCACTGAAACAGGCTGCTTTGTTATCCACATGTTGATAACTGGGATATGTTGATTAAAAATAAAGTTGCTAAAAAATAAAATAAAAAATAAAAAAATAAAAATAAAGTTGCTTAGAGGTACCTAGGTGGCTCAGTCGGTTAAGCGTCCGACTTCAGCTCAGGTCACGATCTCGCAGTTCATGATATTCGATCCCCACGTCAGGCCCTGTGCTGACAGCTCGGAGCCTGGAGCCTGGAGCCTGTTTTGGATTCTGTGTCTTCCTCTCTCTCCGCAACCCGCCCCCGACCCCCCACTCCTGCTGTCTCTCTCGAAAATAAACAAACATATAAAATAATAAAAAATAAATAAATAAATAAATAAATATAAAGTTGATAAAGCTATATTTAGCTATATGTACGCTAAGACCTTAATAAATAACTTCATCAAAATTACAGAAATGCTGCATAAGAAGGTCAAGTTCGAGAAGAACAAGGTGAGCTGTAAAGGATCCTGAGGTATCCCATGGCCTGTTCTTGGCTGATGTTGTCTGGCTTCTTCCCTTGAGTGGGGGGTGGCTCTCTGGACACCATGAAACAACATAACAACCTTAACCTTTCTGTGTCTGCAAAGTAATACACTTGCAATTACATGTGACTTACACAGACATGAAGTAAGTCCCCACCCACATGCTTTGGCTAAAAAAGG
Source organism: Panthera pardus (assembly GCF_024362965.1). Lineage (NCBI taxonomy): Eukaryota > Metazoa > Chordata > Mammalia > Carnivora > Felidae > Panthera > Panthera pardus. The sequence goes on along the minus strand of NW_026526991.1, from coordinate 130,448,284 downwards.
AAAGGAGCGGTCACAAGTAACCAGACTAAAGGTTCAATTAAAATGAGACAATAGATGGAAAAAAAAATTTTTTTTAATCTACTCAGCTTCTCTTTTCTATTTGCTAATGCTTTATGAAGATTGCAGGCCCATAATTCCTAATCAGCACTTATGAAATCTAAAATTTTTTTTTTTCAACGTTTTTTTTATTTATTTTTGGGACAGAGAGAGACAGAGCATGAACGGGGGAGGGGCAGAGAGAGAGGGAGACACAGAATCGGAAACAGGCTCCAGGCTCCGAGCCGTCAGCCCAGAGCCTGACGCGGGGCTCGAACTCACGGACCGTGAGATCGTGACCTGGCTGAAGTCGGACGCTTAACTGACTGCGCCACCCAGGCGCCCCGAAATCTAAAAAGCTCTGGAAACAAAAAGGGTTTTGTTTTTGTTTTTTTTTCCCACCTAAGTTTGGCACCTAGATTCATTTGGTAGCAACTGGACTTTCCTTTGGCTGTTTATGGTCTTTATTTTATTTGATATGAACACTCGTCCTATTACAGAACCATCAGCGTGTTGATGACAAGGCCCTGGCCCAGCTCCCACCTATGCTGCCCTCAAGTAATATGCAGTGTATGTGCTATGTCACCCTTCTAGAAACCGAAACTTCTGAATTCCAAAACAGTTTTAGCTTCAGACCTGAAGTAGACTTTATTAGAGACCCGAAGTAACATTTTTTTTTTTTTTTTTTGCACAGGGGTGGGGCGATATTAACGTGGGGTCATTGAACACTCGATTCAGACAGCCTGAGTTCAAATCCCCTCTCCACTGTTTGCCACCTCTGACACCTAGAGAAACCCTCTGCCTCAGTTTTCCCCTCTGCAAAATGAAGACAGTAATAAAAATTACCTCATAGGGTTCTTAGAGAACTAAATGGGGCCACACATGCAAAGGGCTTATCCCAATGACCAGCAGTTAGTAAACACTCAACAAATGTCAAGTCTTATTGTGTTATTATTACATATAAGCTTTTTTTCATGTTCAACAAAACTAATATCTCTCTTGGGGCTCCGTGAGAAAAAAAGAAACTACTCAAGGTATTACCAGCAGGAAGATATTTAACACAGGGAATCAGAGGTAAAAAATCTTGGGAAAGGGTGAGTGGGGGGGAAGGGGACCAGCACTGAGTCCTGAGTTATTCCACAGCAGTTGTGGACCCGATCGGTGTCAGGAAGCTGCTGAACCCAGAATTTGGAGTCACAGGAAATGACACGAAATCATTGCCAATGCCACAGCTGCCTTGCAGCTTAGAAGCTGGTAACTGCCAGGGGTACTCTCTGGAGTCTAGCTTCACGGCACATATGCATGTCTGTCAAACCCTTATGTCAGCCACTGCTGTCAGAGGAACAATGTCAGGCTCCCTATGCCATTCAGATCCCAGGCGTGCCTCTCACTGGCAGAACACCTTATCAGAACGGTGCTAGCAAAGGACTCTGGGAAACGCAGCCCCTGTGATACAGATGATACCCAACACAAATAATTTAATAATAGTGATTTACATGTGTAAAGCATCTGCCGTAAGGTTCTGCGAGGCAAGCAGGAACTGAGCACAGAGAGCTCAGTGACGTGTCCAGAGTTGGCTGAGTAGTGAGACACTCGGATGCTCATATTCCAAATCTAGAGTGTGATGCTTTATCCCAATGCTCATCCGAGTCCTATTTTTTCCCCCAAGTCCTCATACCATTTGTATTATTTACATACTGTCTCTCTTTAAGGTGGCTCACATTTCTACTTAAGTCAATTTAAATAGGAAAATTTGCATCGCTATCTAAAGTATAATGCAAATCACTGAAGCGGAAAGCAGATGTCATGTACCATAAATGGAAGATAAAAGTAAAAATGAACACACAGGGGGCGCCCGGGTGGCTCAGTAGGTTTAGCGACCACTTGGGCTCAGGTCAGGACCGTCGTGGCTCAGCTCGTGAGTTGGAACCCCTCACTGTCTCTGCTGTCAATGCAGAACCCACTTCAGATCCTTTGTCTCCCTCTCTGCCCCTTCCTCACTTGAGTTTTCTCTCTCTCTCAAAAATAAACATTAAAAAAAAATGAACACACAGAAAACCACACAATAATATGAAGACCACTTCAATAGCATTGCCCACAGAGGGCACTGAGCCTGAAGCCTGCTCTCTGTTGAAAATGGAGACTGGGGTGTGTTAGATGTCAGACATACGAACAGCAAACACCTAAGACCAAACTGAAACTCTCTCGTTGATGTATTCACAAGGTCTAAAAGATGACTAAAATCCTTGAAAAGAAATTAAATTTCTCACTACGTGAGGCAATGTTATTTAAAGCCTTAGCCATCTTACCTTCTAAATACATCCTACACTTCAGGTAACAATGCTTCCTGCCGTATCAATTTTGAAAGTTGAGCTCACAATCAGAGGATTTATTAGTTCAATTTTGGAAAGTACTTGGTAGCTCAGTGTTAAATATACATCAGTGTGTTTTGCTCCTACTGACTCATTCATGGTAAGATTTGTTTGATGCAGAAGTAAAATTCACATCACATACAATACACCATTTCAAAGTGAACAATTCAGTAGCATTTAATACATTCACAAGGTTGTTCAACTACCACCTCTATGTTATCCCAAAACATACGCATCTCCCCAAAAAGAAACTCTATACCCAGTAACCAGTTAACTTTCTATTTCCTCTCTCCCCAGCCCCTGGCAGGCACCATCCTGCTTTCTGCCTCTATAGATTCACCCTGGATGTTTCATGTAAATGGAATTATATAATATGTGACATTTTGTGTCCGTCTTTCACTCAGCCTAAGGTTTTTGCAGTTCATACACATTGTAGCATGTCCCTGTACTTCATTCCATTTTAGGACTGAATAACATTGCACTGAATGGATATACCACATTTGCTTACTCATCCATCCATGCATGAACATCTGGGTTGCCTCCAACTTTAGGCTATCGGGAGTAGTGCTATGAACACACGTGTACACGTATCTGCCTCAGTGCCTGCTTTCCAGTTATTTTGGAAGTAGGCTTAGGATTGGAATTGTGGGATTGTATGGTGATTACGTTTAACTTCTTGAGGAACTACCAAACCGTTTTCATCAGGGAGGAACCATTTTCCATTCCCGACCAGCAGTGCACAAGGGTTACAATTTCTCCATATCCTTGCCAACACTACTTATTTTCTGCTTTTTGTGATTACGGCCATCCTTGTGGGTGTGAAGTGGTGTCCCGAGGTTTTGATTTGCATTTCGTTAATGACTAATGATGCTGAGCATCTTGTCATGTGTTTATTGGCCATTCGTGTATCATGAAATGTTTATTCACGCTTTTTGCTCACTTTAAAAACTGGGTTGTTTGTCTTCTTATTGTGGAACTGTAAGAGTTCTTTATGTATTCTTGACCCTTCTCGGATAAGAGATTTGCAAATACTTTCTCCCATTCTGTAGGTTTCCTGTTTACTTTATTGGTAATGTTCTCTGATAAGCAGAAGTTTTCAACTTGATGAAGTCCATTTACCTTCTTTTTTTTTTAATTCTGTTTTTCTGCTTTTAGTGTCATATCTATGAATCCATTGCGAAATCCAAGGTCAGGGGTATTTGCCCTTATGCTTTCTTCTAAGAGTTTTATGTTTTAGCTTTTATGTGTATACATGATTTTTAAATCACAGTATAAAATTTTCATAGAAATAAGGTAAATCCACTGACCTAGATTAATTCTATAACTGTTGAAATTTACTCACCCTTGAAAGACTCATTTCTTTAGTAAATGGGTTTATTTAGCCAGGACTATGAACAAATCTCTACTAGATTGTATGTAACTGTAGACTATATATACACACACTTATTAGTATACGTATTGTTTATTAGTATAGTATATTATTCTTACATACTAATAGAAGGTTACAGAAGTGCTAAGAAAGACTGGACTGCCATTTATGAGGAGTAATATGTTGCAAATAAAAAACAAACAAACAAACAAACAAACAAACTCATGGGTTCCTGGGTGGCTCAGTCAGTTGAGCATCCTACTTTGGCTCAGGTCATCATCTCATGATTCATGGGTTCGAGCCCCACGTTGGGCTCTGTGCTGACAGCTCAGAGTCTGGAGCCTGCTTCAGATTCTGTGTCTTCCTCTCTCTCTGCCCCTCCCCTGCTCACGCTCTGTTTCTCTCTCTCTCTCAAAAATAAATAAACATTTAAAAAAATTTTTTTAACTCAAACTGGATTAAATAATACAGATGAGTTATTGGCTTATGTCACTGAAAGCCAACTAGAAGATGGGCTTTGTGGAATTCAATGATATCGTCAAGGACCAGCTTCTTTCTCTACCTCCCATCATGTCTGCTCCATCCAACTAAGATGGCTGCCAACAATCTCCAGGGCTCCATGCCTCCTCACCTCAGTCTGAGAAAATGAGCAACCCCTAGCTAACACCTGTCTCTGCCTCAGGCTCTGGTATGAACTGAATCACATACCCCTTCCTGAATCAACATTTACTGCCAGGACGTATGATTATGTTAATTACTCTCACTGCTGTTTAGCACGTAATGGAGTTGGGCTTCTTCCCACATGAAGATATGGCCCTCAAAAGGAAATTGGGCAAGTGATAAAGAAAAGAGGAAGGGATATGGGGAAGCCATCACAATGTTCACCACAGGTAATCTCAGAGAAGTCTTAGCAGAAGAGATGGGATTTGACCTGGTCAGGGGGAATCAAACACCAGGACAGTGTGAAGGCTCATTTTTTTAAAACAGGGAATAATCGTCCATTTTAACTGGACCACTGGTGTCAGTTGAAAGCTCCTAATCCTAGGAGGCTAACTTGAGAGCATATCATAATGGAGGACTTCAAATGCCTAATGAGTTTAGACTTAATTCCCCAAGCAACAAAAAGAAAATGACCTTACTCTCAGAAAAAAAAAAAAGAAAACATTCTCTAATTAGAACTGTATGGGGGGAGATGCCTGGGTGGCTCAGTTGGTTGAGCCACTAATTTGATTTCAGCTCAGGTCATGATCCCAGGGTCATGGGATTGAGTCCCGCATCAGGCTCCATGCTGAGCATGGAGCCTGCTTAAGATTCTCTCTCTCTCTCTCTCTCTCTCTCTCTCTCTCTCTCTCTCTCTCTGCCCTGGCTCTCCCTCTCTCCCTCCCTCCCTCACTTACCCCTCTCTTCCCCTCTCTCAGTCTCTAAAAAATTAAAATAAAATTTAAAAACCTGTATAGATATGTAAGAACTTTAGAAGGATTCATTTTAATGCTAGACCTTGGTATTTGATAGGATATATTCACTTTTGGAAATTCATTCATTCACTCATTCAATCAGCAAATACTGATTGAGTGCCTAATGTGTGTCCAGCACTATACTGGTGATAGCTGGCGGTTCAATCGTGAAAAATAGTAATGTTGTTGGCCCTGTGAAGGTTATAGGCCAATGGAAAGCCTATCATCTATGTCATCATGGCCTCAGATTCTAATGTCTCACCTGCCTTTGGAAAGTTTTGCATCCTGGGTTACAAACCAGACGGAAATCTCCGTGTGTCTTGCAATGTAGTCCGTTCCTCTTCTGAACCTTCCAAGTCTAGTTCATACTTCACTTCAGAGAAGTCACTCTTTCACCCAAAGATTTTATTTACCTCAAGCTCAACACACCCAACTTCAAAATGGATGACTTTTGCTTACCTCAATTGTAGACCTAAATATTGTCAAGTTAAAATCAAGGCAGAGACTAGATAATGAAGTTACCCTTAATGTACTGTGCTTGAAGTGTCCCTCTTTCCTCTCCCCCCTCCCCCTCCCCCTCCCCCATCCTATTCTTTTAGTAGACCTCTACCTTGTACTTTTGAAGAGGCAAGGCTGGAGAAGAACAGCTATAAAGCCTCTTACCTGCCCAAGTCCATAACTTTTGTTCTGAGTCACTCCTTTCCTCCCTGTGTTACCTGAGCTCAGAAGGATGCATTTGAGATGAGAACAGTTCTTATCACCAACCCAGAAAATGTAGTTTCACGTTGGTCTGAGAAGTGAAACAGCCTAACTTACACCCGGCAATAAGAAGGCAGGCTTATCCTTAAAGAAAACTCCCTAAGGGGCGCCTGGGTGGCGCAGTCGGTTAAGCGTCCGACTTCAGCCAGGTCACGATCTCGCGGTCCGTGAGTTCGAGCCCTGCGTCGGGCTCTGGGCTGATGGCTCGGAGCCTGGAGCCTGTTTCCGATTCTGTGTCTCCCTCTCTCTCTGCCCCTCTCCCGTTCATGCTCTGTCTGTCTCTCTCTGTCCCAAAAATAAATAAAAAACGTTGAAAAAAAAATTAAAAAAAAAAAAGAAAACTCCTTAAAACAAACCAAAACAAAACAAACGATAACAACAAAAAACAATGAAAAACCACACACCGTATGATTCCAGCTCGGTGACATCCTGGAAAAGGCAAAACAATGCAAACAGTAAAGGCTCAGCGGTTGCCAGGGGTTGGGGAGTGGGAGGGATAAGTAGAGAATGCAGGAGTTATAGGGTTTTTAAAGGATTTTTACCAAGTGTGGATACGCGCCATTCTACATTCAAACCCACGGAAGGTATGACCTAATGTCAACTCTGGGCTTTGGGCGATGATGATAATGATGTGCCAGCCTAGGTTCATCAGTTGTGAACCTGATGGGGTTCTGGTGGGGATACTGATAATGAAGGCGGCTGTGCGTGTGCAGGGGCGGGGGTGGGGGGCGGGGGTGGATACAGGAAATCTCTCTACCGTCCACTCAGCTTTGCTGTGGACTTAAACCTGCTCTAACATATAAAGTCCGTTTTAAAAGGCAATGAACAAAAGGGGGATTTATTAGTGCAAATAACACTTACTACGCCCCAGATACGCCACGCCGCATGACGCCCCATAGTATCAACAAGGCACAAGACACATACGGTTCCTGCCCTCACAGAACTTACATTAATGCTTTCATCAGATGAAGTCATTGTGCTCAATGAGTTGCCCTTCCCAGATAGTATGATACAATTCTCTGTTCCAACCGAGAGCCCCAGGCCTCCTCCAGCAGGTTGCTGATGGGTAGGTAATTCCAACCAGTTTACAGGGGCCAGGCCTCGCAGCCCCTGGGAGAAAACATCCCCAAATCCAGTAATCGTCACCTGAAACTTTTGAAAAACGCTGTTTCTGGGTGTCATCCCCAGAGCCTCCAATTCTGTGAGATTAAGGATTTGCCCAGATGCCACACTTTGTCAAGCACGTCAAGTGGTTCGGGTGCAGGAGATTTGAGAACCAGTCATTCAGCAGTTGATTTCACTCTAAATAATAACAGTAACCACCACTGTCCTGTTTTGACGTATTGAGTCTTAATATGAACACTCCGATAGAAAACTAGGAAACCGCCAAGGCCCGTGGCAAGGAAGTTTATGAGAAATAGAAACACAGATGATCAATACACAACTGTTCAACCCCATAAATAACCAAATAAATCTGAATTGAGGTCAATAGAATGTAGTTATTCATCTACCGTATTGGTGGAAATTTTAAACCACCCAGAATATGTAAAAAAATAGGGTGATGCGGGCACTCTCATACATTGCTGGTGGGCGTGTAAATTGGTAGAATTTAAGTAAAGGGAATTTTGGCAATATATATTAGATTTTATAGTATAAATAGTTTGATCTAGTGATTTACTTTCTAGGAATATTTCCTAAGGAAATAACTCACATACATATACACAAAGAAAACCCACAGAAATCTATGTATAAGGCCATTCAGCATAGCCTAGTTTATAATACAAAGAATTGGAAGCTAACTACCTGTCAGGAAGGGACTGGTTAAAATAGAGTAACCCCCACCCCCCCCCCCCCAGCAAAGTGCAATTCCATTAAAAATCATTTCATCTGTATTTGTTAATAACAGAAACACACCTTTAACTGATTTTTAATTTATTTACCATTACTTTTTTAATGTTTACTTATTTTGAGAGAGAGAAAATGAATACACAAGCAGGGGAGGGGCAGAGAGAGAGGGAGAAGAAGAGAATCCCGAGCAGGCTCCACACTGATAACACAGGGCTCAAACTCACCAACCATGAGATCATGACCTGAGCTGAAATCAAGAGTCCAAAGCTTAACCAACTGAGCCACCCAGGTGCCCTTTAAATGACTTTTTTAAACTACATATATAAAAATACCTACAAATATAGTATAATCTTATTTTTAAATAAAATAAATGTGAGATACAGAGAGGGAAGGAAATTACTGAAAATGTTAACAGTGATAATTTCTGGAAAATTATATTAGAAATTTTTATTCATAATAAAAATTTTTATACCTTCTGAATGATTTCTACAGCAAGCATGTGTTACACCTTTAAAATCTCCTCCCCTCTAAAACCCTTTATATTTTGTGAAATACACATTCAGATGTGTTACAACTATTTGCAAGGGAATTTTCATTGAAGGCATAGCCTCTAAGGCAGTTTGTGTACCTCTCTGTCGTCGGGGGGGGGGGAGATGAGCTCACGGAAGGGTCCGAAAAGAGGAGGAAGAGGACACCAGGGTCCAACCTACAGCTCAGGCCCCCAGACTAGGTCTGAACCTAATAGCAAGATAGGCTGCAAGCAAGGACTGAAGAAATATTTTCCCAGGAGTCACTGTGAGACACAGAGCCTGGGTGGCTCAGTCGGCTGAGCATCCGACTTCGGCTCAGGTCATGATCTTGCGGTTTGTGAGTCCAAGCCCTCATCGGGCTCTGTGCTAACAGCTCAGAGCCTGGAGCCTGCTTCAGATTCTGTGTTCCCCTTTCCCTCTGCCCCACCCCTGCTTGTGTTCTCTCTCTTTCAAAAATGAATAAACATTAAAAAAAAAAAAAACCAGTGTCACTACATTACTCAAGTAGGGTATGTGGCAGGTGACACAGAGTAGGACAAAGAGTGACTCTCAATTCAGGGCAGCAGGAAGGAGCAGTGAGGGTCTATGGGAATGCTTCCCCATCCTGGCATTGCGAGCCCACAACACTTGCATTCTTCTCACATTGTGGCAGCCTAGAAAGAAATCCCTGCTGTCTTAGCAAAATCAGGCTCAGAGCAGTGGCCAAGCCAGATTGGAGAGGGCTGGATGGGGAAAAGTAATGGAGGAGATGACAGGTACAGGGAAGGTTTTTCAAGGTGGGAAATATGAGAGAGCATATTTCACTGCTGATAGAAGCATCCAGTAGTGGGACAGAGGAGAGGGAGCTCTTCTCATTCCACCCATAGTCCTGATTGATTTCATCCACACTGTGGTTTTAACTACCACTTTCATGGAATCGCCACGCTTACAGCCAGAGCCCAGGCACACAATAAAAATTTATTAAATAGATGAAGCTTTCCCCAGGCTTCTAGACCCAAATAATTAACTCATCATATCTCTCTCAGAAACTCCTCTGTTACTAACACACACACACACACACACACACACACACACACACACACCATTCTTCTTTTGGTGTTCACTCTCACTGACTGGTACCACCATGCTCCTAGTTGCCAAGCTCAGTACCTGGGCACCCACCTTAGTGCTCCTTCTCATCTCTCCCCACATCCAGCAAGTCAACAAGTGTAGATTCTCTCTTTGGAGAGCTCCTAAATCCATTCTCTCCTCGTTATTCCTGCCAAAACTGTTTTAATTCAATCTCTCATCGCTTTGTGTTTGAGTAACTACAACTCTTATTTCTAATCTCCTCCTCACTCTGTTGTACACAGCTATGCTTCAAACTGTTAACAGCACAGTTTTCCTAAAATTTAAATCTGGCCATGGCATGCTCTCACCCATTCTGAGCTTCAAAATAAAATGCAAGGTAAATATTCAATAAATGACCTACTGACTTACCACATAAAGGGAGGACTTATCTTGGAACAAGATTGCCAGCCCCCTTCCCAATCTGGGGTAACTTTGGGCTAATCATCCTTTGTTATAATAATCTAATACCATCCGGTCTCTGGACAGACTCAAAACAGGTGTTCCCAAGTTTTGTTACATGTTACTCATTCATATTTTCACTATGCCACAAGAAGAAGTTCAAGGGGGAGCACTTTACACATTACAAGGTCACAACAATTTTTTTGTGTATATAACAGAGTGCCTAAAATTGGAAAAAGGCACTTTTAACATGGAAAAATAAAAGATACCTTTGGTAATTACATATGCATTTAGCCTTGCTACCGGGAAAATGCTAAGATAAACTATGAAATAATTCATTTCCAAATAAGAGGGGTGGGGGGGGGGGGGGGAGAAAGGGTTGAAGAACATCTAACAGAACGTGGAAAAGTACAAGCCATGTAATAGCAATTTCATTTCTTTCCAGGATGAGAAAGGCTATGCTGGAGGCTATCAGGCTATGCTGATAAGGAGGAAGCAATAGTTATAATCTATATAATCTACTCTCTGCAATAAAGATTCTGATGTGATTTTATCATCAAGAAGCTGGGAAGATGCAGTTCAGCTAAAGAGAGCGAATTGCAGATTTGTATGAGATGCCAACATCAAGTCATTTCTCTAAGAATAATAAATATACTCTTTTTAACAAAGAAAATGTTAAGATCCACCTTCTCCAATGTTGCACAATCTAGGACAAAGAATCAAATCAATCCAGGAATGCTTGCTCATTTTCATTTTATTAAGAGACACTGAAATATAACAAAACCTGCACTTAGTAGACAGGCTCAAAATGGCAGCTGATGTTATTGATAACGGCTGGTGATAACCCTTCTGCATCATGTACTTTTTTGGGTAATGTATGGCCCGCGAGTGTCGTTGAGTAAATAGGGAATATACAAAGAAAACGATAAATAAGACATAACTATGCTGAGGTTAAAAGGAAAGTCATCGTTTATTTCAGCAGTATTGAAGCCTGTGGACCTTTGAAGTAATTGCTATCCTTCCTCGAAATATTAATAATAAAAAACATCTGAAAAGGCATTTTAAGCAAAACACTTGGAATACACTTTTTAATGCTTATTTTTGAGACAGAAACAGAGAGAGAGAGAAAGAGAACACATGCTCGTGAGTGGGGGAGGGGCAAATAGGGAGGGAGACAGGGGATTTGAGGCAGGTTCTGCCCAAGAACAGAGAGCCCAACATGGGGCTCAAACTCACGACTCATGAACTGTGAAATCATGACCCAAGCCAAAGTCGAACCCTTAACCGACTGAACCACCTAGGTGCCCCAAAATACAATTTTTTAAATAAGCAAGGTATACTTTTTTTTTAAGTAAGCTCGATGCCCAATGTGGGGCTTGAACTCATACCTCAGAGATCAAGAGTCAAGTGCTCTACTGACAGAGCCAGTCGGCCCCCCCGCCCAGGATATACATTTTTTAAAACACAAATCTAAGGGACTGCTGTCTCTCTCATCTCAGAGAAAAGATGCTCTCTATAAGGACAAGATGTTAACGATGGAGAACTTGCCTCTGTCGCCTGAGTTTCATTTCCCCCTGGGGTTTTCTCAATGAGTGTGATAGTCATTAACAGTGTTCAATGCTATTAATGCTGAACACACAGTAGGACTGCTTCCTGGCCCCATTGGGTTGGGTACAGTCATCCCAGCTAGTGAGCTGTGAACAGAATGTGGCATATGTAACTTCCGTGTGGAACATTTAATTGCTGGTGTGAGACCCTCCAGCGATCCTTCCCTCTGCTACAATAACCAGCAATGCTCTAGATGGTGGCTGCTCCATGAGCCTACATTACAAAATGCAGAATAGAAACCCCTAGTTGCCCTGCCATAGAAATATGACATTAATAAAAATGAAATCTTATTTTTAGCCACTGAAATTTTGGAATTGTTTTTCAGTGCAGCAAAGTCTAGCCTATCCTAATACAGTAGGATTACTGCTATCACTAACACCCTGATCCTCATTACAAACTTTCCCTTAACCCTGAGATCCCAACATCGACAAAAACTTTCTTAGGTTCCTGTTGACTTCATTGATAAACACTGGAACTTTCAAAACAACATGAATAAACACAGTGGGAGAAAAGAGGCAGCAGAATACAAAGGCTCAGAGAGTGAGCAGGAGACAGATTAAGTGGGTTATACCATTTCTACACTGTGTGACCTTGGGCTAGCTACATCACCTCCCCAAGCCTCAGTTTCCTCAACAATGACATAAGAGATGATAACAATAGAATCTCTATCACTGAGTTGTTTTAAATGTTCAAAAAATTCCCATTTAAGAAGGTATCTTGTCAGTGGGCCCTTCCCTGCCTGTCTTAGCTTGGGTTCCCCCAAAAAAACAGAATCTGAGAAAGATGCTTTTGTGTACTTTATTGGGGATTGTGATTTCAGGGATCAGAAGAGAGAGAGAAGGAGGCAAAGCAGGGCAGATGGGAGAGCCAACACAAGGATGCAAAGTAGCATTACAAAGTTGGCACCTGGTCACTTGGTCCTATAGGACCAACTGAGAAGTCTTTCAACAGGTCCTTCAGGATCCTCCATTTATGTGGGGAAGGGAAAGGAGGAAGCATGTATCCATCAACTCCTGTTCCACATGGGTCAAATGTTAGCCCTATGGGGTGTTGGAGAAAGTAATCTAGAGGATATGACCACTGGTTGAACCTTAAGCTAGACCTAGGCAATCAGAGGCTCCTTACCCCCACCCCTGTCCTTAAAAAATACACTCTGCCCACAGTTCCCACCATCAGAGCTATTCCAAAGACGTAGCCTTGAGAGAGTAAGGTGTTGTGGAAAGCGTCTGACGGTATATGTGACTGAGCCCAGTTAAGGCCTCTGTAGGCTTTTAAAATTTGGCAGGCAGGTGTGGAGATCTACTCATCTCGCCTCCATCCAAGACAGCCACATAGGTAAGTTCCCTTACTTATTAAACCTGCCACCTACCAATCTGGAGTGCCTTGCCTCTTCCTTTGGCCTCTTCTTGCCCTGCATGCAGGGGGGCGAGTTTGCAAACCAACAAGGAGCATTAAGTAACCTGCACTTCTGCGTCATGCATGCACAGGTATGGGCACCGAAAGGTGTGTCCCCCACCTTGTCATTAACAGAGCAGCCCTAGAATGGGAGAGAAGAGGCAGGTGGTGCTACCAGGTTCTACCTGCATCAGGCTGAGCAGAGTGTGCATTGAAGAGATCTGAGGACAGAAGAGACGTCGAACTCACCACCTATTTAAAATTGCAAATACCTCACTCTGGGATTTCTTATCCTCCTATCGTGATTATTTGTCTTCATTTTACTTATCACCTCCCAATATACAATATCATTTACTTCTGTAGTTCGTTCTGTCTCCCCCATTAGGATGTAAACTACTTGATGGCAAGAGGTTTTCTTTGGTTATTATACCTTAATAATTAGAACAACGTCTGGCATAACATAGGTCCTCTATAAAAATTATTTTTTTAACTTTTTGTTTTGATAAAATTTCAAATGTGGTACAGAGAACTTCTACAATGATTTACTCAAATTTAAAATTAACATTTTACATTTGCACTCACGTGTGCTCTCTCTCTCTCCCTCCCTTCCTCTCTCTTTCTCTCTCTCTCTCTCACACACCCACCCACCCTCCCACACACATACACACACACACACACACACACACACACACACACACACACACACATTCTGAACCTTTTGAGAATAATATGTAAACATCATGCTCCTTTATTTTCAAATGTTTAACCACGTACTTTCCAAGAATAAGGACATGCTATAACATAACCACAGGACAACTACCAAAAACAAGAAACTTAACATGCTGATGAATATACATTTCATATTCAAATTTTGCCGATGATCCCAATAATGTCTTTCATAACAAAATTTTTCCCTACCTGGAGATTCAGTCCATCATCACACACTGCACATAGTAGATGTGTCCCTTAATCTTTTCATTTCGTTTTCTTAAAAATTTTCTTAATTTGAGAGAGAGAGCACATGCACAAGCAGGGAGGGAGGGAGGGAGGGAGGGAATCCTAAGCAGGTTCCACGTGTAGTGGGGCTCGATCCCATGACCCTGGAATCATGACCTGAGCTGAAATCAAGAGTCGGATGCTCAGCCAGCTGACCCAGCCAAGCACCCCTCCTTACTCTTCTTAATCTGGAATAGTTGCTTTGCCTTCCTTTGCCTTTTGTGACAATGACATTTTGGGAGATTTTAGGCTTGTTATTCTATAGAAAGATCCCTCAATTTGGAATTGTGTGATGCTTTGTCATTAGATTTCCAATGATAAAAAATACATAAATAAATTACTATTATAAAATAAGATTATTTTCAAAGTATAGGCCTCTGATCCGTGTCCTAAGTAGCCCCTCCAGGACGCACAGATCATATTCCACCTCTTCTAATATCTAAACTTTAATCCCGAGATGCCGAAACATTTCCTGGGAGCGCCCAAGTTCCTTTTGGCTCTGGATCTAGCTCCATGTGCAAGGCCAGATCTCTCAACAGCTCTGCCTGTACAATTTTGCACTTCCATGGCACTCTTACCCTTACATCCAGATTTGTCTCTTCCCGGCCTCACAACTCAAAAAGAGCACCTCCTTTTTCTATAGTTCCAGTTAAAAACAAAACTTCTCAGAAAGGACTCAGATTGGCTCAGCTCATGTCTGTGGTCAGAATTTGGGTTCTGGGATTTGAAGCTTCACTAGAGCCATAAAGTTGAAGCAGGATGGGTAGAACAAATGCCCCTAAAGGGAGAGTGCTGTTACTTGAACAAGGGAGAGACAGTGGACACAAAAACCACAGTGAAATTCCCAGAAGATACTTCTCACTGCCCTAAGAAGACTGCTATAAAGACCCATTATGATCGGCCTCTGGTTACACCTCCAGCATCTTATCTATTTCCACCCACTCAATATTGTAACCATACTAAACTAGGAATTCAGTTGCTGTAATTTCTCACATTCTTACCTTACCTCTGTCTGAAACCTACTTCCTCCTCCTCCTCCTCACATGGCTAAGTTGAGCTCATTCTTGTGGTCTCACATTAGATGTCATTTCTTCCATGAAGGCTTCCTTAACTTTCTCAGATTTCCCTGACAAGTTCAAGTTGGGTGCTTCTCCTATGAGACCCCACAGAACCTAGTACATCCTTCTGATAGCACTTATCACACTGTATTCTTATTTTCTATTACATGTTTCTCACTCTATCCTCATCCCCTTCACTGTCATCCAATTTTTGCCCCCACTGGAATGTAAGCACCATCGAGGCAGAATTATGTCTGCCTTGTTCACTGTTGCATCTCCAATACCTCACACAAAATTTGGGTAAATATCAGGAACCCAACAATTTTTCTTAAATGAATGAATGGGTGACTGAATGAGTATAGTGATATGGTAGGTGCAGTATGTAATAGCTCCAAATAACATTTGACTTTATTCCAAAGATCTTGAAACTAATAAGAATAAATACAGGGAGATGTCAGCAGAAGTGGTGGGGTAAGACCTATGAAAATTCTCCCCTTCAAAACTCAATGAGAGAATTGGAAAAACTGACAGAGTCAGCCAGGACTCGAGATTAATCAAAGGTTTACAGCAATCTGGGAGCGTTTATTCAAGAAAAATCATTTAATCCGGATAAAAAGAGAGGACCTTGGGTGTTTTAACTTTTCCTATTCCAATCCCCCTCTCTACAGCTTTGTGGTAGCCTTAAAAAAAAAAAACACACACACACACAACAATCCTCAATCACAGTGAAAACCAGCAGTCAGAGAGCCACTGGAGCAGGCAGTCTAGCATTGGAAATCCTTCAAAGCCTCATTACCAGAGAACTCTCATTACTTGACCTGTCTGGAAGACTCTGCTTCCAAGGCTGTCTTCAATCTGACTGAGAGCTCACCTAGTAAGAAAAGCCCTTTCCCTGAGGCAATTTGTCAAAAACATTTAGAGGCCATTGTTTAACTTTGCAGTTTCCTGAAGTTGAAGATGAAGATATCAAAAGAAAACAATAGGCTAACGAGAATGCTTAAAAGGAAAACCTAGGAAATGAGATGTCCATAGGGGCTTTGAAAAGCTTCAACATATGGGAATCTAGAAGGTTACATGCATGCATGGGCCTGCATGCACGCTCAAGAAAGACCTGAGAGGACCTAAACAATCACCTGTGGTTAATTTTGAGATTCAACACAAGAAAGAAATGAACACAAAAGCAGATTAGTCCATTGCCTCACTGAATGTTAAAGGCGTGCCCCCAAACACAGAGTCCTTTGGGAAAGACTGGGAGGCTTGTTGGTTCTAGAAGTTTAATGAGATCCCTGTCTAATCATTGGCTAACCACTAAGCTAAGTGAGGAGATACATTGGTGACCACACACGATAAAGAATATAGACTTTCTAGAATTAGTTCAGAAAGGCCACTAGACTAATCAACAACAAAAACAGTAAAAAACAAACAGCACCAACAAACCCTGAGGAAGGGGGAGAATCTGATTTCTGGAATTGCCATACTATTTTAAAATATTAATATATTTATCCAATTATAAGCAAAAATTGCAAAATATGCAAATAATTAAGAAACTATGGCTCACACAGGGGAAAAGGCAATAAATAGAAACTATCACTGAGGAAATCCATACACTGGACTTACTAGACAAAGACTTTACATCATCTATTTTAAATATGTTCAAAAATCATAGGAAATCGTGTCTAAAGAACTAAAGGAAGGCATGAAAACAATGTCTTGCCAAGTATAGAATATCAATAAAAAGGAGATTACAAAGAAGAAGCAAATAGAAGTTCTAGAATTGAAAGTGCAATAACAAATAAAATAATTGACTATGGACAGGCTCAATAGAAGTTTTGATCAGATGGAAGAAAGAATCAATAAACTTGAAGATAGATCAACTGAGAGTATCAAGTCTGAGAAAAAGAAAAAAGAATGAAGAGAATTGAATCTATTCACAACTTCAGAGACCTGTAAGACACCAGCAAGCATACTAACATACTATAATGATAGTCACAGAAAAAGAACAAAAAGAAGAATATTTGAAGAAATAATGACCCCAAACTTCCCAAATGTGAAGAAAAACATTAGTCTATATATCCGAGAAATTATTATCCAAGAAGTCCAAGTAGGATAAATTCAAAGAGATCCCCATCTAGACACCATATAATCAAACTGTTGAAAATACAAAGAGAGGATCTTGAAAGCAGCAAGAGAAAAGTAATTAATCACATACAAGTGATCCTCAATAATCTTAACAGCTAAATTTCATCAGAACCATGGAGGCCAGAAGGTAAATGGATGATATACTCAAAGTTGTTGAAAGACAAAAATATCGACCAAGAATTCTATATCCAGAAAATTATTTTTCAAAAATGAAGAATACATTACTAAATAAATAAAAACAGAGAATCTGTTACTAGCAGACTGAAATACAAGAAATACTAAAGGAAGGCTGAAACAGACACAAGATAGTAAATTAAATCCACATGAATAAAGAATATCAACCCCTAAAATCATTGTTGCACTATATGCTAACTAACTTGGATGTAAATTAAAAAAAAAAAAAAAAAAGAACATCAATAAAAATCACTAAATGGACAGCATAAATGTGTATTTTGTTTGTACCTCTTTTTCTTCCTATGTAACCTAAAAGGCAACTACATAAACTAATAATTCTAAATCTGTGTTGATGGGAACAGAAAATATAAGGACATAATTTGTATGAAAATAATAGTACAAAAAAAGAAAATAATAGCACAAAGGGGGGGGGGAGGAATAGAAGAGATACATAAGAGTAAAGGTTTTATATACTATTGAAATTAATTTGCTATTTATTTGAACTAGTTTGTTATAAATTAAAAATGTAATTAAAATCCACCAGTCAACCGTTAAGAAAATAACTCAAAAAATATAGTAAAAGAAATGACAAGGGAATTTAAATTCTATACTAGAAAACATCCTAAAAATGAAGGCAGTAATAGAGGCGCCTGAGTGGTTCAGTTGGTTAAGCATCTAACTCTTGAATTTGGCTCAGGTCATGATCTCATAATTGTGAGATCGAGTTCCTTGTCGAGCCCGTCCACTCAGTGTGGGGCCTGTTTAGGATTCTCTCTCCCTCTTTCTCTGCCACTCCCCTGCTTGTGCCCCCCACCTCAAAATAAAGAAATGTTAAAAAAAAAAAAAGAGGGCAGTAATAGAGGAACACAAAAGGCAAAAGACATAGAGAAAGCAAATAGTAAAATGGCAGATATAAATCTTACCTTACTAATAATTACATTAAATGTAAATGGATTAAACATTCCAATTAAAAGGTGGCAAAGACTGGGAGAATGGACAAAAACACATGATCCAACTATATGCTATCTATGAGAGATACACCTGTTATTTATTTGTTTATTTATATATTTATTAAAAAAATTTTAATGTTTATTTATTTTTGAGAGAGAGAGAAGACAGAGAGGCAAAGTGTGAGCAGGGGAGGTGCAGAGAAAGAGGGAGACACAGAATTCAAAGCAGGCTCCAGGCTCTGAGCTGTCAGCACAGAGCTTGATGTGAGGCTTGGACTCACAGACCACGAGATCATGACCAAAGCCAAAGTAGGACGCTCAACCAACTGAGCCACCAGGCACTCCTATTTATTTTTAAATGTTTATTTATTTTGAGATAGACAGAGCACAAGCAGGGGGAGGGGCAGAGCAAGAGGGAGAGAGAGAATCCTAAACAGACTCCATGCTCAGCACGGAGCTCAATACAGGTTTTGATCCCACAACCTGAGCTGAAATCAAGAGCTGGACGTGTAACTAACTGAGTCACCCAGGCACCCCAATACACACCTTTTAGATACAAAGATACAAATAGGTGTCAAGTGAAAGAATAGAAAAACAGGGGCACCAGTGTGGCTCAGTTTTTAATAAACATTAAATTTTTTTTTTTTAAAGAATGGAAAACATACCATGCAAATAGTCACCAAAAGAAAGCTACAGTGGCTATCCTGATATCCCACAAAATAGATTTTAGGTCAGAAATTGTTATTTGTGGGGCACCTGGGTCCCTCAGTTAGTTTAGTGTCGATCATGATTTGATTTCAGCTCAGGTCATGATCTCACAGTTCTGAGATCAAGTCCTGCATCAGCTACACACTGGGCATGGAGCCTACTTAAGATTCTCTCTCTACTTGTCCCTCTTCCCCTCCCCCATTCACATGCACACTCTCTCACTCTCCCTCTAAAAAAAGAAAAAATAGCTACTTGCAGTAAAGGACATTTTATAATGATAAGAGTGCCAAGACATCAAGAAAAGATAATAATTATGAGTATATATGCACCTAACAATGGAGCCCTAAAATACACACAGCAAAAGCTGTCAGAAATCAGAGAGAAACAGACACTTCAACAATGATAGCTGGAGACTTCAATATGCCCTTTTTAAGTTGATTTATTTATTTTGAGAGAGAATGTGTGTGAGCAAGGGAAGGGCAGATACAGAATCCCAAGTGGGCTCCATGCTACCAGCACAGAGCCTGACACAGGGCTCAACCCACAAACCGTGAGATCATGACCTGAGCCAAAACCAAGAGTCAGGCACTGAGCCTGAGCCACCCAGGTGTCCCTCAATACTCCATTTTTAATAATTATTAACTAGACATAAGATCCACAAGGAAATAGAAGACTTAATAATATATCTATAAAGAACTCTTACAACTACAATGAGAAAATTTTTAAAGACAATTTAAAAATGGGCAAAAGA
Source organism: Panthera pardus (assembly GCF_024362965.1). Taxonomy (NCBI): domain Eukaryota; kingdom Metazoa; phylum Chordata; class Mammalia; order Carnivora; family Felidae; genus Panthera; species Panthera pardus. Next base: position 130,428,628 of record NW_026526991.1, on the reverse strand, counting down.
CTTGGATAGACATTTGTCCTATGGTTAAAATGGCCAAAAAGCACATGAAAAGATGCTCAAGATCATCAGCCACTAGGGAAATACACATTAAAACCACAATCAAAACTACAAAAATAACAAATGATGGCGAAGATATGGAGAAAATGGAACTTTTGTGCACTGCTGGTGGAAATGAGAAATCGTGCAGCCACTTTGGAAAACATTCTGATGGTTCCTCAAAAAGTTAAACACAGATTTATCATATGACCCAGCAGTTACACTCTTAGATATGTACTCAAGAGAGCTGAGAAATGTTCACACAAAAATTTGTACATGAATGTTCATAGCGGCATAGTTCATAATAGCCTAGAAGTCAAAACAACCCAAATGTCCATCAACTACTGAGCCAATAATCCAAATGTGGTATATCCATATAATGGAATATTATCCAGCCACAAAGAGGAATGAAGTAATAATGCATGCTACAACATACATAAACCTAAAACATTATGCTAATTGAAAGAAGCCAAGTGCAAAAGGCTACCTATTATAGGATTCCATTCCATATATGAAATATATACAAAATAGGCAAATCCGTAAGGACAGAAAGTAAGTGGCTGCCACAAGCCAGGGGCAGGGGAATGAAGACTGACTGCTAATTGAATGTAGTTTCTCTCTCTCTCTCTCTCTTTTTAGCATTTATTTATTTTTGAGAGACAGAGCATGAGCAGGAGAGGGGCAGAGAGAAAGGAGGACAGGAGAATCCGAAGCAGGCTCCAGGCTCTGAGGCATCAGCACAGATCCTGACACGGGACTCGAACCCATGAACTGTGAGATCATGACCTGGGCCAAAGTCAGATGCTTAACCGGCTGAGCCACCCAGACACCCTGAATGTGGTCTCTCTTTGAAGTGATGAAAATGTTCTAGAATTAGACAGTAGTTGTGACTATACTAAAAAACCTCCAAGTTGTTTAGAAGAGAGGATTTTATATTTTGTAGTTATGACTCAATAAAAAAATTAAAAAGAAAAAATTCATATCTTATCCAAAGCATTATGAAATTTAGAGTATGTCCTACATCTCAATTGGACTAAATGTAACCAATAAAAAGTTAACTAAACTTAATACTGTATAGAAAATAAGTGCTCAAAATATAAAGGTAGAAGTCTGCATGAATCTTTGAAAAAAAAAAAGATCAAATGGCAAGAATTTGTAATTATTCAACCTTTCCCATCAAAGGGAAATACTACATCTCTGGGAACATTTCTGCAAGAAAAGGGTATACCACATAGTCTTGTGGAAGTGATTTTCCAAATCATATCATAGCCTGGATGAATCATCATGAAAAGCCCTTAAACTCTCTTCATGCAGGTTCTATGTTCTCCAAACAATTATCTCATTGCTGTTAGTCTCCTCAGGTAAATTCTTAACAAGCAAAAAATGTGTAATGAAATGGAAGACAGAAGAGTTTAAACTATTATAATTTTAATATTTTCATTTTAAATTAATACTAGGCATCAAAACTAACAAGGTGATTCATCAGTAATATGTACAAGGGTCAAATATCAAAGAGTAGAGGCGGATCTGGAGTCAGGCCAAACCCAACAGTCCACATTGAGAAGTTATGCTGGTCAAGAGGGGCAGCACTTACAAAAGAGGGTGGGTAGTGAGTAATCCTGCCACTATGTATGACCAGGGACCTCTGGTTTACACACAATACTTTTATTTATTTCCATTTGCCCTCCCTTCAAAATTAGGAAAGTCTTTTTGTTTGTTGTTTTGTTTTTGAAAGAGAGAGTGTGAGTGGAGGAAGAGGGGCAGAGGAGAGAAAGAGAATCCCAAGCAGGCTCCACACTCAGCATGGGGTTCGATCCCACGACCCTGGGATCATGACCTGAGCTGAAATCAAGAGTCAAGAGGCTCAACCGGCTGAGCCAGGCGTCCCTAGCAAAGTCGTTTTGAAAATGTCATCTTGTTCCAACTGTAGGAAGATGGGTTTCGTTTATATTGGGGGGTAGGATGTTCATGAAGACAGTCCCTATGGCCATGATGCTAACAATGGCATCACAGCAGAGAACCCCAAGGGAAAAGTGAAATGCCCATGTTTCATGGGAGATTCTTTGGTCCTGCTGCCTATCACACCTCAACTCCCTAATCTTTCCCCTCTGATACTTCCCAAGCCAAGAATTTAAGGGTTGTGTAATTTACAAGCAGGGATGACTCCCTTCCAGTCTCTATAAGAAACTCTGAGACTTGAATGTATCAGACTGGAAATAGGTTGGGACCGCAGTGTGAGCAGTGTCTTAGACAAGATACCAGTCTAAATTGAGGGTGAGGTCCTGAAAGGCTAAGATATAGGCTAAGGAGGTCATAGTAACGAATGGGCAGAATCACGTGGCAGAGACTAGTGCACATTCATCAGACCCACCTCCTAATGCCATGGGTAGCCACATTGCATTTTCCAGCCCCTTTGCAGTTAAATGTGGTCACGTGGCAGTTCTGCTCAAAGTGGGTAGAGATGACGTCCACCGTTTCCAGTCCTGGCCCACATAAGCCTCCCACTGGCAATTCCCTACGCTAATTTCCCTCTCCAGGGCAGCTCCGGAAGCCAAGTGTGCAAGATCACGTGGAAAGAATGAGCTTGGGGCCCTGCATCTCTGCCGGAGAACATGACCACCCCGTAGGAATACCCAACTGGGTTTTACCTTCATGAAAAATAAAACTTAATTACCGTGTTAAGCAACTGACATTTGGGAGTTCCTCTTATAGCAGCTCACTTTACCTTACAATCACGTCTATAAATGCCAGTGAAACAACAGAAAGTTGCTCAGAGACAGCTGGACAAGAGCAATGGTCTGCAAGAGTATGTGTTAGAACAATGCTGTCCGTGGCCTCACAGCTGAATCCTCTCCTTCAAATCCTCCTCAAGCTTCTACCCCTTCCCTCACCTTCTATTCAGAACCGACTTTCTCGGAATAGCAGTCTACATGTGTTTTCTCCATGTCCTCACCTCCCACTCATTCCTTGTTTTATAAATGTAGATCTTGCTCCCCACCCCCCACCCCTTGCTGAAACTGCACCTTTGACCTCCTAAGCTGCCAAATCCAACCCAACGCTATTCGGTCCTTATGGAGTGGCTTTTAATATGCAACAGCAGGTGGATTTCAAGAAGTGTGATATTTATGTTTCTGACTCTAAAAATTAATGTTTCTAAGCTCCGTTTCCCACTGGGCAGGGAGGAAACCCAATCGCAGCCATGATTAAGATTCCCAGGTCTTGGGTCATACAAGAGTCAAGAGGGTTTTAGACAGCCCAGAACACTGGGGATGGGGTATTTAGTTCATAAGAGTCCTGAGCGACATACTTCTTGTCCCGCCCAGTCCACCTACCCTGGGGACAAGTGGCTCCCTTCCTTCTGTTCATGGCTGGACACAGCAGATTCTGTCTAGACTGGAAAATCTGGTTTATTCTTAGGTAGACACTGTACCTGCATCTGCCTGGGAGTCCTAAGGGGAAAGGCCTTGGGCCCCACTGCTCTCCGAGTCCATGAGCCTGGGTTCATTCCCCTACCCTTTAGAACACTCTTGCTGACTGAGGCACCCCAGTTGCCCTCAATTTTGCAATTGAGGAGCCCCTGGGGGACCAATGGAATCCTTGATCTCCAAACTCAAGATCCCCACTGGGGCAAAGGAAAGATGAAAACATCTCCCATCGACACATGAGTCAAAGCCTCATGAGTCAAAGCCTCAGTTGGTGATGCTTTGGTACCTACCTTGCTTGAGCCTCTCTAAAGGTGAGAACAATTTCCCCTCATTGAAAGTCTCTTCTCCTTTGAATTCTGTGCACATTCTCTCTGAGTTTCCCTTCTTTGTGATTTTCCTTCTAGTTCTCTTTGTTCTGCTCATCCCTAAATCAATGGTTTTCCTTTCTTTTTCTTTCCTTGTTTGTTCTTAAAAGTACCTGAAAAGATTATGTACCCTAAGATTACATACCTGTACATTTTGAAGTTGACATGTTCTCCTAAGTCTAAATGGTTGCAAAGAATGAATTTTCCAGTATATTGTAAATCGTATTATTTTAAAATGAAACTGTTCTAGCATTCTTTTAAATAAATTTAATGGAATCTATAAAGCATGGTATGGTTATAACCCACTATCATCCATATTTTAAAATATTTGAGCAACCTCTTTTTTAACCTTTGGCATTTTATATTTCTTTTTCCCTTTCATATTTCCCCTCCTGCAGAATTTAATCTTAATATTTTTTTAAGTTTTTTAAAAACTTTTTAAAAACATTTATTCATTTTTCAGAGACAGAGACACAGAGTGTGAGTGGGGGAGGGGCAGAGAGAGAGGGAGATGCAGAATCCGAAGCAGGCTCCAGGCTCCGAGCTGTCAGCACAGAGCCTGACATGGGGCTCGAACTCATGAACTGCAAGATCATAACCTGAGCTGAGTCGGAGGCTCAACTGACTGAGCCACCCACGTGATCCTAATCTTAATATATTTTATACTTTGCAGCCTTTTATTGATCCCTCTCTTCTCTGGGAAAAAAAGTACCAATTACAATTTGCTGTGTTTCCCATACCCATAAGCCTCTAAATGTTCAAAAATTTCTTCTGTGTTGAGTTGCCATTACAATGATCACTGGTATGTAATTCATCAAAACAGTGTAAATACTATAAAGTTGATAAATAATGATTAAGCAGAAAAGGAAAACTTTGCCCCGGTTTTAATGAGATATAATTTACATCCAAAAAACATTCACCCACTTTAGGTGTACACGCTGATATATTTGGACAATCCTGTTGACTTATGTAACCAACACCACAGTCAAAATTAAGATATAAAACATTTCCTTGACTCCACAAGTTCCCTCTTGGAACTTTGCAGATGGTCCTCAACTCTTATTCCTGACTCCAGGCTGCCACAGATCTGCCTTCTGTCACTATAGTCTTTGCCTTAAATATTTATTGGAAACTGCTGTGGTCTGAAGGTTTGTGTCTCCTCCAAATTCACATGCTGAAATCCTAATCCCCCATGTGACAGAATTAGGAGGTGCGGCCCTTAGGGTGATTAGGTCGTGAGGGGATTAGTGGCCTCACAAAGAGAAGCCACCTGGCCCCTTCCACCAGGTGAAGATCCAGGGAAAAGACGCCATCAATGAACTAGGAAGCAAGCTCTTTCCAGACCAGAATCTGCCCACATCTTGATCTCAGACTTCCCAACACCCAGAACAGTGAGAAATAAATTTCTAGTGTTTATAAAACACCCAGCGTGGTATTTTGTTAAAACAGCCTGAATTGACTAAGAAATGCATCTCTTAATTTGTGGCTCTGGAGATACAGATATGGATATAGATACAGATACATTGGTAGATATAGATATCTATCTACATCTATTTCCCAGTTTAGTCACCTCTTAGTAAATATTACTGGTCTCTAGAATGAGACAAGGTTCACCATCAATTCTATTCCTATTTTTCATTTTTATAGATGTGAGCCTTGAGAAACCTTACAAATAAATGGATGGAAAAGGAAGAAATTTTGTTTTGTTTTGGTTTGATTTGGTTTGGTTTTTGGAGCAATGGCTCTCAAATCCGAGCTCTTGTTGAGTTATGCCCCAAATCAGAGCAATCTATGATCACAGACCACTCGTGATGGCTTACCGGGGGACAGGTCAGCAAGGTCCAACTTCAATTCTGTCCCGTACAGAGCTGGAGACCGCCAGCGGGCAGGCCTGCCCCTTGGCCACCAGAGCCATGTGCTCTCTTAGAACCAGCACCAGTATTTCCAGCTGCCCCTTTGTTTGCTGCCCTGGAGGTTTTTCCCTCCAGCATAATGCAAGTTGCGTGATGAAGGGTGTGTCTTCCTTTTGGAAAGTGGAAGAAAGGTAAGCGTGAGAGGATTAGAGAGGAGACACAGTCCCCCATCCTCTGTCCCATCCCAGGTCAGCTCTGAAATAGAGCAAGTGAGGAAAGATTAGAAATCAAAGCTGAAAGGGACGCCTGGGTGGCTTGGTTGGTTAAGCATCTGATTTCAGCTCAGGTCATGATCTCCTAGTTTGTGGGTTCGAGCCCTGCGTCAGGCTCTGTGCTGACAGCTCAGAGCCTGGAGCCTGCTTCGGATTCTGTGTCTCCCTCTCTCTCTGCCCCTCCCCTGCTCATTCATTTTTTTTTCCTCTCTCTCTCAAAAATAAATAAACATTAAAATATATATAATGAGGAAATCAAAGCTGAGGATCTAGGGGCGCCTGTGTGGCTCAGTTGGTTTTGGCTCAGGTCGTGATCTCAGGATTCATGAGTTCAAGCCCTGCATTGGGCTTTGTGCTGACTGTGCAGAGCCTGCTTGGGATTTGTTCTCACTCCTCTCTCTCTGGCTCCCCTACTTGTGCTCTCTCTCAAAAATAAATAAACCTAAAAAAAAAAAAAAAGGAAAGAAAGAAAAGAAATTGAAGCTGAAAATCTAGAAATGGACTCCCTTAAAACACCTCTACAGACAGAGGCATCTGGGTGGCTCAGTTGGTTGAGCATCTGCCTCTGGATTCCAGCTCGGGTCATGATCTCAGAGTTTGTGAGGTCAAGCCCCACGTCAGGTTCTGTGTTGACAGCATGGACCCTGCTTGGGAGTCTCTGTCTCCCTCTTTCTCTGCCCCTCTTCTGCTCACACTTTCTCTCTCAAAATAAACAAATAAACATTAAAAAAAAAAAACAAGCCAACTATGTACGCAAATGCCTTAGAAAGTCTTCACAAGGAGTGTTTTATCCCAGTTAAGGACCTCTGCCTTCAACAGCTGGTATTTGTTTGGGTTTAGTCACTGGTCATCTTCACCTCTTTTATTTTTTTTAATGTTTATTTATTTTTTATTGGCGGGGGGGGGCGGGGTAGGGGCAGAGAGAGAGGGAAAGCAAGAATCTGAGCAGGCAGGCTCTGCACTGTCAGCACAGAGCCTGAAGCAGGTTTCAAACCCATGAACAGTGAGATCACGACCTGAGCTGAAACCAAGGGTTGGACATTCAACCGACTGAGCCACCCAGACGCCCTCATCCCCACCCTTTTTAGTTCCATACACTTCCCTTGTGGGACCTAACCCTCACCTTTGACTTCACCCACCCCAGACAGGCTGCTCATTCCCCCGTCTGTCATCTCCAGCTTAGACCTCTGACCTGAGCCTAAGAACCACACATTCAACTGTCTTCACTTCCCACTCTCCTGACTTGGGTTTGATATGCTCTCTTAAATGTACAAACTTCTCCTATCTTGGATTTAGGAAAAACTATTCAACTCCCATAAATTCAATTGGAAACAAAGTAATTAGCGTTTTCCTCTTTACTGTTGGCAAAGTACTTTGATCTATATGCATATGTATATAGTATAAAGTATATAAAGTATACACGTGACCCTTTAAAGTAAATGCCTGTATTTTACAGATGAGGAAACTAAGACTCTGAGAGGCAGTGAAATCAACTACATTCAGAAAAACACAAAAGAAATAAGATTTATTCTCTGCCTTGACTAAGTTGGAGAGAAGTTACTTAAAGATTTGAAAAACCACCACCACCCTGTGCACACTGGCAACCAAAGTAGATGATACGAAGGATATTTTTCCACTACTTTTAATAAAGTAGATTTACAATTGGGGCACCTGGGTGGCTTAGTAAGTAAAGCGTCTGACCCTTGACTTCAGCTCAAGTCATGATCTCAGGGTCGTGAGATCAAGCGGGGCATCAGGCTCCGTCCGTGCTGAGCGTGGAGACTGCTTGGGATTCATTCTCTCTCCTCCCCTCCCCTCTTCTCTCTCTCTCTCTCTCTTCCTCCCTCCCTGCCCCACTTTGCCTCTCAAAATAAATACAATTTAAATTTTTTAAAAAAAGAATAGATTTGCAATCTATGTAAAGGCACTGTATCTCATTTCCTTATGGAAATACGAAAAAATTAAAATTTGTTGCCTGGAAAATAAATTCAGTAACCCACAGTACCTAAGACCCCAAACAATTTGATGAACAACCACCAATGGCTTAAGGGTTGTTCCACCAGAAACAGGAGGTGAAATGTGTCACTTCCTTGGCTTCCTTCCAACAATTTAATTCCACACAAAAGAAAAAAAGTAAGTTTTACCCATTCTCTTATGGATTGTGTTTTAGACATAGTCATTTGCTGAATGTACATTTCCTGTCCTGAGTGAGGTGTTTGTGGACTGTGGGGGAGGGGGGGAAACAACGTCTCACTCTCTTGAAGAAGCCTTGTTTGTAACAAACCCCAGACTAAAGGGCATCGTGGGAGTTTGGGTTCTCATACAACCCAAAATATACAATTTTATATTCTCTTAAGATGACGGTCAAAAAGTGATCAGCCAAATCTTTAAAAACGTTCTTCCTTCACCCCTTTTTTCTTTGTTTCCACATCTCTCGACTTGGCTCTTATCCCTCACTGCTGTGATGTCTGTACTGCTTATCTTTGTTGCCTTATCTTGACACACAAGTCGAAACTTTCAGTTTCCCTTAGACATATTTACTACTCTCGTTTTCATCTTCATTGTGCATTTTTGGACTTGGGAGACATAACTCCAAGCTTTTCTTGGTTGATAATGAACAGGGCCCATTCTATTACCATATGTTTTATCCGGCAAAGACCTGCAAAGGTAAAAATGCAGCCAGCAGGAGCGCCTGGGTGGTTCAGTCAGTGGAGCATCCGCTCTTGATCTCACTGACCTCAGGTCTTGATCTCAGGGCTGTGAGTTCAAGCTCCACGTTGGGTGTGAGCATACTTAAAAACAAACAAACAAACAAAGGCAGCCAGCCAATGAACAAGGGGAGGTGTGCTTTGAGTACAGGAACGGATGCATTCCAGTCGAAGGAATTTCAAGTCCTGGTTCTTACTTGAAATCTCTGACTTCACTTTTGAGTTGAAAGCACAACCTCCTTTTTAAAGGAGCCAAGGGGAACCCAAGGGTCCGCAGAACCTACTAGGTTCAGGTGTCTCCAATTCCATTTCTGGATTTAGAGCTACTTGTAATGTTCCCAGGCCAGCTAATGATGGGTCCTTTAGGAGGGCAGAGCCCACAGAGCTGAAGGCCTGAGGCCCAGTCAGGAATTATGTTCCACGCTGATTTCCCCATTTCTGGTACTCTACTCTCTACCGACCATCACTTCATTCCTGAGCTCCATCTGATCCAAACCAGAAACGTAAGCGACTTCCGCCCATCTTGGAGTATAAAATGAGATTGGAGCAACCTCGATGGCACCAAAAGTAAGCAGGACATTACCCCTATCGCTGAATATAATAATCTAGAGTATTCTGTAACCACAAAAGTAATGCTAATTGTAAAAAATTCAAATACAGAAAGGCACAGAGAATGAAAAGTCAAATTTGAGGTGAATCATTCCATACCTTCTCTATTTCTGTGCATTTATACACATGCACACACACGCATGAAACCCTAATGGTATGGCATTTGTATTATTCTATGATTAGATTTTCATTTAACAATATCCTTTAGAGTCCACTTTATGTCATGACATAATATCCCAGATAAACTATAATTATTTGACTAGTCCTCTAATAATTTAGTTATTTGCAGTATTTGGTTATTGCTAACAAAAGGGCAAGAGTTATTTTTGTACATAATTTTATCTATATCCATATGAGTTTCTGTAAGATAGATTCAAAGAACAATTTGGGGGCTATTGGATACCTACATTAAAAGTTGGATAGAGTCACATAACAATTTACGGTTACCTTTTCTTTTTGATCTTTTGCTTTTAACCCCCCTAATACAATCATACACATTTCAAACTGGGAGGGATCATACCAGTGTTAGGATAGGCCTGATTTCCACATCAAGGGTGTGTCTTAGTCCATTCAAGTGGCTATCATAAAAATACCACAGACTGTGTGAACTGAACAATGAACATCTCTTTCTCACAGTTCTGAGGCTAGGAACTCCAAGATCAAGGCAGTGGCAGATTCAGGGTCTGGTGAAAGCCCATTTCCTGGCCCACAGACAGCTGTCTTCTCACTGTGCCCTCATATGGCAAAAGGGACAAGGGAGTGCTCTAGGGTCCTTTTAAAAGGGCACTAATCCCATTCATGAGGGCTTTCCCACTCATGACCTCATCACTTCACAAAGCCCTCACCTCCAAATACCATCACCTTGGGGATTAGGTTTCAGCATGTGAATTTTGTCAGTGCCACAAACATTCAGTCTATAGCAAGGTAGGACAAGTCTTCATTGAGCAGGGCTGTTCCAGGGACGGCCAGACATCTAACATCTTTGACTCTGCTTATTAAAAGCCAGTAGCAACCTGGCTGTACAACAAATTACTTTAAACTTAGCATCTTAATGGGGCACTCAGTTGGTTAAATGTGCAACTCTTGGTTTTGGCTCAGGTCATGATGTCGTGGTTCGTGGTCTCAAGCTCCGCGTCAGGCTCCATGCTGACAGCGCGGAGCCTACTTGGGATTCTCTCTACCTCTCTCTCTGCCCCTCCCCTACTTGCGCTGCCTCTGTCTCTCTCAAAATAAAGAAATAAACTTTAAAAATATTATTAAACTTAGCATCTTAAAACAAGGACCATTTATTATCTCCATTTCTATAGGTCGGGAAGCTGGGAGCAGCTTAGCTGGGTCGTTCAGGCTTGGGGTCTTCGCCAGCCTGCAGTCCAGGTGTCAGCTGGGGCTGCCGCCATCTGAGACCTGACTGGGTATGGAGGGTCTGCTTCCAAGTTCACTCACACGGCTGCTTTGCAGCAGGCTTCAGTTGCTCACCACATGGGCATCTCCGTAGGGGTGCTCATGATGAGGCTTTCCACCAAACAAGTGGAGAGAGGGGGAGTCCAAGAGGGAAGCTGCACTGCCTTTTCTAACCTTATCTTGGGAGTAGCAGACCTTCGCTTCTGTGGGAATTCTGTCGATCACACAGACCAACTTTGCTGCAGTATGGGAGGTACGACGAACCGTGACCACCCAAAGCAGGATCGCTGGGGGCCATCTTAGAAGATGGCCACCATATAGGGTAGCTGCTGTGACAACAGAAATGTCCTACATATATTCCCAACTGCCCTCCCCTCCCCAGCTAAGGATAATCACCTCACCTATGGTGAGGAAACAGAAGAAAGGTAGAGGCAGTGACTGCTTAGATTGTATGGCTCATTAGCAACTCTCCGGCACTCTCTTGCTCTCAGTAAATGCATTTCTGGGTAATCTGTGGGAATCATTTGTATTTTAGCTGTATTCTTTTTCCTCGGGAAAAAGGAAACTCTGATAATAATCACATATTTTGGTTAATGGCAGATATTTTTCCCTTGCCTGGGAATTTTAATATGTCTTCATCTTGGATAAAGTAAGCTTACAGTTAGAAACTCTAATTTTTCTCAAATGTGGTAAGACTCAGGCTGGTACTATAGTTTTTAATATTTTCCCAACATGAATTAAAGATCATGGGGAGGAGGGAAGGGTGCCTGGCTGGCTCAGTCAGTAGAGTGTGTGACTCTTGCTCTTGGGACTGTGAGTTTGAACCCCACGTTGGGTATAGAGATTACAAAATAAATAAAATAAAATAAACTATTTTTTCATATGCCAAAGCACTGCTAATCTTGCAAATATTCCACTTTCACTGGAGTGGGAGGAGTTGGGAGGATGTGGACAATGGTACTAAGGTTACTAGTGCTGCTGCTGAGCTCAGAGTTTTCAAGCCATCGTCTAATTTAATCCTAACAATCCAGAGGAAGTGGGTATTATTTTTCCTTATCTGCCAGGTTAGGAAGCTCGTGCTCAAGATCAAATAATATCTAAGTGACAGCCAGCATGGAAGCCAGGTCTGCTTGAATCGAACCTTTGCTACGACATGATCAGGACTGAAGTCTTTAACAAAAACAGAAAAGAATAGAAATTAGTTCTTGAAGAAAGACTAAAAAGAGAAGCTCCAAAGAAGACCAAAAGCATTGTAACCCTCAAAGACAAAAGAAATAATCATTTTTAATCCCCAGGAATGGACTGTGTACAAAAGATTTTCCCAAATTGATAATAAAGTTACTTAAAAATGTGGTGAACGCCGGGATTTGTGCAATCTGGGACAGGTGCAACTACCTTGCCACAAGTACAGTGAGACATTAACTTCAGGTCAAACATCAGAACTGGCAATGATCTGGATGCATAAAATCTGTGTAGATCCAGGTGCCAACACCCGCCCTTTGCTCAGTTGGTCTGACTGGACACAGCCCTCTCTATGGTCAAGCCCATCATACCTCTGAGTCTTACCTCATCAGCCAGCATTGTGAGTTCCACATTTATTCTAGTCTTACTAAATGTCTAAACTCAAGGTGCACCTGGGTGGCTCAGTTGGTTAAGCATCTGACTCTTGATTTTGGCTCAGGTCATGGTCTCACAGTTGTGAGTTCGAGCCCCGAGTCAGGCTCTGAGCTGACAGTGTGGAGCCTTCTTGGGATTCTCTCTTCCTCTCCCTTTACCCCTCCCCCAATTGCGTGTGTGCTCTCTCTCTCTCTCTCAAAATAAATAAATTTTAATAAATAAATAAATGTCTAAACTTGATAATTACTATCACTGAATAACAATTGTGTACCAGGCACAGCTTTAGGCATGTTAGCTACAAGATATCATTTGATCATTGTAACATGACTCTACAGATGAGGAAACCAAGTAATTAAATAGCTCACCTAAGCCTTTGACAAGGAAAAATTGTCATACACATTCTTTTTTTTTTTTTTAATATTTATTTATTTTTGAGAGAGCGAGCGAGAGGGGGAGGGGCAAAGAGAGAAGGGGACAGAGTATCCAAAGCGGGCTCTGCGTTGACAGTAGTGAGCCCAATGCTGGGCTTGAACTGAGGCTGGAACTCACAAACTGTGAGGTCATGATCTGAGCCAAAGTCAGATGCTCAACCAACTGAGCCAGCCAGGCGCCCTGCCAGATACATTCTTTTTTTTTTTTTTTTAATTTTTTTTTTCAACGTTTTTTATTTATTTTTGGGACAGAGAGAGAGAGACAGAGCATGAATGGGGGAGGGGCAGAGAGAGAGAGGGAGACACAGAATCAGAAACAGGCTCCAGGCTCTGAGCCATCAGCCCAGAGCCTGACGCGGGGCTCAAACTCACGGACCGCGAGATCGTGACCTGGCTGAAGTCGGACGCTTAACCGACTGCGCCACCCAGGCGCCCCTACATTCTTTCCACCATAGTGACACCGTACTTAGAGCAATGGTGAATTAGTGGATCCTTCCTCTCCCTCCTTCCTTGCTTCCCTCCACCACCCAATTTTAGTTAACTATATATCTTTAGTTCTTTTATTTATATGGTTAAGTATTTGCAGGCCATTTGAAGCCAGGTGATTGAGATGAAGGTATTATAGTAGCTTGAAAGGAGAAAAACGGGGGGAGAATTGAATCCTCAAAATATGCATGATGGTAAAAGCACACAGAACCCAGAAGTGTGGGTCCCAGTATCCAGCTCCACGGCGAGCCATGTGGAGTAAGGATCCGGTGATGAGGACCCACACCAGCTTTACCACAGATCATCAATGTGCACAGTGAACAATCAATGAATAAACTTCGGTAAATGATACTATTGTCATCACGTTTGAGAGGCACTGTTAGACTGTCCCATCTTTATTGTATTATATCGCATTGTGTTATTTATTATTTGAGAGAGGGAGAGACAGAGAACACACACAAACAGGGAAAGGGGCAGAGTGAGAGAGAGAAAAAAAAAGAGACACTCCCAGGCAGGCTCCATGCTCAGCGCGGTCACAGCCTAATGCAGGCTCAGTCCCACCAGCCTGGGATCATGACCTGAGCCAAATTCAAGACTCAGACACTCAAACAACCGAGACAGCCAGGCGCCCCTAGACTGTCCATTCTAAATAATAGGTAGGGGATGTAAAACCCACTTTGTTAAGGAGATAATAAAAAATAAATTTTAAAAGGAGAAAAAATATCAACATAGATCATGACAGTCACTCCAATGATGGGCAGTGTGCTCAAAATCAAAATAACTAGGGGACACCTGGCTGGCTCGGTCAGTTAAGTGTCGGACTCTTGATCTCAGCTCAGGTCATGATCTCATGGTTTGTGAGTTTGTCCCACGTCCACCTCTTTGCTGACAGCACAGAGCCTGCTTGGGATTCTCGCTCTCTGCCCCTCCCCCACTGTGCTTGCTCGCTCTCTTTCAAAATAAATATTTTTTTTAAATCAAAATAACCAAACCAACAAGTGAAATTTCAACCATATAAATAGATTTTTCTACTATTACCATCACTAGCAGTGACTTTATTTCAGCAAGACAATTCCATCTGTCATACTGAACTTTAATTTTTACTTTATGAGTTTGTAGTTTTGCTAGTATGTTTTGATTTTATAATTGTATAAGACTATCAGCCTACGTTTACATCTTCTTTTAAATATTTAAATGTGTATATTATCAAAAATCTTTTCATTTAAAAAAAAAAAAAAACAAAAAACCCTTTCATTGTAAATGACAATAATCCAAACCGACCTGATTGTGCTCATCTTTCACAGCCCTCTTATCCTGGCTGCAAACAGCATTTTGGCCCAAGACTTTATAGCGGTCTCCTCACCTACACCTGACAACAGAATTTGGCATCACCCAACATTCTGCCCTTGGTTAAGTTCTCTTCTTCTACACACTTTCTTTCGGGGGGAGCTCATCCACTTACGCAGCCATATTGATTGTGAATGACTCCATAGTCTCTACACTGCCATCCATCAGCTCTTTAAACCTGCATTTCTGACTGCCCCCTCAGACATCTCTACCTCCCATATAACATAAAAAACACTCATGAACTTTCTCCCTGTCTCTGTCTCTTGCTCTCCTCTTTTTTTTTTTTTTAAGATATTTTAACTATAATTGGTTGATACCATTGTCTCTTTCCTCTTGGGATTTTTCTCTCCATCACACCTTCCCTTGCACAGATACCACTGAAATGGCCATGACATTTTGGACTCTGGTTAAGGAGAAGTTGAGTCAGGGATGCCAGGGCTTGGCGGGGTAGATCTGCATGGCTCACAATCACTTGGGTGTATGGTGACTGCTAGCCATCTCGGGGTGGGGTTGGCTTCCAGAAATATCCCTGCTGCCCATTAGGCTGATTCACCCAGAAGGCATGTCATGATATGAACATGTCCAATTATACCCAGCCCTGAAAGGATACAGGTAGTGAAAGAAAAACAAGCTTGAAGTGTGCAGCTGGAAGCCCGCTCAGAACAGAAATCCTCTCCTGTCAGGAGTGCTCAGGAATGTAGCAGAGACGATTTTACTATTTTAGATACGCTGCCTTGTGTTTTTTTGCCCCCATTTTTTGATGGTAATTGTATGAAATAGAATGATCATGAATTCTGTATTTATAGGACACAAATTATTACAAGACTACAAACAGCAAGAACATCTGTAACACCTCCTAAACAATCTGTATTTCCAGAATAAAATCTATAAAACATGGGATCATCTACAAAATAGATCTGGGAAATAAGAACGTTTTGTCTCATACATTTTCTTCTTCAATCTCTGTTGCGTTAACAGAGCAGGCATATTGTCGCCAATGTTCAAATAAGACCCAAAACGGCTGTCTGAGCCTGTACTGGCACCTGAATGCAGAAGGAACCGTAGCCACCGGCTCGCTGGTCTACCAACTCGAGTTTCGGCTCTTGCTAGTCCTCAGGAGACAGGTGCCCATCACTGCCGTCTGCCGTCAGCTCTGTCCTGCTCACCATGACTCATCGTGCGGGCATACAGATCGGGGACACACGTGAATTATGTTGATGCGCCTGGTGGCAGGTCTGCTGCTTCAGGGGAACTGCCAATCAAGCTAGAGAGCCTTTGTGCCCCTGATGTGCCAGGAACTGTGTTCCTCCTTGATATGTGACTTTAGCGAGGAAACCTTTCTTTCCTTAGCTTATTTTTTATAATGTCTATCCTATTGCAAAGTGAAAAAACAGTACAATTGCTACATACTCTTCACCCATATTCAAACCATTATTAACATTTTGCCACATTTGCCCTCTCTATCCCTCTCCCCATCACTGTCTCTGAATCTCTCTCACTTCCTCTCTTCCTTTCCCCTTCCTTCCCTCCAGCCTCCCTTTCCATTTGAAACTAAGTTGAAGATGCCAAGGCATTTCAGTCTAAAATCCTTTGCATGTATCATCAAAAAACAAGGACGTTCTTCTACATGACCATAACCAATACCACCATCACATCCAAGAAACTTAACACTGAGGTAATGGTATTACTATCTGCAGTTCAAAATCCCGACGCCCAGAGTCGTCCCTGGAAGTTTTCCGTGGCTCCTTTTCCTTCTAGGTCATCAAACGTCATACGATTCACTTGGTTCTCGTGTTTCTTTATCCTTTATCCTCCTTTTATCCAGAACAGCTCTGGGTTTGTTGTTTTTGTTTTCTTTCTTTCTTTCTTTCACTTTTTAAGGGTTCAGGCCAGTTGCCTTGTTTGTTTCCTCATGGTCAGATTCAAATTAAACATCTTGGGCAAAATACTACCTGGTGTACTTTTCACTGTTTCCTATCAGGAGGCACGTGATATATTGTCTCATTGTCAATCGTGCAAAGTTGGTCATTTGGTTAAGGGTGCTTTCTATCAGATTTATTGCGAAAACATCTTTTCCAATTTGTAATTAATAAGTAATAAAGGCAGACATCAATTGTTTGCATAACCTTGTCCTCTACAATCTTAAACACAATGGGTTTAGCATCATTATTGCATTGGTGACTGCCAAAAAAATGGTAATTTTCCTAATTCTGTAATTCTGTCTACATTAGCTGACATTCTTCATAAAATTTTCCCTCCCTTGCAATACACAGTTTTTGTATCACTATAAACTCATGGATTCTTTTCTAATTTCATGTTTTATAGCCCATTGCCATTTTTACTGGTTTTCGGTGGTCACATTGTCCCAAAATTAACCAGCAGGAGCCCCTTCAAGCTCCCCTGAACTTTTCACACATCTTCCACGATCAGGCTCAGGATCGCAGGCGGGTGACCTGGGCAGTTGCACAAGACCTTGTTCTTAGGAAAGCCACCTGTGTGATTCACTGCTCTGCGATTGCTATTTTGACATTCCCGGTAATTTTTCAACAAGGGGCCTGAATTTTCATTTTGCACTGGGCCCTGCAAATTACGTAGCTGGTCCTGCCCATTGGTCTTGGAGCACCTTCTTGCTTTCGGGCACAAGAAGTTCCAAACACATTGCATTTTCCCTGTCCTTAATCTGGAATCAGCCAATTTATCCAAGGTGTTCCTTGTAGAGGGAATGGTTATTTAGAAACCAAGATCTGAGGACGAATGTGTCCCTTGATCCCGGAGTGGCATTGCTTCAAATCATCTTCAGTGGGAAGAGCTGAACATAATGACCCCATCCAAACCTCTACACTAAGAGACCCCAAACTCCAGCATGGCTTCAAGCAGCAGGAGGCTGTGTCCCTACGAGGACTCCAGCCCCTCCCCAAATGCATGCCTGGAAAGCTCAAGCCTCCAGGTCAGGCTTCTGACCACCCTGTCTCAGAGCTTTTCACTAAAACAGGCATATAATTGTGAATCCTTCCTCTGACCCTTTGAGATGTAGATGTACCTCCTAAACTCAGGAATGCCTTCCCTGGGGCTCTGAAAGTCATGCCTTTGGAAGGCAGTCAGCAGGAAGGACAGGACCTCGGTCTCCCAGTCTCCCTGGGAGGAAGAATCCTGACTTCCTCCACTGCCAGCCAGCAGACGCAGCTGACCTAAGTGACACTGACCAATCTTTTGTAATTTATCGCTTGAGCACCGCTCTGTCCCCCTCCCAACTGCCTTATTCTCCCTTTAAAACACCAGTTACTCTGTGCAAATCAGAACGGAACTCAGTTCCTGTCCCTGCTGTCAGTAGCTCCTGAATAAAATCTGCTTTCACCGCGTTAACTAACGCGTCGCTTTGTCTTTGGCGGTGACTAGAGGTGGGAAATGGTGAATTCATAGAGATCCTTCCAGTTCTCATCCAGAAGCAGAGCATTTCTCCATGCACGTTACCTCCTTCCTCGGATCTTGAGAGCCCGAGGCTTCCGCACACAGTCAGTGTGTTAACTCAGATGCTGTACCTTACAACACACACAGAGGAGCGTCAGTATGATGACGCTAATGTTGCTACTAGCTCTCACTGGGATGCATAAGCCTCCTGCAAGTCTTTTTTCCCTTCGAGTATGTCCCAGTAGTCAGAGCAGAGGGTTCAAAAGTTACTGACAATCCTCCTCTATGGGGTGTTATGCCATCAGCTTGCTGCAAACCACTTAGCTTCCTTTGTTTGTGTTTATGTTCGACTTTCCCCCCCTAATTCTCTTTAATTTTTTAAATACTTAAAACATTTCCGTGGCTCAAAATTCAAAGCTGCACAAAAAGATCCTCAGAGGAGTGTCACTGTCCCTCTCACCCCTCCTCTTTCCACGCTATTTCCCCTTGTTTCTGGTTTATCTTTCCAGTGATTCTTGTGAAAACGAGCAAACGCACACACAATTCTTACCCGACCTTTTTGTACAGAAATGGTAACATGCTTTATATATTCTTTTCCACTTTACTTTCTTCACTTAACAATATAGCTTGGATGGGCTGCCTGAGTGGTTCAGTCGGCTGAGTGTCCGGCTTTGGCTTAGGTCGTGATCGCACAGTTCGTGAGTTCAAGCCCAGCATCGGGCTCTGTGCTGACAGCACAGAACCCACTTCAGATCCTCTGTCCCCCTCTCTCTCTATGCCCTTCCCCTGTTCTCTCTCTTTAAAAAATATATATAGCTTGGACATCCTTTTCTATCCCTTCGGAGAGTCCCCAGTCTTTTTTATGGCTGTGTGATACTCCATCCCTTGGCTGTTCCATGACTGATTCAACCAGTCTCTGATGGACAGGAGCTCTGGTTGTGTTTTCAATATTTGCTATTGTAACAAAATCCCACAGTCAGTAACCCTTTTTCATATGTTGCTTTGTATTCTGCAGCATGTTTCTTCAGAATAAAATGATCTAAGCTGGACTGCTGGGCCAGAGGGAACGCAGCCCTGCCGACACGTTGATTCGAGCCCAGCAAGACCCATTCGATGTTGTTTTATTAAATCCTGCTCCATTCTCATCTTTAATTGTTTATCTGCTCTGTACTCTTGCCACCAGTGCCCGAAAGAGCCTCTGTCAGCTGTGGAGGCACTGATGTCGAGAAGCATAGCTGTTTCAGGAACGGGAGATCGGAGGGTTTACTCTGCAGGTACTGTCTACTGCCAGAGAGCCAGTCTCTTAATCCTTTCCACCACGAGTTTGCTGTATTTGTATGTCTAACAGATTGCAATGAGAGTTCGTGTGGGCAGAAAAAAGGGCTCCCCAAACCAGCAAAACCTCTGCATGATGGACTGGACAGGGAGAGCTCTAAAACTAAAGTGTGGGGCTCAGAAGGGGGCCACAGCCCTGGGCTCTCAAAGGAGACTGATGAAGGTGCAAAATGAAAACCACAGACCCCGCGCTGATTAACGAATCAGGCTGAGAACAGCTACACCAGAACCCAGGTGACGAGAACAACACAAGTCCTGCAGCATTGGAAGCAGGAGTGATGCTTTAGCCAGGACGAGGGAGTCTAGTAGTGAATGACAACCTTCGCTGGTAAAGTTTACAAGTTCAGCTATCAATACAGTACTTATGGTAATTATAAACAGCTCCATATGTAAAAAAATTTTTTTTAATGTTTATTTATTTTTAAGAGAGAGAGAGAGAGTAGGGGAGGGGTAGAGAGAGAGGGAAACACAGAATCCGAAGCAGGCTCCAGGCTCCGAGCTGTCAGCAAAAGAGCCCGACATAGGGCTTGAACCCACGAACCGTGAGATCATGACCTGAGCCACAAACGCTTAATGAACTGAGCCACCCAGGAACCCCCAACAGCTCCGTATTTTTATCCCAAATTTAGTTAACTTTGCCCAAAACTCATAAAACCCAGCGTATCAGTCTCCTATCGCTGTTGTAACAAGTTTACGACACACTTCGCGGCTTAAACAGCACCAGTATATTATCTTGCAGTTCTAGAGGGAGAAGTCTGAAAGGGGTCATACTGGCTTAAATTCAGGGTTTTGCGAGGGCTTCTCCAGCTTCCAGAGGCTTGGAATCCCCGGCTGGTGGCCTGCTCGCATCTTGTAAGCCAGCAGCAGCTGGTTGAGTCATTCTGACCCCACTCAACTCAGAGTCATGTGACACTGACTCTTGAGCCCACCCAGACGACCAGGATAATCTTAGTTCAAGGTCAGCTGACTAGCAACCTTAATTCCATCTGCAAATGCAACTCCCCATTTCCATGTAAGCTGACATTCATAGGTTCCAGGATTGGGACGTGGACGTGTTTGGGGGCCAGTTACTCTGTCTACCGTCAAGTACCACTGGACTTCCTTGTTCCCAACATGGCGCTACATTCACAATTCTATAAACGCCTGGACAGTAAAGTGTATCTTTACTGAAGATGCCTTGAGGACACTGAGAAGGGAGTTTGAGGTCATCACCTAGTAAGTTCTCCTTAGATATCTCTTGTTCCTGAGGTTTCTACCCAGCATTCCTCATGGGAACCGTTGACTCCACTTTCTCCTCATTCTCGTCCTTCCCCCACTCCTTCCAGACCTATTTTCCTTCTGAGTATATGCCACATCCTTTCTCTTCTTCAAGAAACCCAGCTCACTTCTGTTCTCAGATTCCCTGGCCTCGCATCCCTCTTGCTCACCCCCCACTCAACCCCTTGCAGAAGGTGGGTGTGCAGGGGTAAATCATTTGCTCCTCCAGATCCCATCTCCAGCCTTTGGCACCTGTGCCCAGAAAGGTCAATCTTGCCCTCTGGCTCCTGGTTGGGCTGCATACTATAAAGCTTGAGGAATGGGGGGGGGGGGGGGGCGTCTATTCTTCTCTCTTCCCAAGGCTTATCTCCAGCTATCTGGTGGCCTTATCTCCAGCTACAATTCTCCCTCCAGGTTCTGGCAATCATTGCCTCCCCTGGCCCCTCCAAGGCCTTGGAATGGTAACAGCCCCCCACTGTTGCTCGTTCTGAGGGGCTTCACCACCCAAGGTTGGCTTCCTTAAACCCACACTCTTATAAATGGTCCCTTTGTTAAATTCTGTTCAATATCCATGTCAATATCTAAAATCATTCCTGCAGGGACCCTGAAAATATAGTGGGGAAGGGGCCTTGTAAGTGCTTAGAATTTAACATACACGTGCAAGTTTTTGACATCCGCTACGACATGGATGAACCATGAAGACATTACACTAAGTGCAATAAGCCAGACACAAAAGGACAAATTCTGTTACGATCCCACTTACACGAGGCACTAAGAATAGTCAAAGAGAAAGTAGAATGGTGTTGCCAGGGGCTGAGGGGAGGGGTACAGAGTTTCAGTTTGGAAAGATGGGAGCACAAGTGGGGTAGAGGCAGAGAGAGGGAGACAGAATCCGAAGCAGGCTCCAGGCTCTGAGCGGTCAGCACAGTGCCCGACATGGGGCTCGAACTCATGGATAGTGAGATCATGACCTGAGCTGAAGTCAGATGCTTAACTAACTGAGCCACCCAGGTGCCCCACCATGGACCATGTTTTAATGCCTCTGCATGGACACCTCCACGAGCAGGCTGTCTCTGTTTGTCCAGGCTTCTGTAACAGAACCACAGACTGGGTGACTTATGGACAACGGGCATTTATTCCTCACAGCTCTGAGGGCTGGAAGTCCAAGATCAAGATGCCCATAGAACCAGTGTCTGGTGAAGACCTGCTTCCTGATTCACAGCTGGTGTCTTCTCTCTGCATCCTTACGTGGGGAAGAGGTGAGGGAGCTCTCTGGAGTCTCTTTTGGAAGGGCACTAACCCCATTTACAGGGCTTCCCTCTCATGACCTAGTCATCCCCAGAGTCCTGACCTCCAAATACCATTGCAGTAGGGGATAGGACTTCAACATATGAATTTGGGGTGCGTGTATGGGTGTGTGTGTGTGTCTGTGTCTGTGTGTGGAGGGGATATATTCAGTGTGTAGCCAGGGCTATGAATATTTTATTCATCCCCAGCACCCTGTTTAATCACCCTGGCAGTATATATGTTTAAATAAATGAATGAATTCGGAATACAGAATAGTGTGGCTAGCATGATCGGTTCCTTCCTAGCTCTGCAGATGCTTGCTGGAGTCACAGAAGATTGTAAATGAAGTTAACTGTGGCCTGAACTCTGTAATACCCCAGGATCATTAAGCAACGCCACATAGCACCTTCAGGAAAAGGACAGACAGATAAGAGCTATCCAGAATGAGCCCGAGTGTCAGATTTTCAGAATTCACAGCAGCATATCACCTGACGGTGAGGCGGGGTAAATCATACTCTGACTTTTCTTCTTTCTTTCCAATCCAAACTCAAAATATCTTAGATTTCAGCCGTCCCAGAGCTTTCACACGGCCTTTCTCTCTTCCTCTATTAACGTTTTGGAGCCACATCAGTCAAGTTCATTATACTTAACTTTAATGGATTTTGTAGCTATGAATATAATTTTTGAGACACTTTTGCAAGAGGAGAACTTTCCCATCCTGCTCATACATTCCTTTCTTAGCTTACGGTGTACATTAATGCCAACGGCTTGTAATTCTTGACTTTAAACGCGGCCAGCTGTTTTTGTTTCTGAGTGAGACACCGGAGGCTCTGGGAAGGTTTCTGACCTCTGCCAGGATAATGAAGGAAATCTAAGACACCCTTTCCTCGACTCCCTCACCACACGTACCTACCAAAGTTGACTCCCAGGTGCCGACCCAGCTGGCGGTCACGGCCAGAGTTGGGTTCAATGCCAGTTGGTCTCCAGCTCTCTCCTTCCAGGGTCTTGGGCCTTTTTTCATCTCCTCTTGACTTGATAGCATCTTTTTTATTTTTCAGTCTAGCTATGCTTCCTTATTTGGGCCCTTTCAAATTCTCAAGAAATTGCCTCCCCCCTTCTTGACCAAGACTAGAACGGAGACACCCAGGCATGCCTACAACCTCACGGGCATATCGTTCCAAACAGGACACTGCTGCGCCTTTCCCCAGAAAGACTAGAGGGAGGAAAGGAGAAAGGAACAAGCGGAGGGTGTTGGGTGCATTGAGATTTGCATGGAAAGAATTTTCTGGACCGAGCGCCTCCTCCATTTCAGAGATATTGTCATATCTTCTGCCAGGGCATATTTAACGGTCCTCGATATGATTTTGGCACAAGATGATTGCCAATGCGCTGGCAAATCCTCCACACTGGGTTTCAATAATCTATCACTTTGCATTCTTTTCCACGTGATGTATGTTCCTGTTCATCACATCTGATTCTTGGCCCCGCCCTAACCCGAGCCATACAGACACAAGGCACCTCTGAGGTCAGCAATAAAAACAAGGTACCTCCACAGCGTGGAGGAACCTTAAAAATAAGGGCTAAGTGAAAGAAGCCAGGCACAATAGACAAATGCTATATGATGATTCCATGTATGTGAAATGTCTAGAGCAGGCAAGTCCGTAGAGACAGAAAATAGAACAGCGGTTGCCAAGGGGCTAGGGGAGGGGAACGGGGAGTGACTGTCACTGGACACGGTATTTCTTTTCGAGGTGATGAAAACGATTTCAATCATGCGCCTATACAACTCTATGACTATACCAAAAACCAATGAATTGTACCCTTTAAATGGATGAAGTCTACAGTATGTGAATTCTATCTCAATAAAGCTGTTACCAGAAAAGCAACTCACGGGGCGCCTGGGTGGCTCAGTCGGTTGGGCGGCCGACTTCGGCTCAGGTCATGATCTCGCGGTCCGTGAGTTCGAGCCCCGCGTTGGGCTCTGTGCTGACAGCTCAGAGCCTGGAGCCTGTTTCGGATTCTGTGTCTCCCTCTCTCTGACCCTCCCCCGTTCATGCTCTGTCTCTCTCTGTCACAAAAATAAATAAACGTTAAAAAAAATTAAAAAAAAAAAAAAAAGAAAGAAAAGCAACTCACGGTGAGGGTAAGGGGGTAAAGGAGGAAGTCGATGTAGGAGGAAATGAACAACGAGACTTTAGAAATCAGAGGGAGATAAAGAGAGTGTTTTTTTGTTTGTTTGTTTGTTTTAGAGAAAGGAAAAAATATGCTCTTATAAAAAATAGGACTTTTCACCTAATGCCTGAGAGGAATGTTGTCTCTCAAGCATGTTCTGGAAACTGCAGGAACCAGCAGGAGGGGAAGAAAAAAAAAAAAAGCCTGGATCAATGCAGCAAAAGTGGAAAACAAAAGGCCGAGCTTACAACGGAATCAGGCACACCAAAGCGAAGGGTCAGAACTCACGAGACAGAGCAAAGGAGACAGCTGAGAACAAAGCGGCAGGAAAAGCATTTTGAATTTTGAAATAAAAATTAAGTTACATGAGACCAGAGAGCCCACTCTCTTTCTCGTGGCCTCTTCTATTTTCACACACACACACACACACACACACACACACCCCTCCCTCTGTCTCCCATGCAGAAGCTGACTCCCCCTGCCACCCCGTCCCCCAGAGCTGTTCTGGCCAGGGAGCCTGCCTCGGTCTGATGAAGGAGCCCAGGATGCACGGGCCTTGGGAACACACCGAGGGCAGCAGAGGCGAAGGCCTTGGTGACCTTCCCCCGGCACCCATCTCCCGAGAGGCAGCGGCCGGGGTCCTCACCAGGTTACTGGCAGAGCCAGGAGGAACCATCTTCACAAAGTGCCCCGGGAAAGTCCCTTGGTGTCCCGCCAGTCGGCAGCCTCAAGAGCTCACACGTGCTTGGAGCTGGTTCCCTCCGCTTCCTCTCCCTCCAAACTTCTGGCCCCGGCACCAGATCACGAGGCAGGAAGTCCTGGGCTCTTTTTTTTTTTTTTTTTAAAGATCTGCCAAGCCATCTGGGGGCAAACCCTTTAAACATGGGCTCACTATATATATATATATATATATATATATATATATATATATATATATATATATATATATATATATATATATATATATAATTTTTTTTTTTTTTTTACTATTTTTGAGAGAGATAGAGAGAGAGCATGTATGACGCAGAGGAGGTGCAGAGAGGAGGAGACAGGGGATCCGAACTGGGCTCTGCCCTGACAGCAGAGAGCCCCACGCGGGGTTCGAACTCACCAACCCACAAACCATGAGGTCATGACCTGAGCCCAAATCAGACGCTTAACCGACTGAGCCACCCCCATGGCTCACTTTCTATTCCGCACTCACGCAGCAACTCTTTTCCGGGTTGCCTAGGGTGGCAGGCGTCATCCTTGCTGGTGTTACGGTTCCCAGCCTTACAACTCACACTTACACAGAGAGATTAACGGTCTCCACGTCACAAAGTGAGACAGGGGGTTGGACCGGGAAGATAACACCCCAGTTCCCAGACGCAGAGTATCCGGGCGGTGCTCTGCTAATGCCTCGTGGGAAAGAACAAACAGCTACAAGAGGCAGTGTATGAGTCTACTCACACCTTCTAAATGTTATTACATGTGTTCCGCTGTGACAAGTCTGGAGCCCAGGAGGGTTCGGTTTCATAAACTAAAGCAAACAACCCAAAATAAAAACTGATAGCTTTCTCTGATTCCACATCCTACCTACCTCCTCTAAAACATTTATTTAGCCTTCGGATAAAACAATATATATGTATGTCCACGTCCTTTCCGCCAAAATGTCATACTTTTCAAGAAATTCTTTAAATTGTGTCAATTTGAACAATTCCTTAAATTGTAGAAATTTACCATTAAAAAGAAGAATGGGACATAAAGCAGGATCTCCTGGCCACGGAAAACTTCCTTGAGGGAGTCTAGGAGGCACGGGATGGGCCAAGACGCCTTCTCCTGCCCATTTTATTTGGTTTGGGACGACGGGTCTGCAAGGCAGAACAGCAGTAGCAACACACGTTTGTTCAGATCTGTGCACGGCAGCTCCTTGTGGGACTAAATGTGACCTGGCTTTGTAAATATGATTTACATCTCCAGAGCTATGCATGAAATCAGACCCTCTAAGGAATATATGCAAATGAGACATTGAATCCCTGGAAAAAGTTTTCAGAAATAATTACCACCACTCTACCCCTCAGCCACCCACCTTCCACCCAATACAAGAGAGAAGTCCAAGAAATACATAATTAAAGAAATAACTTCCTGTAGTATTATACCACCAGGAAGTGTTTAGTAAGTACCTAATTGCTTATAGCTTTGGGCTAAGCACTGTATAAAAGGAACTGCATTGAACTTGTCTGTCTGTCTGTCCCGTTTTCAAAGACCTTATCACATAAAGGTAGTTAGCACTCACCTGGACAAAGAGGTTCGGGACACAACAACAGCAGATGGTAAATTGGAAGCATACCATGGACTGGACACTGAAGCATCCTCCCGGTCAATGTCAGAGCATTTGTGGGCAGGGGGCCAGGAAAGAGCGTCCGGGGTGAGCAGCTGTCGGGTTTCCAGGGACGCACAGGTGCAATTGCAGACACTGCCCACGTGTTGTAGAAGATACCAGGTCAGTCTCCCGGAGTGCAGCGAAGGCTGTGGGGTTGGCTCGTCGGCAGGCGGGAGGAAGTTGGGGTGCAGCTGGGCCGGAGCAGGAGGCGCAGAGGGCAGGCAGCAAGGGTGTGGCTCGCAGAGAGCGGAGAGGCTGGGATGGCTGTGGAGAGGACACCGGCAAGCGAAACAAAACACAGAGCAGCTGTTGCTGATGACCCCACCCACGCCTCCAGGCCCACGGGTTGCTCAAGACCCAAGGTAGATTCTGGAATGCTTCCTGGTGGAAATGGAGAAGAGGAGGGTCTAGGTAAAGCTTAAAACACATGATTGGAAGTCAAGGAGAGAAGGCTATGAAACACGTCCTGCCCAGAGGAAATGCTGATAAATGACGAGGTCAACGTCCCCGGAGAACAACATCCTTAGATCTGCTCCTGTCGATGAGAAGACCCCGGCAAGGGGCCGGGCGTTTCTGCGGGGGAATGAAAACCACACACAAGGGCATGAACGGGAGCCATACGGTTACAGCTGACCAGCTGACCAGAGTTAGAATCAGACCCTGTAAAAGGGATATGGATAAGTAGTAAAACCTGACTCGACATCAGCAGCCTCAAAAGTACGAGAGAATTCTGTCATTAAAAGCTACCACGTCGGGGCGCCTGGGTGGCTCAGTGGTTAAGCGACCGACTTCAGCTCAGGTCATGATCTCACGGCTCGTGGGTTCCAGCCCAGTGTCGGCCTCTGTGCTGATGGTGTGGTGCCTGCCTGTGATTCTCTCTCTGCCCCTCTCCTATTCTCTCTCTCCAAAAATAAATAAACTTTAAAAAAAAAAAAAGCCATCATGTTTACTAAGTAATAACGGTAAGCTTTCAAAACTATTTTAGGTCAATGGCAGGACCCTTGGTCCCACCACAGCCCAGACGCCAAACCCAAACTCCAAAAACAGTGAGAGGGGCCAGGTCCAAGATGAACAGAATCCCCATTCCACCCCTTTCAAATAACACACTTCTTTCTGTAATTATACGTGCGTGTATTGGTTGAAAGAAATATCTAAGGCCTCTTAATGAGAAAAAAATAAAAGATGAAAGGTATGTGGGTAATAAGTTTGCTCAACTCCCCCCTGCCCCCACTGAGTCTCATGGAAATACAAATTATAATAGACAGTGAGAGACTACATTCTTGCAAAACGGAGTGATACAAATTCAAGGTTATCCATTGTCGAGGTGGAGAAAAATAGATTCTCTTATATGCTGCTTTTTGGGGATGGCAAGTTGGCAGTGTCTATCTTAATGAAATTTCCAGTTCCTTCAACCAACAGTTCACTTCTGGGTATCTCCTAGAGACATCTATCCTAGAGAATTAGTCAAGTGTATGCACGAAAAAGCAAAGCATGTTTATTACAGCAGTGTTTACACATTGTTTAAAACAGAAACTAATTTGAATGGCCATCATTAGGATTATTGGATACATTTTGGCACATCCATGGAGTATAATGTAGCAATAAAAAGAGAATGAAGTAAATTTATATGGAAAAGACCACATAAATGATCTTATGGAAAGACCTCAAAGACATAATGTTCACTGAAAGCTACAAGTTGCATAACACGACAGGAATCGTGACATTATTCATGTAAATGCATACATAAAACTACACATTTCTCTATGTAAATACAGCCATGCAAATGCAAACAAGAAAATCTGGACAGATTTATACCAAACTGATAACAGTGATTACTTCTGAGGAAGGAAGATGGTTGGGAATTGGGGGAATTAAGAGGGTTTTTTATCTATCTGTATAGAAGTTTCTTTTACAATGAGAATGTACTTGTGTGTTGTACAAATAAAAATAAACTTTAAAAGAATGAGTGAAAAGAATCATGAAGACAGAGCACCTGTCTTCATGAGGCAGACATATAAATAGAGTTGACCACTCAGAAGGATGGAGCTTTTTCCTGAGGAGCTAAACAACAGTGTCTCCATTTTCTCCCTCATGCTGATTGGATGTTTGACATATGGAGTGCATCAACCTCTAATTGCTGGACAGCCCAGCAATCTATTCTGAAGCAGTATAGCACCCCAGATTGCTACTCCACCCCCTCAGAATGAGGCATTCACAGGCCTGAAGATGATCATCAAAGGAACTCAACAGCTAGGAACCTCACCTCAGTGAAATGTGATCATCTATAGCTCCCAAGTGAACATCAGATCGTGTCTCTTGGCTCTCCCCCCAGCAGAGTTTCATCACATAAGGAATTCAAAGGACCTCATCATCGCACTAGTCAGCCTTAGGGACTCCAAGGCATCTATGGTTTGAAAACAGAGAGGCTGGGGCACCTGGGTGGCTATGGTTTGAAAACAGAGAGGCTGGGGCACCTGGGTGGCTTAAGCGTCCAACTCTTGCTTTCGGCTTAGGTCATGATCTCACAGTTCTTGAGTTCAAGCCCCACGTCAGGCTCTGTGCTGGCAGCAAGGAGCCCACTGAGATCCTCTCTCTCTCTCTCTCTCTCTCTCTCTCTCTCTCTGCTCCTTCCTTGTTCATGCTCTCTCTCTCTCGCTCTTTCTCTCAAAATAAATACATAAACTTTAGAAACTAAAATAAAACAGAGACGCTGGAACAGTTTGCATTTACGGAATCGGCATTTTAACAGGTGGCACACATCTCTGTGGCCTAAGAACTGATACACCTAGAAAAACACCGGGTCAGACTGAAAAAAAAAAAAAAAAAAAAAAAAGCAGCAATCTAAACAACCTGAAACAGGGGACTGGGGAAAGGAAGGCATCCGGAAATAAAAAAAAAAAAATACTACAGACA
Source organism: Panthera pardus (assembly GCF_024362965.1). Lineage (NCBI taxonomy): Eukaryota > Metazoa > Chordata > Mammalia > Carnivora > Felidae > Panthera > Panthera pardus. The sequence continues at coordinate 130,399,344 of NW_026526991.1, read as the reverse complement.
GTCCCTGACTTACGATGGTCTAACTTACGGTTTTTCTATTTCGTGATGGTGCAAAACTGCAGGCATTCAATAGAAACCATACTTGGGATTTGGAACTTGGATCTTGTCCCCGGCTAGCGACACGCGGTCGATCCTCTCTCGGATGCTGAGGTAAGTGGCAGCTCCCAGACAGCCAGTGTCGGAGGGCTTGTGCTGTTTTTCCCTTTCAGGCCAGCCCTCAACACATTACACGGGACCGTCAGCACCTTCCCATCCAATAGGTTTTGTGCGAGATGCCTTTGCCCACGTGGAAGCTGCTGTGGGTGCTGCGGGCACGTTGAAGGCCGGCCAGGCTACGTAAGCTACGTCGTGTGGTGGGTCAGATGCGTTACATACATGCTTCTCCCTTAGAACATTTGCAACTTCTGTTCAGTCTCTTGGGACTTAACCCCCTCGTAAGTCGCGGAAGGTCTGCACGCCGCAGGCCGATAAGCCTCATTTTCCTCCACGTTTTCACCTTCACATTTCAGTCTTTTACTTTTTTTTTTTCCACATGAGAAAAAAAAAATGGTGAAGCTTGAATGAGTGCTTCATCCTCGGAGAATGTTTCACATAAAATCTTAACCACACAAGCTAGAGAGGGACAAAACACTATTTTCCATCGTGACCCAGCTAACGTGAACGTTTCAAAACTATTTTGCTGGCAGAGATAACAATCACGGTGGCATCACAGTGCCTTCCTCGATAACTTAGGGAGATGCGGCTTCGTATAGAAGTTCGTGTTCAAGGACTACGTACGCTGAAAACAGCGTTCTCGTCTTGACTGTTGAAAGTGCGATGAGAAGATATGATCAGGTGCTGCATCTGAATCTGTTACACTGTTTCCTAGTGTAACAACTGGAAAAGTGTTCTCCTGTCTACAGAATGTATTACTTACTGTAAACCAGTTTTAGGTTCTTGGTGAGATAAGATCCGATTAAAATTCTGTTGTTTCAGTTGTTGAACCGAGGCTGTGTGTGTGTGTGTGTGTGTGTGCCCGTCTGTATGTGTAACGATTAATTATATCTTCCCTCTTTCTGTATGTTTGAAATTTTTCATAATAAAAATGAGAAAAGCTTCTGTTGTTTCTTTCAAAATCTCTTTCACATTAGCCTGTCCTAGTACCTTGTTCAGACCTTCCTTTGCTTGGGGGTGACGATGGCACATTTGGTTTCTCTGACTTTCTCTGACCCCACTTTGCCGGCTGGCCCGCGTAGCACAGCCACATGACTCTGTTTACCACAAAATGCCCCAGGTCCTCTGCCCGGCTTCTCCAGTTCTCGGCATCTCCTCCTTGCCCCCTCCTGCTTCAGGTTAGCTCTCTGTGATCCTTGGGCTGGTTTTCTCTGCACCTCGGCTGGCGGGGCACGCTGCCTGGAGTGGAAACATCCAGAAAGAGCACACGCCTGCCACGGTGATGCAAATTTCACATTTCCATTAGCAAGAAGATTACCACCTCAGTGATTGCCTCTCAGCCACTTAAAAACCAGGAAACAAAGGGAACAGATGTTGGTGGGTAAATTATTTATCGTTTTCAATGTAATGATGCCTCTAAAGGTAAACACAAGTAAATTCATTAAAACTATGGGATCATGCGTGGGGCGCCTGGGTGGCTCAGTCGGTTGAGCCACCGACTTCGGCTCAGGTCACGATCTCGCGGTCTGTGGGTTCGCGCCCCTCATTGGGCTCTGTGCTGACAGCTCAGAGCCTGGAACCTGCTTCGGATTCTGTGTCTCCCTCTCTCTCTGCCCCTCCCCCCACTGGCGCTCTGTCTCTCTCAAAAATAAACATTAAAAAAAACTTAAAAAGAAACTATGTGACCATGCATGTATTCAACACATACTCAGTGAGCATCTACAGACACCTTTGTAGGCACTTAAGATACGCCAATGAATAAAAACAGAGAGCTCTCATAGAACATACATCCTGGGGTAGAACATACATTCTGGGAACAAACATAACTAATGTACAAAATAAACAAGTGTGTTACATAGTGTATTGGGAGATGATAAATGCTATTAAAAGGAAGAAAAAGCTGGAAAAGTTAAAGGGAATTTGAGTGCAAGGCAGGGAATGTTCTAGAGGAGGTGAGATGCTGCAGTTGTAAACAGCATTAATAGCACGGAGAGTGTCTCGGTCTGTTTGAGCTGCTATAACAGAATATCACAGACTGGGTGGCTTATAAATAACAGAAGTTTATTTCTCACAGATCTGGAAGCCGGGAAGTCCAGGATCAAGTCACGGGCAGATCCAGTGCCTGGTGAGAACACAGTTTCATGTTCCCAGATGGCCATCTTCTCTCTATGTCCTCACATGGTCCAAGGGGTAAGGGAGCTTTCTGGGGCCTGTATTATAAGGGCACTAATCCCATTCCTGAGGGCTTCCCCCCTCGTGACCTAGTTACCTCCCAAAGGCTTCACCTCCACATACCATTACACTGGGGTACGGGCTCCAACACAGGGAGTCTGGGAGAGACACAAAATCCAGAATGTCAACAAAGAGGCTTTGTTGACAAAATGACACTTGCAGAAAGACTTGAAGAAGGCGAGGGCTACCATGAAGGTATTTGGGGGAACAACATTCCAGGCAGGTTACAGAGGGAACCTATACAGGAAGAAGCCCAGTGGGTGTGATCTCTCAGCATGGACCCCATACCAGAGAACACCAAGTTCCCTAAACTTTAAAAAAAATTTTTTGGGGCGTCTGGGTGGCTCAGTCGGTTAAGCGTCCGACTTCAGCTCAGGTCATGATCTCGCGGTTTGTGGGTTTGAGCCCCGCGTCAGGCTCTGTGCTGACAGCTCAGAGCCTGGAGCCTGCTTCCGATTCTGTGTCTCCCTCTCTCTCTGCCCCTCCCCTGTTCATGCTGTCTCTGTCTCAAAAATAAATAAACATTAAAAAAAAATTTTTTTTAATTTTTAACATTTATTTTTGAGAGAGAGAGAGAGCGCGTGCACGCATAAGTAGGGGAGGGGCAGAGAGAGGGAGACACAGAATCAGAAGCAGGTTCCAGGCTCTGAACTGTCAGCACAGAGCCTGACGTGGGGCTCGAACCCACAAACTGTGAGATCATGACCTGACCTGAAGTCGGACGCTCGACCGACTGAGCCACCCAGGCGCCTGTCCTTCTTTTCTTTCTTTTCTCTTTAGTGCTGGCTGTCCAACTTCAACATCATCTTCTGCACTGCGTGTCCCAATGCATATGGATTAAGTAGGGAACAAATAGATAATGCTACATTCTCGTAACTCCCAGTCATTTACTAGAGCACAATCTCAAAGTAGGTTCTCAAAACACATACGTGCGTTAACCGATCACGAGTTGGTGGCCTCCTATGTCACCAACGTCTTCACTACTATTTCGAAACCCTTTTCTTCAGTTGATTTCATGTTGTTCCCTTTGGGGAATTGTAAAGAGAACGTAGTACATGATAAAGGAACCAATCACTCCAAACCCCCAGTGGAAACCAGCCAAGTCCGTGTTGTGAGAGGAAGGAGGGAGGCAAGAGGCAGAAGAGGTGGGAGACGGAGGGACAGTGTGTGACCGTTTAGAGCAGTGGTGTGACCCACCTGTGGGAACCCCAGAGTCAGTGAGCTCGGCCTCCCTTTGCCCGGCATCCAGGGAGACCTCGGTGCTCCAGGAGAACGTGACTTAACAGGAAGTCTCTGCTAAGAGAAGGAAGGTAGTGAGGCATACCAGAGAGCTGCACTGTATGCATTTTCACTTAAAAGCACGAGTTATGAATCATGTTTATCCCCATATGGAAGTCATTATGGAAAGTAGAAGATGGATACAGTGAAGACATGAAAATTGGGACTTCATCTGTCCTGACTCCTAGTCATTTCTTATCATCCAGCTAAAGAACCACAACAAGAAAAATCACCCGACTGGAAAACACCTTGTTGCCTTAATTCGACTGAGTTTCGTCTCAGCCATGGCAGAGAAATAGTGATTTTTCTAACTAGCAGAAAAAACCAACACCTTCCTCTTCAGGACTGACACTTCTTGACACAGATTAAGGCAGGCAGGCTATTTATGTCTTCACCTTGCCCCGACACTTTGTTGTCCTTCCATGGAACTTAATCACTTCCAGTATAACACCAGCCACAGGCCCTGGGGTCCACGTGATCGCTCGACCACCCGTGCATGGTCCTGTGCCGCAAGCTGGGACCACAGTGTCGGAAAGACAGCTGTGGTTCCCTGCCTTCAGGCAGCATATTATCCTGGAAGGGGCATAGACATTAAGTCAGATTCACAGATAAACATTTCAATTACAGTTATGGTAGGTGTTCGGAAAGAAGTTTAGAGGGACTTAGTCCAGATAGTGGGGGTGAGGTGCAGTGGTGGGGTCAGCTTTTCTTAAGGAAGCAACGCTTGAGCTGAGACTTGAGGTGGGGCAGGCTTTAGCCAGGACACAAAGTCAGGGCCGTAGAGGGTTGCTACAGATGACTGGAAGGAGAAAGGATTGCATTAGTCATGGTTCTCTAGAAAAACAGAACCAATAGGATGTATACAGAGAGAAAGAGATTCCTTTTTCTTTTAATTTTTTAAAAATTTATTTATTTTGAGAGATAGGTAGCCAGTGAGTAGGGGAGGGGCAAAGAGAGGCAGAGAGAGAATCCCAAGCAGGCTCTGCCCTGTCAGCACAGAGCCTGATGCAGGGCTCGAGCCTACAAACCATGAGATCATGACCTAGGCCAAGGTCAAGAGCTGGATGCTTAACTGAATGAGCCACCCAGGTGTCCGAGAGAGATTTTTTATAAGAAACAGATTCATGGGTTTATGAAGGCAGGCAAGGCTCAGGATTTGCAGGTGAGTCAGCAAGTTGGAGACCCAGGAGAGCAGAGGGTATATTTCCAGTCTCTCCTCCAACAGATTCAAGACCCAGGGAAGAGCCAATGTTGTAGTTTGAGTCTGAAGGCAGGAGAAAAGCTAGTGTCCCTCTACAGGCTGTCAAGCAGCAGGAAGTGTCCCTGCTCTGGGGAGGTCAGCTTGTTGTTCTATTTAGGCCTTGGACTGATTAGATGAGGCCCACCACACTAGGAAGGGCAAGCCATCTGCCTTACTCAGTCTATCAATTCAAGTGTTAATCTCATCCAAAATCACCCTCATAGAAACACCCAGAATAACGTTTGGCCAAATATCTGGGTACCCCATGGCCCAGTCAGGTTGACACATAAAATTAACCATCCCAGGGATGGTGAGGAATGAGGTTGGAATGTTAGATGTAGAGCAGATGTGGGACAGATGTACGGAGGCCTCGTCAACAACGCCGAGACTTTGATCTGTGTTAAATACTCTCGTCCGTTGTCAACAGCACTTCGCAAAAGGCCAGATATTGCAATTCCACAAAATACAACAGCCATCATCTCAGAATAAAGGAGGCTCCTTTAACTGGAATAGGTTTAGGCTTATGAAAACGTCCCTCGATCAGCCTTTTTCTCATTTGGCCGCAAACCCAAGAAACTTGTGTCCTAGTCCTTCTGGTCTGCATTGGCCCAGACTAGGGCATGAGGGTAGCCCAAACCGTGAGACGTGATAGAATTTAGATGAGGATTTAGAACACACACACAAGAAGGTGAAACAGGAGAGAATGAAACCTCCGTTGAGGAGGTGGACAGAGAGGCAGAGCAATGAGGGGGGGAAAAAAACACCAGTAGAAAATAAGAATAAAAAAATAGAAAGAAGAATGATCCTTCCCCCTTTCCTCCTACTCTAATCCCTGCATCTGTGAACATGGGATTTTCATCAGGGTGGAAGGAGGAAGTCATGTGCCCCTTGTGGCCAGGAGGAAGATTAGTAAGGAAGCCACAAACCAGAACAGGGTTGGCAACCTCCAGCCCGTGGGCCAGCTCTGTCCTGCCTACCGCCTGTGTTTGTACAACACCTGTTTTCGTACCGCACATGGGCCATTGTACTTTTTTTTTTTACATTTTTTTTTAATTAAAAAAAATTTTTTTTTTTAATGTTTATTGATTTTTGAGACAGAGAGAGACAGAGCATGAACAGGGGTGGGTCAGAGAGAGAGAGGGAGACACAGAATATGAAACAGGCTCCAGGCTCCAAGCTGTCAGCACAGAGCCCGATGCGGGGCTCGAACCCACGAACTGCGAGATCATGACCTGAGCCGAAGTCGGACGCTTAACCGACTGAGCCACCCAGACGCCCCTTAAATGTTTTTAAAAGATCAAAAGAAGTCTACTGTTGCATGACGTGTGAAAATTAGTTGAAATTCAAATTTCAATGTCCAGAAATAGGTGTTTTGGGGATCACAGCCACCCCTCAGAGATTTGCATGTTGCCTGTGGCTGCTTTCATGGCACGTGACAGAGCGGAACAGTCATAAACGAGATGGTGTGCTCCACAGGGACTAACGTATTTACCATCCAGCCTGTAATGGTCTGAATGCTAGTGTTCGCCCAGAATTCCTATGTTGAGAGCGAATGCTCAATGAGATGGTATGAGGATGTGGAGTCTCTGGGAGGTGATGAGGTCATGAGGGTAGAGCCTTCATGAATGGGGTTTGTGTCCTTATAAAAGAGGCCCCACTGAGCTCCCTCCCACCCTTCTGCCTAGTGAGGTTATATCTAGGAGGCACTGTCTGGGAATGGAGTCCCCACCAAACACTGAATCTGCCATACCTTGGTCTTGAACTTCCCAGTGACCGGTAAGAAATAAATGTCTGTTGTGTACAAGCCACATAGTCCGTGGTATTTTGTTATAGCAGCCTGAACAGGTAAGACATAGCACTTTACAGAAAAAATTGCCGGCCCTTGAGGAAAGGGGATGGGCAAACAGGAACTCTGGAAAGGATCAGGCAGAGCCGCAGGATCCCATCCCTTCCCACCTTCATCTAGGAGGGAGATCATATCAGGGACTTCTTGGTGCAAAGTGTGCTGTTCAGAGGAGGGGAGAGAGACTAACCAATATACCGTGGAGCATGTCAGCACATCACATACAGATTCACGCTTAGCCTGTGGCTGTTCTATTTTAAACCTGGGTGTTTTTATGTTAACTTTGAAAAGTGTTCCTTTAAGTGAAAACGGACTCTGCTTTTAGACATTTGGACTTCCCTCCCCAGCCCTAGGTACTGATTGTTGGGGCAGAGTGACATTTTCCTACAACGCTGGCTCATTATTTTGCTTCTGGAATTGCAAATGCAAGGATCGAATGGCATGGTCTGAATACATCAAGGAGCGGAGGGGATCTCACCAGAGGTGCCCCGAAACAAAGGAAACAAATCACTTCAAAACCACATCATGCAATCTGGACCCGTTACAGGACAGATGGAACTCTGAATTGTTTGATTCTATCAGCAGAACAGAGGAAGGAAATGTTTTAAAATGAGATTATGTTATTTTCCCCAGTTCTTATTATGAAACCTTCCTGCAATGAACTTTAAATACCAGCAGCCCCTTTCATGGGGATGAATGGGATCCAGCCGGCAGGAGGATTGCAGGGAAGTGGTTCCATTATGAAAAATGTAGAGAGGTAGAGGTTGAGATGAATAGTGGATCCCTGTGGGGTCCTTAGGCTCAGTGAAAAATCAGGCTCTAAAACACAGCTGCGCGTCTTAGGAAGGGATGGGTGTCTTTGAAAAAGCTATGTGCCCTATGTAAACATCAATTAAGGGGTCCTTTTCAAAAGACCTCGATTGTAATGAATAAAAAGTCTTCCGCATTCTTTGCCCTCAAGAGGAAAATGATTGACAACCAGCTATTGTATAAAGAAGAACAAATATCCTGGAAGTTAGGAAAATCTCCCCCAAACAAAATCATGCAATAATTCTTTATGATGCAAGGCTTTCTACATAGAATTTTCCAAAGGAGGTTGTCTGTATCATTCAGCCCCAAACCCTGCTGAATAATAATAAAAAAAAAAAAGGTGTTTTGCTCGGTGCTCTCCAGTCTGTGACTGTCCAGGCAGGATTCTATGGACCAGCCAGGGATTTGTTCACTCGTCCCCTTTGCACCTCTACATGTTGGGGTTCCACCAGACCCTGTGAGCACCAGTGCCCACATCTAACAGCTTACATTGCCCCCGAGAAGCCTGGGAGCACCTGAAATGTAATTATCTTCCCCTCATCCTGCCAGCCTTCACCAACTCTGTGAATGGCACCCACATCCATCATTCATCCAGACAGAATTGAGGATTCATCCCCAATTCTTCTATTTTCATTGTCCAGCCCCCACACCATTCTTTACAGAGTTAAAAAGAATGACGTTGTGAAGGATAAGGAAGACCATTTCAGTGCCCTGCTTAAATCCTTCACTGACGTCCAGCTGCACTTAGAATAAAATTCAAACTCTGTTCCTTAGCCTACAAAGCCTGCCCGATCTGATCTGGTGATTTCTCGAGCCTTTTCTCCATCACTCCTTCCTCAGTCACAATGTTCCAGCAACATCGGTATTTTTCAGTCTTCTTCCCACCCTGAGTTTCTGTATTTTCTCTTGCCTGTGCCCGAGCACTTCACCCCACACACTTCAGAGACTGCCACCTTGGATACAGAGCACACTCCCAATCTCTTTCTTCTTTTTAATTATCGGGGCTTGGGGCTGAGCTGACTGTCACTATTGGAGTTCACCATGGCCCCAAAATAGCACCCTTCCTTTCTGTCCAAGTTCTGAGCCCTTGAGAAATCAGACAAAGAAGCCAGGCAGATGGAGAGTAAAATACCACATTTATGACTGGCAAAATTGGTTTTGGAGAATGTGGCTTATAATATCTGCAAACAAATGTCTTCCTAACACCAACCCAGGGTTCACAGGCTGTGCTGTGTCATCGCGGACCTCCCACGTGGGGGGGTCCTGCCCAGGAATACTTACTGTGCTGTCTGAAGGCAGGCTGGCTCTCTGCGACCAGAAGAGGACATCTGGACTCTGCAAATCCAGTCTCTCTTTCCAAATGTAAGTCATGCCTCTTCCTCTAGGAACAGATATGGCAGAAGGAGACCAGAAGTGTGATGCTGGCCAAGCTCCCTCTACATGGAAGGAAACACCCGGAATTTAAAAATGTTCCCTACTGTGCCTCCCATCCCCTGAATTCTCCTCCTCTGAAATGCCCTAACTCCCCTCCTGTGGGCCAAGGGCCTTCACCTGGCTCTCCCGGTGCCCTCAGCTTCCCTGCTTTCACCTGCCCTTCTGCCCTGTGATGATCTATTTCCCCGCCAGCCGTCCCTGCCAGCCCGTGGCCTTCCCTCTAGGGCAGAGACCAGGGAGAATAAAGAACGGAGGGAAGAAACGTGGCTGTGTATGACTTGGAGGTGTTTGCCCTGCCATGTTCCAGGTGAAGGCAGGACGCATGTTGGGAACGGAATACCAGTTGGGAAGGGATTTTCAACGAGACGGGACCTTCAACGAGACGGGACCACAGCAGGCTGGCCCGTGCACAGAAGCCCATGTCCAGAGAGCTCTGTCCGCCTCTCTCTGGCCTCAGCGGGCAGGGATAAAAGGAAGGGAAGTTCTGTGCTCCTCGCACAGTCTGCGGGAGACTATTTTCCTTTAACATTCTGAGGACAGAAAAATTATCCGTCAGACACAGGCTGCCCGCGACCCCGAGGTTAAATGGTTCAATCCATGTCGTGGTGGCTTTGGCCTCTTGCTGACAGAACGGACCTCCAGATGTCAAACTGATCTTGTTTTAGAACCGAGGCAGCTGCATTTGAAGCATCTCTTCCGAGGGGACGAAAACAGCCCCCAGAAATGGGGTCTGATACACACGCGGTGCTAATCCCTGAGCTGGCACCTCCGAGAAAGTGGTGAAGTCACCGCTTTTAATCAACAACCTGTTTAGCTCTGCGCTGTCTCACCCTAGCAATTACATTCCTTGTGTAGGGTAGTATTTAAGCCTGGAATACTGCAGAGGACGAGGAAGAATGCACTTACATGTAGGGCACGCAGCCCACAGGGGAAGTCTAACCTACCAGACTGAGGGCAGTGAGGAGTGGAGGTATTAGAGTATGTAAGTCACAACCTAGATGGAGCACGCACGGCCAGGACAGAGCGAGGGTAGCCCTGCTCTGGCCCCCACGCCAGGGCACCCCGGGCACTCATCAGGGACGCGGTGCTATTCATTGCTCCTGAGACAGCCCCAAGACTCCTGTGGAGCGAGGTCCACACCTACAGACATGCACCGAGATCTATGCACGTAGATTTGTACAACAAATCCTTAAAGAGCCATGCCGCCCCCTCCCATGTTCCAATCCAACTTCTAATCATGCGGTGTCCTTGAGTGGCTTCTTCAAAAGGAAGAAGGTGCCTAGGTGGCTCAGTCGGTTGAGCGTCTGACTCTTGATTTTGGCTCAGGTCGTATTCCCAGGGTTGTGGGATCGAGCCCCACCATGGGCTCCACACTGAGCGTGGAGGCTGCTGAAGATTCTCTCCCTCTCTCCTTCTCTCAAATAAAATAAAAATTAAAAAAAAAAAAAAAAAAAAAGAAGCCTCGGTGTTTCTGTTAACCCTCTCCAACACTACATAGTTGTCCAACTGAGGAGGGGACGGATGCCCGGTGGGGCTCACCTGAGCCCGGACCTTCATGGGCACGAGCGCCTCTGAAACAGTATGAAAATAGTGTGTTCGTTTCACCTGGAGAGAGACCCCTGGCCATGCCCTTCTCCTGCTTATTCATCAGACATTTCTGAGTCCTACTTTGCCAGGCCACACAACAAAGGTTTTCTGGAGGAACAGATCCCTGAGCTGAGTCTTACAGGATAAATCAGATCAGGTAAACATTAGAGGCATGGGTTTGGGGGCGGCAGGTGGACGGCATTCAGAGGGGACAGCAGAGAAGCCAGAGAAAGAGCGAAACTATGAGTAACGATAGTGTAAATTGTAAGAGGTGGGGAGGCATGGCCAGGCCCTGCTCCAGAGCTCAGCTTGTACCCCAAAGGCAGTGGGAAGTGACAGGGTCACACCTGTATCACATCTAGATGAGTCTGGGGCCAATGAGAAAGATGGATTTGCAGGAATTGGGACAGATGGCATAGACACAGGTTAGAAGATGGTCACTACAGCCCGTGCCACAGGGAAGCCTTGTAAGGTGAGGGGGGTAGGCTGATCCATAAATGTCCCAGGGGCCTAGGGAAATTAAAAGTCGCTTTGGGAGAGAGTGAGGACCCCCCCTGCCCCACAGGAACAGGAGCCAGGTGGGCTGATGGCCTCATCTGTGGGCCTTGAGATGGGCAAAGTGAGAGTGTTACAGACAACAGCTGGCAGACTGCCCCTTCCATTATGTCTATTAATGTTCTTGAAAGACAGATTTGCTACAGGTGTTTCAAAAGAGAAAGGACCCACTTCTGGGTATAGACATAAAACATTGAAAGCAGGGATTATAACAGATGGTTGTTTGTGCCCCCACATTCACTGCAATGCTGTCCACAACAGCCAAGAGGTGGAAACAACCCAAGTGTCCGTCGATGGATGAACGGATAAACAAAGTACGATATACACGCACAAGGGAATATTACGCAGCCTTGAAGAGGAAGGAAATTCCAGGGACACCCGGGTGGCTCACTTGGGTAAGCAATACACTTCGGCTCAGGTCATAACCTCACAATCAGTGACTTCAAGCCCCGCGATGGGCTTGGTGCTGACAGCTCGGAGCCTGGAACCTGCTTCAGGTTCTGTGTCTCCCTCTCTCTCTGCCCCTCCTCCACTCACACTCTGTCTCTCAAAAATGAATAAACATTATAAAATAATGTTTAAAAAAGGAAGGAAATTCTGACATGTGCTACAACATGGTTGAGCCTTGAGTATGTCGTATGAGGTGAAATACACCAGTCACAAAAGGTCAAATGTTGTATGATCCCACTTACGTGAAGTATCTAGAGTAGCCAAAAGCATGGAGAACAGAAAGTAGAATGAAGACTGCCAGGACCTGGGGTATGGGGAATGGGGAGTTATTCCTTAATGAGTGCAGAGTTTCAGTTCAAGAAGCTTCCGGAGAAGGACGGTGGTGGTGGTTGTACATTAGTGTGAATGTACTTAAGGCTGCTGAACTATATTGTTAAAAATGGTTAATAGGGTAAGTTTCATGTTGTATATATTTGATCACATTTTTTTTGAAAAGAGACAGCGAAAGTGATGTAATATTCATTGAGTACCTAATATATATCAGCGCTGCCCTAAGTGCTGTAAAGGCTTCAGTTTGTTTAATCCCAAACAAAATCTCCAGGGTTCTGTGCAAGGTGGCCAGCAGCCACACCTGGTCACGTGTCTAGAGGAGCCTCCCCCTGCCCCCCCCCCCCCATTCTGGACTTCAGGCCTGGCTCTCTCTGGAAGGGAATGAACACAGCATTCTCTAAGCTCCTGTCCCCAGGCAATGATCAAATCAACTGCCCCAACCTGCCAGAGATTCACCAGAGGAGGCCCCCCATCTGGCTGCTGGCTCAGCTTTCCAGGTTCTGCTCCTCCCTGCCTCGCAGCCCAGACGTGGCTGTGTTCATAGAGAAAGGGGTCCCGAGCACCCTGGAATCAGAGCTCGGGTGACTGGGATCACATGTGTGGCAGGGGTGAGGAAAGATGAACACAGCCTCCTCATGAGCTCAGCAGCCCGCTGTGCACGAACCTCTTGGGCCTCCTGACAGCCTCAGTGAAACCTGAAAGTTCGTGAACATGGAGACTCAGAATTCTTCTTAACCCAGCCCCCTGGGGGCCATGATCGGTCAGAGATAGGGCGCGTGGTGATGGCCATCCCTTGTTCTGTGGCTGGCCTGGCCTTGGCTTTTGCTTTAGCTTCTCCCAAAAAGGCTGCCTGGGCCCCATGCCCCACTGCATACCCAATCCAGGCATTTGAGACACCACACCCAGCCTGCTTCCCAGGGAGGGCACTGAGCAAATACATCTGTACGTCCTAAGAAGGCACAAAACTGCGAGATTAGCTCTGCCCTCATCCCATCTCCACTGCTCCCAGGTGCACATCTCCGCTTCTTCTCTGCCCAGGAACACTCAGCCAAGTGAAACAGAATGGCTTTTATGTGCTGTTCCTTCTAGAATCTCTGCCTCCTGTCACAGAGGCCTGCACGAATCTGCTTCAGGGTCTGGTCTAAGCTTCTTTCTTTGCTGGTGGGATAACATCAACCTCGGCCTCTCGCACTGCCCTGCTCGACAGGAGTGAAACAGAGAGGGCTGGGGGACGGGAACGGTGGGTTATTACTTAAAGGGTGCAGAGTTTCAGTTCTGGAAGATTCTGGAGAAGGCCTGGGTTGGGAGACCTGTTCTGTCCCCTGCAGACGCCTCCCCCTTCTTGTGCGTTGCACACACACACGACTGGAACCACGAAAAAAAGAATCCAGCTCTGAGATTCCAGGCCTACTTGATCATGAAGATAAGCACACCCTTGCTGGCTACCAGCCTCACCTCCGAGCACAGGCCACCGTGGACCGCCTGGCTTCGGGAGGGCTGGGCCGAGAGGTGCGGGGGCGGCCTGCCCGGCTACTTGCACAAGCAGCCTCCAAACCAGATTGGCAGGCCGAGTGTCCTTTGTTCTTTCTGGCACCCGAGGCCCCTGTTAAACCAGGGCTATGGCTACTCCTTCTCGGAGGAGAGAGGAGATGACTCCATGTCATTTAAAGGAGCCACTGTCTCACACCTTAACATCATAACTAATCCTGTGAGTCACCTCTTCTTCCCCATCAAGTCATTCAGGACTCTGGCTCCTGCTGCCCTTGGGGCCTGATGGGATCTAGAATCCCGAGAACTCTAGGCTTGGGAAGAACCAGGAGCCACAGGTGAAGACCCCACTCTGTGCACCTGCTTCTGGACAGGGGGCGCTGGTTTTCAAGGCCAAGTTTTAAAGCTGCGCAGGGAAGTAATTTCCACAGCGCTGTGGGCTGGGGCTGGGGACGGTTGTTGTGTCATTTCTTGTGGGCTGGAAACAAAGGGGCAGTTCAACCTGTTCTCGCTGAGCCAGTGGCTTTAACAAGCATCTCAGACTGTAATTACCTTTTGCCAGTTGGACCGGTTGAGGAAATGGACGGCTTCTCCCAGAGTCGGGGGCACTGCCAGCCCGGGGTTCTTGGGACTGGCCCTGGGTGTCTTGGTCTGGCTTCTAATGCACTTGATTCATTATGTGAGTCATAGTCCGAATAAAATAAAAGTGGCCGAGGAAAAAGGAAAAAGCCAGAACTACACAGAGAGCACAAGGCAAGAAGCGTTTATGTTAGTGGCCCGACTGTGGAAAACACCAACCCGAATCTCAATTTACGGTACTTCCATTGTGTAGTATACAGCCAATAACACTCATTACAGAATGTGATTATTTCATTTTGCCAACAACAAAAAATGCCTTCAAGTTTCCCTTTGGTCGCTTCTCTAGTGAATTTAAAACACTACTAAATTGTTAGAAATCCGATTGATGTACAAAACTTTTTCAGACCCCTCTATGGTGTAAAGCAAGACATTCTTGGATTCTGAAGCTAGCTGCCTACGCTTGGAAAACACCAAATGCTTTTGTAATTCTAGATAATAATAAGTACTCACTTGGCATGAAAGAACATGAAGTATAAACACCAGCTCATCAAAGGACTTCAAACGTCTTAAAAATACAATCCAGGAGCCAAACGCGATAACAAACCCAGCTCATAGGACTGGTCTTCAGAGGTTAGGCAGGGTCCGTGGGGCAGGAAATGGAAGCCATGTTCCTGTTCTTCCTCCCTTGTAACTGGACGGGTTGGAGAGGTGGGGTTGGCTTCCAGACAGTCCCCTGGAACTCACCACGGCTGACTGTTGCATCGATTTTTTTATTTTTTTATTTTTATTATTATTTTTTTAATGTTTCTTTGTTTTTGAGAGAGAGAGAGAGACAGAGTGCAAGAGACAGAGGGAGACACAGAATCCAAAGCAGACTCCAGGCTCCAAGCTGTCAGCACAGAGCCCGATATGGGGCTCAAACTCAGGGACTGTAAGATCACGACCCGAGCCAAAGTCGGACACGTAACCGACTGAGCCACCAGGGTGCCCCACATCAATCTTTTTTTAAAATAAATGTTTTATTTATTTACTTTGAGAGAGAGAGAGAGAGAGAGTCCAAGCAGGGGAGGGGCAGAGAGAGAAGGATAGAGAATCCCAAGCAGGCTCCATGCCACCACTGCAGAGCTCGATGTGGGGCTCAAACCCACGATCCGTGAGACCGTGAACTGAGCCAAAATCAAGAGTCAGACGCTTAACAGACTGAGCCACCCAGGCACCACTGCATTGATCTTATTTGCAAAGCAAGGTTTAGGTTTGGTGTGGGCGCAGTGAGGTAGGGTCCTCATGGGTCCCTCCTCCTGGTGACCCTCTTTCTCACATCTGGCCCAAAGCTGGACCTGCCCAGAGTCAAACTGCTAGAAGGTAAAATAAATCTTTAGCTTCCTCAGCCTGACCACTCAAGTATCTGTAGCTCCCTTCCTTCTCCTGGCTGCCCCAGCCCAGTCTTATGTTCTCCTGAAACTAAAGCTCTGAGGAAACTCCCATGGCCGTTCTTTGAGACACAAGTGGCTGATCTTTGGCAGATGCGCCTCCCTGAGCAGCAAAGGTTTTCTTGACAAAACCTGAAGGAAAAGTGTGGTGGTTAATTGTATGCATCAACTTGACTGGGTCACGGGATGCCCAGGTAGCTGGTAAAACCTTATTTTTGGGTCGTCTGGGAGGGTGTTTCTGGAAGAGATTAGCATTGCAATCAATAGACTGAGTAAAGCAAGACCAGCCTCCCCAGTGTAGGTGGGTGTCATCCACTCTGCTGAGGGCCTGAGTGGGACAAAAAGGCAGAGGAAAGGTGAATTTGCTCAATGCTTGCTTGAACGAGGATGTCCAGCTTCTTCTATCCCTGGACATCGACACTCCTTAGCCTTGGTTCTCACTTCCTTAGCCTTGGACTGTGACATATAGCCTCAACCCCAGTTCTGGTTCTTGGGCCTCTTGACTTGAACTAAGACATTCACCATTGGCCCTCCTGGCTCTCAGGCCTTTGGGATTGTTCTAGAAATACATCACCCACTTTCCTGGGCCTCCAGCTCACAGACAACAGCTTGTGAGGCTTCTTAGCTTCCATAATTGCATGAACCAACCCCTTAAACAAATCTCCTCATGTCTATCTATCTATGATCTATCTCCTGTTGAACTGTTTCTCCAGGGAAGACTAATACAAAAAGGAATATGGTCTAACTGGAATTTCGGATGTCAGGAGGAAAGGGAGGTACAGCCAAGTGTGAGGCTTAGGGAGGAACGCAGCAGAGAAGCCCTTAAAGTTCACTGAGGAGGTGTCACCAATGTGAGCCACACACAAAAGCAGGCCAGGTACTGTGGGGTAGACCAGTTGTTCAAGAGAAACCACTGCACAGTGCTGCAGACCTTTCTCTTTAATCACCTTTGATTATTCCCTTAGCCAGGGAACAAGGGTGGCCCAACTGCTGCTGGCTGTGTCTGACGTGGCCTCAGTAGAGCTCTCTGATGGGGGATGGGAACTCTGAGTCCCAGAAGACAAGACCTTCCCTACAAAGGGGCTTCACACACAGGACTGAGGGAAGGATCTGGAAACAGAAAATGGCGTTGCCAAGAGTCAAACCGGCCCCAGGAGTGTCCCCTGCTCATCACCCCAGGAGGAATGCAGGTATTCTGGGCTTGTGCCATTTAAACACACAGGAAGGGGAGCGCCTGGGTGGCTCAGTCGGTTAAGCGTCCGACTTCAGCTCAGGTCATGATCTCACAGTTCGTGGGTTCGAGCCCCGCGTTGGGCTCTGTGCTGACAGCTCAGAGCCTGGAGCCTGCTTTGGATTCTGTGTCTCCCTCTCTCTCTGCCCCTTCCCTGCTCACACTGTCTCTGTCTCTCAAAAATAAATGTAAAAAAAAAAAAATAAACACACACACACACACACACACACACACACAGGAAGGATGGCTCCCTGGTGACCTCATTACTGTCGTTGTCCAGAGAACCAGTTACACCTGCTCACCACCCACAGCCTGCTGATGCTGGGCTCAGATGGCAGGCCCAGGAAGGCTTAATGAGACTCAGTTCCTAGGCAGAAATGCCTCTCTTCGCAGCCACATCAAGGGCTTAGAAATACTTCTCCTCGGGTGGAGAAGTAAGCAGGAAAGAATAAGACTTTGTGTGTTCATCAAAACACGGATGACCCATGACTCCCAGGTATCAACAGCGTCTTTCATACGCTCTTCTAGCACTGCCCAACAAAGTTGTTGGTAAAGTTGTGGGCCCCACACGTTAGCGCTGTGGAGCCTGAGCCACATCACAGGGGCAGTCCCACCCTCAGGCGAGGCGGCCAGCCTTTTGTCAGTCGGCGGTCACCGGCTTGTCGTTGTCCTGTCCATGGGGCAGGCTGCATACCATCCTGGGCAAAGGGGCAGCCAGGCAGTGATGGCAGCCCACAGGGCCAGTGAGAGGCGGGGGGAGACCACCCGCGTCTATCCCAGCATGAAACACGTAGGGGGTCTGCATTCTGTTCCTTTGATTGGTTTTTTTTTCCAGCCAGGTTTCTCCATCCGTCATTGGTATGTGTGTTTCTGTGTTCCTTTGTTTCCTTTCTTATTTTTGCGTGGTTGCTGTTCCAGCCTTCTGTTTCTCTCACGTAGAGTGAGGTGGAATGCTCCATGTCATTTGTCACTCCTTCTCTGACCGCTTTTACGTCCCCTCTTCTGAGGTGCAATTTGGCATGTAGCTGGGGGGGGGGGGGGGGGCGTGGTTTGCAGCCACAGCCACATTTCAGTGCCTGGTGACTTGGCAGGGACGACACAGGAGAGTTTCTGGGGCTTCTGCACAGACTTTGTTCGCAAAGCTGCCTTCTCTTCTGAGATTATGTGAAATGTCCTGCTCCGGGTTTCATCCCACTTCATTAAGAGTGTTTCTGACTACTGTATGGATCCCCCAGGCTCTTTTGGTCATTCTTTCCAATTTTGTGGAGCTCTGGAAAAGGACTAACATCCCGAGAGCCTGGAGGTGGGGAAGGGGGTGAGTAAGAGCTTTTACCTTCATGAGATTTCCCTATCAGTGTTGTCTAGACTCCTTCATTTACTAGAGCGTGTTCCTGAGAACTCCAGGGATTTTACTGATCAGCCTTCCCTTTTATATCCTGTTTTGGGGTTCAGGGGGAGAAGGCAGGGCGGCGGGGAGGTGAAGGTAAAGTTAAGAGCTACTTCAGGTATCATGCTTCCTTCCCCAGTGTCCACTTTTCAGAGTTTACAATGTGGAATTGTATTCTCTTCTGTATTTGATTGCCAACAGTGTTTGTGGGTTGTTTTGTTTTGTTTTGTTGGCATGACCACGTTCTCTGATTTCATTAGGCTTTGGGGAGAGAAAGAGAGTTGTGATCTAACTTTTACTTATTCTTCAGAAAATGCAAGTCCACGGAATTAGAAACCAGCGTCCGCCAAGCAGGCTTCGGGCAGCAAAGAAAACAACAGGATACCAGGCTGTGGGGTTGCCTCGTCGTTCCGAAACGGTGGCCCAGCGTCGCCCACGCAACACCTCTGCGAGCCTTTAGTCCCGGAGACAACTTCCTCTTGGCCTCACCCAGAGCCAAAGAAACAGAGACCTGCTTTCAACTCAACTGACATCTGAGAAAAAGAAATCCTTTCATTTCTGTTAGAAGCCTCCACCCTCAAAACTAATCTGTCTACTCACACTCAAGTCACAAAGGTGACTTCCCTGGCTGTCACCTCAGCAAGACCTTGCAAAGGTCCCACCTCCTCTGATTTCTCTGCCTATTCCTTCGACAGGTGCACAGCAGTCTATCTTTCCCTGCAAAAGAAACTTTTCCCAACACAGTAACCAGCAATTTTGGCATTTGGGGCTAGGAATATGAAAAGTGTCCTTTGCAAAGTGAAAAGTGGGAGGAGAGTGGCCCCCACCCAGGCAAAGCCCCCTCCGTGCACCATGACATCGGTGGTAGCTGACACAGCCAGAGGGTCACCTTGCCACCCCAGCCAGAGAGCTGCCTTGGGGAGGGATGACGCATGGTAAAGCATTTCCTCGGGAATTAACAGTTTACAACCTGTACAGTCTTTTATTTATTTATTTCTAAGTTTTATTTTATTTATTTTGGGAGAGCAAAACAGAGTGGGAGAGGAGCAGATGGGGAGAGGGAAAGAGAATCCTAAACAGGCTCCTGCTGTCAGTGCAGAGCCCGATGCGGGGCCCGATCCCATAACCATAAGATCGTGACCTGAGCTGAAATCAAGAGTCAGACGCTTAACCAACCGAGCCACCCAGGCACCCCTTGTACAGTCTTTTAAAAGCATTATTTCAAACGTCCGTATCCTCTGAAATTCAGTGTCCTGTAGCAAAGCACAGCCTCCCTGTCCTGATTTGGGCTTCACACTGTCCAAGAAGGGTTCCCAATGGACTAGGTGGCCTTGGGTCGGTTCCAGCCTCTCCGGCACCAGGTTTCCCGTCTTGGGGCATGATCACACATCCCCTCAACTTACACTCACGCGGTATGACGTGGGCATGGGCGCAGAGAAAACCAAGGAAAACTTTGTCAAACAGAGCAAGAAATCAGGGTGCCCAGAGCCAAGTGCTTTTCTGTAATCTTGGAGCAGGAGAAGGAATATGGCAAGAAGCATAGCCATTAGCTGCCAAACCCACACCCGAGTCTGCCAGGGATGTTAGGGATCCCTCACCTGATCCCCAGCCGCAGACGCTCCTATAACAACAGGACCGCCTCCACCTGGCAGCACCAGGAGGCACCTGCCTCTGCACGCGTGGTGGGCACGAATGCAGGTGAGAGCAGGGGGTGGGTGTCAGTGTGGGCGAGGGGCAGGGCCCATCACTGTACTCCTCAGCCCCGCCTCTAGCTTAAATAATAGTAAGTTTTATGGGAAGCATCAGATGCTGCATTGTAATAACGTTTGTTTTGAGAAGTGGTTGCAGACATTGAGACGTGCAGAGTCTCCACTTTCAAAAAAATTTTTTTAAATGTTTATTTTTGAGAGAGAGAGAGAGAGAGACAGAGCACGAGCCTGACGCGGAGTCTGACACTTAACTGACTGAGCCACCCAGACGCCCCCAGAGTCTCCACTTTCCAAGGCAGCTCCCAGGACAGGCTACCCGGGCGGGTCCAGCCCCGTATGACCAGTCAGTGTGTACGGATGGTCCCATCCCCCCACCCACAACCTTTCCTGAACCATGAATACTCCGACCCTGTCTAATTCACAAGAAATCCATTCATCTTCATGGGGCCCCCCTCCCCTCCTCACCCCAAGAAGTCCACACCGTCTGAGCAGAGAAAACCCTGAGGTCTAAAGAGTCTTCGCTCCTGGGGCGCCTGGGTGGCTCTGTCGGTTAAGACCAACTCTTGATTTTGGCTCAGGTCATGATCTCGCGGTTGATGATTTCGAGCCCGGCATCGGGCTCTGCTCGCACAGTGCAGAGCCTGCTGGGGATTCTCTCCTTCTCTCTCTCTCCCTCTGCCCTCCCCCACTCACGTGTTCTCTCTGTCTCTCAAATTAAATAGACAAACTTTTAAAAAAATCTTAAAAATAAATTCATTTAATAAAAAATAAAAAGGCTTTGCCTCTGGCTGCCGTGCAGCATTACCGCGGGAGGTGGGCCCTACTCGGTGTCCACACCCAGCTGCAATTGTGCGCCACTTGCTTGGGCTCCCGGAGGTGGGGTGAGCCACCTCCCCCCACCAGGGACGCGGTCCAGCCCAGAGGGCCCGAAATGTGTTCTCGGGCGAGCTGTTTCCTAGGGCCACCATTACAAGTGACCGCAAACCGGGTGGCTGAAAACAGTAGGAATTTATTCTGTCACAGTTTCGGGGGCGGAAGTGTGCAAGGTGTTGGGGGAGCTGGTCTTCCCGGGTGCTGTGTGTGAGAAGCATTCAGGCCTCCCTCCCAGCTCGTGCACCCTCAGGGCTCCTGGGCTTGCTCTATCATTCCAGTCTGCCCCTCCTTCACACGGTTTCTCCTCTTGGCTTCTCTGTCTCGGGAGGACATGTGTCATTGGATTTCGGGCCCACCTGGTCAATCCAGAATGTTCTCATCTTAAGATCCTTAACTTAATTACGTCTGCAGAGATACTTTTTCCAAATAAGGCAACCTTCCCAGGTCTGGCGGACAGATCTTAGGGGAGTGCCATTCAGCCCGGGTACCTTAGCTCCAGCGGCCACAGACGGGGGTGCCGAAACAGCACACATTTATTTCTCACCGTTCTGGGGGCTGGAAGTCCAAGATCAACGCACTGGCAGGTGTGGTTTCTTCCGAGACCAAGATCTTCGGCTTGCAGATGGCAGCCTTCTCACCTGGTCTTTCCCCTGTCTGTGCACCCCTGGTGTCTCTGTGTGTGTCCAAATTTTCTCTTCTTAGAAGGACCCCAGTCAGGTTGGATTAGCCACCCCTCGGTTCCTCAAAGGCCTCATTTTAACTTGATCACCTCGTTAAAGATCCCATCTCCCAATTCACTCACATTCCGAGGTACCAGGGGTAGAGTTCCAACATATGACCTTTGGGAAGACACAAATCAGGCCTTAACACCAGGTAAGCATCTTTCAGACCCTACTCCGGCCTCAGCCAGCTCAGGAGGCCAGAGCTATTTGGGTCGGTTTCCTGTCCGCTCCACAGCCTGGAGCTGAGCCCAGGAGTGAGACAGCCTTTCCTTTCTTTCTTTTTTTTTTTTTTAAATGTTTATTTACTTTTGAGAAGGAGGAAGGGAGAGAGGGAGGGGGAAAGAGAGAGAGAGAGAGAATGAGTAGGGGAGGGGCAGAGAGAGAAGGAGACAACAGCAGAGAATCCAAAGCAGGCTCTGTGCTGTCAGCACAGAGTCCAATATGGCGCTCGAACTCACGAACTGTGAGATCATGACCTGAGCTGAAGTCAGACTGAGCCACCCAGGCACCCTAATAGCTTTTTCTTTCAAATCCTCTGAAACAAAACATCTAATCACTTTTCCTTTTCCTGTACAAACGCAGCTGAGAAATGCTACCTGGTCTTCTCCACAGGGAGCCACCTTTAGGGACTTAAAGATGCCCACATTTGCCCTTCTTCATTGATGTCAACATGCCTCCCTTCTAAGGGGCTGTTATCACTGAGACCTGCTCGGACGGCCTCACAGTGCGCTCAGTCCCAAGGAGCTCCCCTAACCTCCCAAGACATTGTCCTGTCTTATCATCATAGGGCTTAGCACGCGCCAACATCTCCCTTACTCACGTTCTAAATTCACTTCATCAACTCCCTCTTTCCAAATGAGAGGGTGAATTGCACTTGATATGGAGAAAGCACTTGATAAATATTTGCTGCAAGATTAAATAAGTGTATTTGTTTGGAGGGCTGCCATAAAAAAAAAAAAATACACGCAGACTGAATAGTTTAAACAACAGAAATTTATCTTCTCACAATTCTGGAGGCAAAGGTCCAAGACCAAGATGTTGGCACGTTGGATTCTTCTGCAGGTGTGTGTCCTTGGCTTTAGATGCTGACTTCTGGGGCGCCTGTGTGGCTCAGTCGGGTAAGCGTCCGACTCTTGGTTTTGTCTCCGGTCATCATCTTACGGCTTTGTGAGTTCAAGCCCCATGTAGGGCTCTGCGCTGGCAGCACGGAGCCTGCTGGGGATTCTCTCTCTCTCCCTTTCTCTCTCTGCCCCTCCCCAACTTATGCTGTATCTTTTCTCTCTCAAAATAAATAAATAAGCTAAAAAAAAAATGTAGATGCTGACTTCTCCCGGAGTCTGCACATGGCCTACCCTCTGTGTATCTGTGTCCTACGGCCTCTTCTTATAAGGACACAAGACAGACTGGACTGAGACCCACCCCATTTCATTTATCCTCACTTCAGTCAACCTTAACTTCATGTAACCTTAATTACCTCTGAGAAGAAGCTATCTCTAAATGCAGTCACGTTCTTGAGGTATTGGGAGTTAGGGCTTCAACACATGAATCCTGAGGGAACACAATTCAGCCCATAATGGTGAGGTAGCTTCTAGGCTTTGCTGAAGGCAAGAACAAGCGCAGGCCTGTCCTGTGGTCAGTGAAACCTGGCTCGAGTACCCGGTCCACCTCAGGGGACGTGGAGCGTGCAACTCCTCACCAGGGCTGCCGCGTGCCAGGCACTGCCCAGCGCTTCACACGGGAATCAGGGTCGGCCTTTCCCTCCCTCTAAGGGGCACCAGTCTGGTCGTGTTTGGGAGGGTGTGATGACAGAGGGAGAAGCGCTGTCCCCTACCTGGTCCAGAGCTCCCCGCCTGATCATCCCTCCTCCACCAGGGTGTTCCTCCCTGCCCTGGGTGACACATTTACAAAGACACCCTCTCGTGTCCATCGTTGTCAACAAGTCAGTATAGCTGAAAGTCTATGGAAGATGCTCCCAGGGGCCACTCCTCACGCTACTGTTGACACGGGCTGATTCTTCTTGGTGCAATATGGCGACCTTTTAAGAAGCCTTTGCAGGGGTGGGGCAGGGGTAAGAACCAGGCAGATCACACCTCTCTTTGTGGCCCCATCCGTTGTTGCACTCTGGAAAATCGCCACGTTGTTCAACAAGCTGTATCTGTTGGGATGCTTTCGCTGGCAAGTAAGAGCAAACCTAACTCAAAGTGGCTTCGACACGAAGGGGAACTTACTGGTTTCCATAAATGAAAAGCCGCAAGGGGGATTAGGCTTTAGACGAGGACTGACCCAGCAGTTCACAAGTCACCAAAAACCCCATCTTTCTATCTCTTGTCCCTGTTTGTTTTCCTGGGATTGGTTTTATCCAAGGGCCCTCACCTCTTTGGTTTTAAGAAGATCACCACCAGCTCCCGGGATAAGTTGTCTCAGCCCCATAGAGTAGGAAGAAAATATCCTTCCCCCAACTGGAATCGAAGTCCTGAGCATCCTTCCGGTATAGACCGACTTCAATCACATGCTCATCTCTGAATCCACCATGTGCCTGGGGTTCAGGTGGGACTACCCTATAATGCTTAGAAAAACAAGGACGCATTCCTGGAGCTGGACGGAGGGTGGTGGCAGAATACCCACCCCACCCAAACCAGGGAAGCTCGGGGGCTTGAGAAGAGACACACAATGGAAAGGCAGCTCTGAGCAAGAAAGAAACACAGCAACGCAAATGGAAGTTACCTAAAATAACTTGCACCTATTTTGAAATGGTATTACATTATATCATATAAAAATAACAGCTGCTAACCATTTACTGAGTGTCCCGAGCTCACATCACGTATACGTGTACCTACATACATTGCATATGTATCATTGAACATAAAAATAGCAAACATTTATATAGAGCTTGTCCTGTGCCAGGCTGAGCGTTTCACAATTATCCACTCTTCAGACAAAGACAGTGAGACAAAGCATTGATTAAATGCTCCAGTTCACACCGCAGGTCGGTGCAGAAGCTGTTGGTGTAACCCTAGGGTGAGTGGTTCTCAACACTACCCGAACCCCGGGTCGGGGGTTCTTCAACACTGGTTCCTAGGTCTCCCTCTAGAACAGCAACAACAAACAGAACATCCAGGGGGGAGGTCTGGGCACCAGTATTTGCTCTTTGAGCTTCTTGGGTGATTCTGATGTGCAGCTGGGGTTGTAAACCAGCGTTTTACACAAACACATCCCTAAAGGACAAGTATTAATTCTCAGAAAGAGTATATTATAAACACACAGTGAGGGAAAGTTGTAGAGGCTGCTTTTAGACAATAGGCTTGAGCAATGAAGACTTGATCAAGGCAAAAGGGCCCAAAGCGACCCCCTGGATGAATACAGACAGGCTCATCGGGCGACTCACCTCAAAATATCCATAGGACCTAACTAACCAATGGGCTACTGGCAACCAGGCCCAGTTACCAAAAAAGGGAAAACTCTGTCAGTCTCCATACCTCCTGAGCTCCCCTCTTTAAATACAGCCCCCACCCACCACTTTGTTGCAGACAGCCTCCCCCCTGCTGTCCTGCCCACTGCTCCCTTGCTCCCTTGTAGTCAATAAGCTCCTATCTCCTTTGTTCTGCCTCAGGTGAATTCTTCCACCCCCTGAGCCACCTGCCCCCCCCCCACCGGATTGTGTCCCCCCACATTTGAGGGCCCCCCATCTGATTGGAGAGACACCATAAAAGTGACATTTCTCTGTTACCCTCACAATTGGCAACATTGCCTCTTTCACAATGGAGTGAGACTTCCCGTGTTATCTTCCAGAGCCGAAAAATTCCCCTCCTCCCCTCTCCATTTCAGTCAGGCTCCTTGTAGCCTGCTAAAAATAAAGAACAGGACTCATGGCTCCTGGATTAATTGTAGCAAGATTGGAATATTCTGCAAACACCTTAAAAGTACACTTGTTTGTAAGGGTCAGATTAACTTGTGGATCAATGACCATCTTCCACCCAGGCCTCTGTCCATAAGGAGAGTTGTGGGGAGGTAGTTTTGTTCTTGTTAAAACAACTCTACATGGTAGGTGTTATCATCCCAATTTGCCATGGGAGAGGAAGCTTGGAGAGGGAAATTTGCCAGGGCCATATTGCTAGGAAGCCCTGGGAACAGAGGTGCTAACTCAGACCTTGGATTTCCTGAGCTTGCTATCTGCTCACTACCTTGCCCTAGACACTGGGCAGCAGATGACAGGGGAATGAGTTGCCAGGAGCCAACGCTGAGCAGGATAAATGCTCCCAGTGGCCAGAAGCAGGATGAACCGTATGGCTCAATCCACATTAAACAGAAAACCACCGGCCCAAAATGGCGCCACTTCGGTTGAGTCCCCAAAATGGAGCTTGATATCTCATCTAGTTGCAATTTCAACTTCCCCCAGAAACATAGTCTTAACCGGTCAGTCAGGAATTTGCGGATCAGCACCAGTGAAGTCATCTGCCACTTGAGCCTTCTCCCGGCCACCCCACCCCCGGGGAAGATGAGATTATCTGCAGGATAAGACCCCCAGCTCCGCCCACCGAGGGAAAGCAACCGGTCTGGAACAATCCTGCCTTTCCTTTTGCTGATAACTTTCTTGCCCCACCCTCCCTCCTATAAAAACCTTCCACTTCTGTACAATTCCTCTGAGCTCCCCTCTACTTGCTAGATGGATGCTTCCTGTTTCAGGAATCGCTTAATAAAGCCAATTCGATCTTCAAATACGCTTGGTTGGATTTTGTTTTGTAGTATCTCTCACGTCCTAGAACTCTTTGTGTGTAGACAAGTGTAAGCCCTGTCCCAGGGGGCACAGAGAGCCAAGCGGGGGATACAGGTGTCCTTACAAGAAGAGGAAATTTGAACACACAAAGAGACACAGGGCGCACACGCCCAGAGAGAAGGGATGTGAGGGCACACAGAGAAGCCTGCGTCTGCGAGCTCAGGAGAAACCAAACACGCTGACACCTTGATCTCGGATGTCCAGCCCCCAGAACTGTGAGGAAATGTGCCTTGTTTCAGACCCACAGTCTGTGGCATCTTGTTATGGCCGCCTGAGCCGACCAAGACAGGGAACGAGCTGGCGACATCGGATCCTGTTTCTTCAGACACGGGGGCGTGATGCTTGGGCAGGCCCACCAGCTTTCAAGGCCCAGGCTGGGTGGGTCCGTCTGCAGGATAAGGAAATCTCAGGTGCCACTTCTTGAGAATAGTTTTCTGCTGCCGTTGGCCAACAGGGAACAAAAGACAAGGGTCCTCTTCCCAAGATTGACTCCTTTCATTTCGACCGCAGACGTAGGCCCGTGCTCCAGAGTGCACAGAGTGCTGTGTTAATGCCGCCCCCCACACCCCTCCCCCCACCACCCCAGGGCACCAGCTGTGGCCAGCTATGGGGTCTTGCAGGCACAGGGTGCCCAGGGCCTCAGGTGACTGCATGCAGGTTGAACGCCGTAGACAAGGCCGAGGACTACCTTGAACCAGGGGCCCCCACCACCATTTTTATTCCCTTTTCATTTCTTGAGTAACTGCCCTTTCTTCGCAGTTCCAAGAGCTTGTATCGCCCAAGGTGAGACAGCTCTTTTCTTTTTGTTCCTCTTGGTCACTGGAAGAATAATGCCCTCACCTCTTACAGCCTCCTGTTTCGACTATTCTCTTGTCCACACCTGACTCATCCCTCCACTTTTCCTCCGTGCTGTTGGTAAATGACCCCCTGTCCAGCGTTCCTGGTTTAGGTTTCCAACTTCAATTTGAAATTCTTTTGTTCCTTAGAGAACCCTACTCTCTCTTCCTAGACCACAGAAGTTCTAGAAAGCTCTCAAGTAAAGGTTCTGGTCACCAATTCCAATGTGTGTATGGGAAGGAGTTTCCTCACACCAAGCAATTCTCGGACACCAAACCAGGTGTCTTACAATTCAGCTCAATTCTGACACCATCTACCCAGAGATAGCACCAGATCCCACAGGTTGAGAGCTTGGTCTTAAAAGACTGCTCCCCACACGTATGCAAACACTTTAGATGTCATCACAAGTCCTTGTCACCTGTGCTTCTGATCAGCTGGCTCTACATTGGGGGTTCCAATGACACCCTCCTTGGATTTGCTTCATTTGCTAGAGCAGCTCACACAACTCAGGGAAACATTTCACTTGCTAGATCACCAGTTTATAAAGGGATAGAGCAGAGTGGCGCAGAGGGAGTGTGCTGGGCCCATAAAGGGATAGGACTCGGGAACAGCCAGATAGGAGAGATGCGTAAGACAGGGCGTGGCGAAATGGCGTGGAGTTTCCACGCTTTCTGAGCGTGCCACTCTCCCCGAACCCTCACCTGTGCACCGACCCGGAAGCAATCCGAACCCTGTCTTTTGGGTTTTTAATGGAGGCTTTATTACCTAAGCATGATTGGCAATGGAGTCAACTTCCAGCCCCTCTCCCCTCCTCGGAAGTCAGGGGGGTAGGATTACAAGTTCCCACTTTCTTATCACAAGTTAGTTCCCAGGGCAACTGCCCCCACGCTTAGGTGTGGGCCAAAAGATTTTATTAACATAACAAAAGACACCTTTGTCACTCTCAACTCTTGGGAAATTGCAAGGCTTTCAGAAGCTCTGTGCCAGAAATGACGAGGAAGACCAAAAATATATTTGTTACTGTACCATCAAGTAGGTAATTGTACTAGTCAAGGTTTCCCAAAGAAACAGAACCAAGAGGACATACAGTTGGTCCTTGAACAACAAGGGGTTGAACTGTACAGGTCCACGTAGTGAGGATTTTTTTTTAAGCTTATTTATTTGTTCTGAGAGAGACAGAACTCGCACAAGCTGGAGAGTGGGGAAGGAGTAAAGAAAGAGGGAGAGAGAGGATTCCAAGCAGCTGCACTGTCAGCGTGGACCCGATACGAGGCCTGAACCCATGAACCATGAGAATCACAAGCTGAGCCGAAACCAAGAGCCGGATGCTAAACTGACTGAGCCACCCAGGCACCCTCGATTTTTTTTATAGCACAGCACCATACATGTATTTTTCTTATGATTTTCTTTTTTTTTCTTTTTTATTAAAAAAATGTTTTTAATGTTTATTTTTGACAGAGGGAGACACAGCATGACTGGGGGAGGGGCAGATAGAGAGGGAGACATAGAATCTGAAGCAGGCTCCAGGCTCTGAGCTGTCAGCACAGAACTTGACCTGGGGCTTGAACTCACAGACTGCTGGATCATGACCTGAGCGGAAACCAAGAGTCAGACGCTTAACCAATTGAGCCCCCCAGATGCCCCTGGTGCCTCCGTTCTTAACAAGCTCCCAGGTAAGCAGTAGGTACACTGAAGTTTAAGCCTTTTTAGCCCTTATAGGTTGAGTTGCATCTCCTTAAAATTCATATGTTGGGGTCCTAATTCCCAGGACCTCCGGATGGGCTCTAATTTGGAGATGGGATCTTGAAAGAGGTAATCAAGTTAAAATGAGGTCATTAGAGTGGGCTCTAATCCAATACGACTTGTGTCCTTTTAAGAAGGGGAGATTTGGACCCAAAGATGTGCCCCGAGGGAAGAGCCCATGAGGACGCAGGGAGAAAGCAGCCCTCTACAAACCAAGGGGAGAGGCCTGGAGCAGACTCTTCCCTCACAGCCTCAGAGCGAGCCGACACTCCCCACGCCTTGATCACAGACTCGCCGCCTCCAGAACCGGGCGACCATCAATGTCTGTTGTTGAAGCCACTGGGTTTGTGGTACTTTGTTAGGGCAGCACTAACAACAACGAAATAATGATACGCTGGTTTCATGGAGAGAGGGACCTTTACAACAGTATCGTACATCCGCAGTGGAGTGGGGGTGGGGGCACCTAGAATGTTCTGAGCCACAACCCGAAGACCGGCTTAGCACTCCATTTCCTTCAAGCAGAGAGGAGCTTCTCACATGAAGTGAAGTAACCTGACAGCAGCAGGAAAACCAGTGTTTATATTCTGGGGCAGGTGGGGAGACGTGGAACAGAAGGATCTGGACCAAGGAGCAAAAAAAAAAAAAAACGTGGGCAGGAGAGAGTAACTTTTTAAAAGTTGAAAAAGTGAGAAATAGGGATCCTGAGAGAGAATAGTTTTCATTTGTTACTTGTTCTTAATTTCTAGGCCGATGCTGTGCGGGGCGGGGTGGGGGGGGGTCTTCTCTTCTCCACCTGCAGAAACTTAAAAATAGGACTTTGTTGGCATCCCGAGCAAGCATGTTACTTTATAAAATAAATGCTCTTCTGAAAGTCTCCTGGGTGGCAGTGAGCATCCACTGGGTTCTCCAGGGTCCTAGGTACCATCTGGCCTCCCCAGTGTCCCTCAGAGCCCCTTTTCCCCAACTGAGTTTAGTTTTCATGCTCCCCTGGAAATCCCATCTTTGAAAGAAGAGAGCACATAGGATCTTAGGAACTATGTTGTCTGCTCCTAACTTTATTTGTTTTTTTAATTGTTAATGTTTATTTATTTTTGAGAGAGAGAGACAGAGACAGAGCATGAATGGGGGAGGGGCAGAAAGAGAGAGAGAGAGAGTCTAAAGCACAGATCTTGATGTGGGGCTCTAACTCACGGACCCTGAGATCACGACCTGAGCTGAAGTCAGAAGCTCAACCGACTGAGCTATCCAGGTGCCCTGCCCCTAACTTTATTGATAAGAAATACGAGGCTCAAAGAAATTAGGGACATTGTCTCTGGGACAATTAACAGCAACCACAGCCTGAGTCTCCCGGATCCCAGCCAGGGGTCTGTCTACACCAGAAAAGCTGAATTCTAATCCCACAATACACTGCAGGGTGGGAAGGGGTGTGGAGGAGTGCTCCCTGAAAACAAATCTTTGTTTTCAAAACCTTGTAGAGACACCCAGCCCTTTCCCACTTAGGACCTTTCCATAAACCATCTTCCTGCCTAAAATGCTCCTTGCCCACACCCTTTCCACCTGGTACATACCGTTCTCTTCTTCAGATCTTAACTTGAACATCATTTCCCCAGATGAGCCATTCCTGATTCCCCAGACTCTATTAGGTCCTAATGACAAATGCTCCCTCACCCCCCTGCTTTTCCCCCTCGGTGCGCTTATTAGTATAATTGCATCCTTAGCCGGTAGTTGGTTATTTCCTGCTTGCTGGCTGCTACCATATAAACTTCACAAGGGCACGTTCCCTCATCCCTACCTTCCCTGCACCTCCATACAATCCCACATACACAGTGGGCAGTCTACAGACAGGTGCTGATGTGATGACTGAATTAGCAATAAGGACTCTGGGAAATTCTGCAATAAAGTAGCCGATATAAACTTGCTTTCATTCAGCATTTCCCTGTTGGACCATGGAAACTTCTCTTGAGAAAGGAATCTGAGGAATTAGACTTACCCATATAACGGGGGCACACTTGGGGAAATAATATGCTGTGTTACACACAAACTGCCCCAAATAACAAGGTTCTGATGCTCCCTGCACCCCTGTTCCAGAGAGAATGGAACATGGCTTCTTTATTAGAGATGGAAGCAAGTTTGAAGCACAGTCCCCACTGCCATCAGAGAAAAGAAGTGGATGGCCACCATGCCCAAATTTCATTCTCAGGTCGTATGGATCTTCAGCATCTAGGACTTTTTAAAGTCAGAAGTGCCATCATTTGGTTCCTCCATTAGTAAAGAAAGAGATGTTAAATGCCTTTTGAGCTATAGCTCTTCCAAAGAAGTTGGAATTCTTTCAGAAGCAAGTGAAATTAGCATCAACTGTGAGTTCTCGGCCAGAGCAGGGCCTGACTCTCAACCAACATGGAGGAGAAAGGCAGATATTCCAAGTGTGATGGTTAATCTTATATGTCAACTTGACGGGGCCAAGGGATACCCAGATGGCTGATTAAACATTAGTTCTAGGTATGTCTGTGAGGGTGTTTCTGGAAGAGGTTGGCATTTGGATTGGTAGACTGAGTAAAGAAGATGTGTCCTCACTGTGTGGATGGGCCTCACCCAGTCTATGGAGAGACTCAACAGAACAAAAAGGCGGAAGAAAGGCAAATTCACACTCAGCCTGATTGTCTGAGCTTGCATATCGGTCTTCTCCTGCTTGTGGACATTGGCATTCCTGGTTCTCTAAATCTACAGTCTTGAACGGGAATTAAGCCACTGGCTTCCCTGGGGCCTCCAGCTTGCAGATAGCAGAACATTGGACTTTCTCAGCCTTCATAATTGTGTGAGCCAATTCTTCATAATAAGCCTCTTATAGACGGATGGATGGATGGATGGATGGATAGGTAGGTAGATAGATAGATAGATAGATGATAGATAGATCCTATTGGTTCTGTTTCTCTGGAGAACCTTGACTAATACACCAAGTGATAACTATTGCATGAGGAATCCAAGTGCCCATTAAGGGGTACCAGCCCCTCTTGCCTGGGAACTGGGTCTGGAACAAAACAGAGGGAGCAGGGCTCAGTGGTGGGGCCAGCCCACAACAACGTGAAACCAGGAGGAACAAGGACAGAGACCAGGGGGAGGGAGAAGAGCCAGAACTAATGACTGTCTCCTGGGAATCTCCCGGGAGATCAGAGCTGGCTGGAGGGCCATGGGTGCACAAGGCAACACCAAGCGCTCTCGGCCCTTGGTGGCTTACATCTTGATCCAGGAGACAATGACTTCATGTATGGCAGCAGCAGCTGGAGAAGGAGCAGAGGATGAAGGAAACCAAAGGACTACAAGATACACAAGAGGAAGCTCATTGAGGAGAGCCATCTAAGCCAGAGTGATGAGTAGGTCAAGGGGAACCCAAAGCTCAGAGGGAGGGACATGGAGAAAGATGTTTGGCTCCTTAAAGATGTCATCAGTGACCTTTGGAAAGAGAAGCTTTGCTGCTGAGCGGAGACAGGAGGAACACTGGAGGCAATGTGAAGGCAGGACAGAGCAGACACGAGCGTGGCCGATATCAGCCATTCCGTCTGGAAGGAAAAGCTCACAGGAAAAGGAAGTGTGGAAGCCAGAGAAGCAGAGGTTCAGGCTTAGTTTGTTTCAATGTAGGGAGAAGTTCATTGTTGTCCACCCAAATGACCGTGAACCAATCAGGTTTTTTTGTGGGTCCTGCTATCCTAACCAAATGGGATGGGGAGGGGGGGCCTAAAAAATAACGTTAAGGTTTATTAATAATAATATTTACATAATATTTTATTGTTTCATAATATTTTAAATCTGAGGTTGCCTTATGGTGTTCTTTCTATGAAGGGGGAAATAAGGGTGACTGGGAGGCTCAGTCGGTTAAGCATCCCACTTCAGCTCAGGTCATGATCTCGGGGTTCGTGGGTTCGAGCCCCACGTCAGGCTCTGTGCTGACAGCTCAGAGCCTGGGGCCTGGTTCAGATTCTGTGTCTCCCTCTCTCTCTCTGCCCCTCCCCCACTCGTGCTCTGTCTCTGTCTCTGTCTCTCTCTCTCTCTCTCTCTCAAAAAATAAAGAAACATAAAAAAATTATAAAGGGGGAAATAATTCCTAGGATTTAATAATGCAGATAACCTTACAGCCCACGTGAGAGTTCCATATTCCGTTCATGCAAAAACCTCTCCTGTCCCAATATTTACCAGGAACTATTCTAGGCACCTGGGATACAGCACAAAAATAGGTGCCCCCGTGAAGCTCATGTTCTAGTGGTTGCTGTGACTAGTAGTTAGTCTAGTGGTTAGCTGTTCTGAGAGGAAACAGCTGTCGTGTGACCCAGGAGGTGATTCAAGGTGGGTTTGTTCACTAAAGGACCAGCTGCAAAGGTCTGGGTGAGGGTCCAGAGAAGAGCCACCGTGGGGACCAAAAGGCAGAGGAGAGAGACCGCGGCCCCCATTCCGGGAGGAGATAATCAGAAGAGCGTTGATCTCCGGCTGAGGGACCAGCCTCGCCGCGGTGACCCAGCAGAGGCCCCCTGACCTCACCCTCCTTGCCCTCACCTGGAAGCCAAGGGCAGGAGAGCTCATGGATCCGTCCCTACAGGCCAGCATCCTATGCAGACAGCAGGGTGGAGAAGGCAGAGAGTGATCCGGCGGGGCAGACAGAAGGCAGGTGGCGTGGGGCTATTTCAGTCCATCTACCCG
The DNA here is from genome assembly GCF_024362965.1 of Panthera pardus. Lineage (NCBI taxonomy): Eukaryota > Metazoa > Chordata > Mammalia > Carnivora > Felidae > Panthera > Panthera pardus. Next base: position 130,365,970 of record NW_026526991.1, on the reverse strand, counting down.
CAGCTTGAATTCTGGGGCCTCTGCAAGTTTAGGAAGTAGGCGAAGGGGAGGAGGCTTGCTATGTATGGAAGGGAGTAAGGGACTAGGCAGGGCGTTCCCACAAAATAGCTCTTTTCTCTCCTGTATGAACTCCATCACACAGAAAGCCTCCTACCCTCATGGAGGACCTCTCTTCTGACCCACTCTCATGGAAAGAACATGGGGCTAGATGTCATGGCATCTGGGTCCTGCCTCTTGGAGCTTCTAAGCTGTATTCCTCTGCTAAGGCTGACATAACAGATCCCCGCACGCTGGGGGGCTCAAAGCAACAGAAATTTACTTCTCACAGTCATGGAGACCAGAAGTCTGAAATCAAGCTATGAGCAGGGCCACATCCCTCCAAAGGCTCCAGGGAGGGGTCTTCCTTGCCCGTTCCAGCGACAGGTGGCTCACAGCGTCGTGTGGCTTTGGCAGCTTGCCTCTCCGTTCACATGTCCTTCCTCCCCGTGCTTCTCAGTGTCTCAAATCTCCCTGTCCTTTGTCTTCTGGGGGACATCGTGGTTAGTTGTAGAGCTCGCTCGAAAGACAGAATGATCTCGTCTCGAGACCCATAACTGGATCACATCTGCAAGGACCTTATTTCCAAATAAGGTCACAGGTACCAGGAGATAGAACTTGGTCGTATCTTTTGGGGGACACGATTCAACCCACTAGCTGCGTGGCCCTGAGAAATAGCTTAATCCTTCCGAGCCTCAATTTTCTCATATGCCAAACATAGAACCCCAACCAGAGGTTTACAAAAGATTAGGGTCACATGCTACGATGTGGATGAAACTGGAGGGCGTGGTACTAAGTGAGATAAAAGGCAAGTCACAAAAGGACAAATCCTGCATGATCCCACTTATACGCAGTCCCTAGGGGAGTCAGATTCGCAGAAGTAGGATGGTGTTGCCCGGGGCTGGGGGAGGAGGTAAGGAGACTTACTGTTTAATGGGAATGAGTTTCAGTTTTGCAAGATGAAAAGGTTCCGGAGATCCATTTCACAACAACGTGAGGATACGTAATACCCCTGAATTGTACACTTAAAAATAATAATGTCTTTTAGCGCCATTAAAGAAAATGCACAAAGAAAACAGGAAGATGAGGTGAGTGAACCAAAAGCTCTTTGTAAATAGTAAAGCACTAGATACATGGAAGGTTTTATGAGGCATATCCCTGGTCATAGAACACCGCCTAGTATATAGTAGGTGCTCAGTAGATATTCACTGAGTGGATGATCTTTGCAATCACTTACTGCTCACAGTGGGAAAGAAAAGGACCTCAAGGAGGGGGATAGAAGCAGCAGAATCTCACTCTGGTGAATAGACAGAGGCTTTTCAGGAACGGAAGAGATGCTCACTGTGAGATGAGTTCCGGAAGCATGGCCCACTCCTAACAGAGACCCTCGGAAGTCTGCGGTCAATACCCTCCCCTTTTCTGCAGGGACGAGGGGTAGTAAGTAGGAGGGATCCTGAGACCCCAAGGAAGAAAGGCAAGGGCTGGGTGGGAGGGGCTGCCGTGCAAGCATGCACCTGTTCTGGAACACCAGGCTGCATTCTGCACCATGACTGGAGGGACCCTCGAGAACACCTTCGGGACATCTCTGAACATATAAAAACTAGAATCCAGAGTGCACTTTTTAAAAAATGTTGATTTATTTAGTTTGAGAGAGAGAGAGAGAGAGCATAAGCAGGTGAGGGGAAGAGAGAGGAGGAGGAGAGAGAGAGAGAATCCCAAGCAGGCTCCACGCTGTCAGCACAGAGCCCTACGTGGGCTCGATCCCACAATCCCACAAACTGACATCATGACCTGAGCCCAAATCAAGAGTCAGAGGCTAAACCGATGGAGCTACCCCCGAGACCCTGAGTGCGCTGTCTTCTCGCATCCGGCAGCCGATGGAACCACAGACGCCTGTACAGCCCGAGCAGAATAACCAGCACGCTAAGCTTTCCTCTGGACGCCCATTGGTGGTCTGTCGATTTCTTGTGCACTTGGTGTCGCTCCAAGGATATACAGGACACAGTCACGCCTGGGTATTTTTTTCAGTTCACCTCGAGGCATCTCTGGCCTCAAATCACTATAAACAGCTTATATTTTCTCTCCTGGTTAAAAGGCCCCTGAACAATCACAAAACCCTTGCTGTATGTGTCCACTTTGAGAATTATCTGCTGTTTCAGGTGTCCCAAGGCGCCCAGCTGCCCTCAGAGACGTTGATTGCTGTGAAGGTGTCTGTGGGCCCAGAAAAGTCTGGTAAAGAGCTGGTGCAGGAGCAGGCATGGAATCTGCATGAAGCCTGAACCGGCATTGAGTTTGTTTCAACTGTTACCCCTCCGGGTGTGCAAACACTAGTGGAGGAAAGCACGGCAGACGTGGTGATCCAGATGAAGGGCTGCCCACGCATTCACACACACTAGCAAACACACACACGCCCATGACAGTGAGATGTGCAGGGTGTTCTCAAAGGGGGTCGGCGTGGACTAAGGCTTGGGCACCTCCTACCTGCCCCTCACCCTTCCAGACCTTCTGTACCCTCAACTGGAACTTGTTAGAAAAAAATGTTTAGGGGCGCCTGGGTGGCTCAGTCGGTTGAGCGTCCGACTTCAGCTCAGGCCATGATCTCACAGTCCGTGAGTTCGAGCCCCGCGTCGGGCTCTGTGCTGACGGCTCAGAGCCTGGAGCCTGCTTCGGATTCTGTGTCTCCCTCTCTTTCTGACCCTCCCCCGTTCAGACTCTGCCTCTCTCTGTCTCAAAAATAAATAAATATTTTAAAAAAATGTTTATTTATTTTGAGATAGAGGGTGTGGGTGGGGGAGGGGCAGAGAGAGGGAGAGAGAATCCCAAGTAGGCTCCATGCCATCAGCACAGAGCCTGATGTGGGGCTTGAACCCACAAACCGTGAGATCATGACCTGAGCCGAAACCAAGAGTTGGACACTTAACCGAATGAGCCACCTAGGTGCCCCAACTGGAACGTTTTTTTATTCCTTCCCCAGCCCCCCTCAGTAAGTTCTACACCCGATGTGGGCTTGAACTCACAACCCCCAGGTCAAGAGTTGCATGCTGTATCAGCTGACCCAGCCAGGCACCCCTCCCTCATCTGGAACTTTTGTGAGAGTCACAGAATGGACTGTACATCTATCATTGGAGGTGGTGGAGAAACAATTTATGATCGCCTTTGAAAGACTTTCAGCTCTTGTTTGGAAAACCTTCCCGTTGAGGTTTAAGTGGGGGCAGCTTGGGAGGGGGAGTTTGAGAAGCAAAGAGACAGGAGTGTTGCCACAAGTGTGGCCTGTGTCCCAGCATCCGACCGGTATGCACTGATGCTTTCCTCTGACGTTACAACCTGACAGCCTTCTCGGGTATCCCGGGGGGCGGCCCGTGTGCAACACGCAGCCGCAGGCCCCGAGGGGCAATGTCAGCCAAGCAGAAACCTGGGCTCTGTCCCTCGTCTCCCCGGCACATTTGCCTTAGATTTCATCGCCGACCACAGAGGTGATTACTTTGCACCACAGACGGGCCCCGGACCCAGAAGCACAGCTGAGGATGGGTGGAGTGGAAGCTGCATTTGGCCCCAAGGAAAGAACGGTGCTTTCATAGACGGAGCTGGCATGGCGGGATGTGAGAGAAGGAAGGCCCAGCTGGCGGCCGGGGAACAAGGAGGGAATGTCTGTGCTCCGGGCACCACCCACCAGAAGCCTGAAGTGCTGCCTTTGTGTTGCACCCCCCCCCCGGGGGCCCCCAACTCCAGTCAGAGCAGGACTGACCTCGTGCCAGATGGCATAGGAGCCAAAGGGAAAAGACTGTCCAGGACCTTGACCCAACCAAACGCCCTCTTTTCGCTCTGACACAAAGATGAATCAAGTCCTCTGCCTGACACAGCGTGTCCAATCTCACAGAGAGAAAGGAGGCCAGAAAGAATGGACAGAGAAGGGAAAATACACTGAGTCACTTTTTTTTCTCCAACTGGCGTAGAAAGAGGGTGTTTGGAAGCAATAAACGATGAGTGGAGAGGGAGGCAATGCTAATGGGTGACCACTGGCACCTGAGCCAGGGACGGACCCGCTGAGACCAAGGTGGGTCTCACTACAGAGGACACTGCAGAGGTCCCATGAGGGTGGAGAAGCCAGGCGGAGGGGTGAAGGGTCAGGTCCAGACCAGCCTGGGCAGCTGAGCTGACCCGAGCTGACCCGGGGGCCCAGCAGGGGCCTGGGGGACGAGGCCACCAGCTCAGAACAAACAGCAGGATCCAGGATGGGGCTGGGCTTCTCTCTCAGCAGCGTGCCGGTGACCCATCCCACAAAAACCAGGAAAGCACCTCTGGAGGGGGGAGAGGGAGGGGAGCAGCCTGTATCAGACACTGGAATTCACCCACCGGGCAGATTTTCCTGTTTAGGGAAAGCCACCCCGGGCCCCTGGAGTGCGCAGTGCCGATATGTGACTCCTTGCTCTCGCGAGGCTGCACAGTCACCTGAACGGGATGCTGTCCACTGAGAAGCTGACTCTAAGGTTCGGTGGCAAAAAATGTGTGTACAGAGTCATCTACGTTGTGGCAAACGGCGGGAGTTCCTTCTTTTACGGCTGAACAATATGCTAAGTGAAATAAGGCAGACACGGAAGGACGAATACGGCACCACGCCGCTTGTAGGAGGAATCTAAAACAGTCCAACGCAGAAGCAGAAGCGGAACGGAGGTTGCCAGGGGCTGGCGGGGGAGGGGATGAAAACGTAAGGCTCAAAGGTAGAAAGCTTCAGGAAGCTTCACATGCAGGAGGGACAAGTCCTGGAGAGCCGCGATCCAGCAGAGCACTGACAGCTGATGACATTGTATTGGGTACTTAAAATTTTGCTATGAGGGTAGAGATCTTATGTTAAGTGTTTTTATCACCAAAAAAAGAAAGAAAAAAGAGGGTAGGAGAGAATTTTGGAGATAGGGCCATGTTTACAGCATTGATTGTGGTGACAGTTTCATGGGTATATACTTATCTCCAAACTCAGCACGTTCTAGGCATTAAAAACGTTTACGTGTGGGGGCACCTGGGTACCTCAGTCCGTGAAGTGTCTTGACTCTTGGTTTCGGCTCAAGTCATGATCTCACAGTTCGTGGGTTCAAGCCCCGCGTCGAGCTCTGTGCTGACAGTGTGGAGCCTGCTTGGGATTCTCTCTCCCTCTCTCTCTGCCTCCCCTTCTCTCTTTTCTCTCTCTCTCTCTCAAAGTAAATAAATAAACATCTAAAAACAATGTTTACATTTGTGCATACAACTTTTTGTATGTGAACCGTACCTCGATAAAGTGACTTTTCAAGAAATATGTATACACTTCAGGGAAAGGCTTCAAGACCCTGAGACACCGCACGTCTTTGAGAGAAATGCTCCTTTTCTCTGCCTGGACTTAGAGGATGCTTTGCAGGAACTGTTGCTTATTCTTTTGGTTTGAACGTGGGGTGTCCTGTTGTTACCATGTTCTGTGAGTTGTTTCTTCTTAGATGTCCCCCTCCTATCTGAGAAGAGGCTGTGAAAGCCACCAGGTTGTCCAAGATGGAAAGATCTGGAAGGGCCTGGTTTGGACCACTGAGTCCCGGTGGAGATCGCTGGGCAAGACCACGCCCCCATGAGGGAGGGGTGGGCGTTCCCATCGTCCATCTCCCTGGAAGGGGTCCCTCCTGGAGTGAGGAAACAAGGAGCAAGGAGAGGGCTGGGGTTACAGTTGTTGGTTCTGTTCTGTTGATCCCCTGTTCTGTTCTGTTGGTCCCCTCAAGGCTGAAGTTGGGCTCAGCCTGCAAGGCTGGGATTACTTCAAGTGTAAGTTGGTTCCCGCCTCATGGAACCTCACAGGCAAGGAGTCAACACGGTATAGGCCTGCGGGCCGTGGGCGAAGTTCATTTCTTCAGGGGATACCTATTCGGCACCTACCCTGGGCCCGCCACCACCGTGGTATTATTCTGTTTTGTATCCTCCTGAAAATAGAGTCTGGCCAAATTTACAACCTGACCTGAGCTGTCACACTGGGGGAGGGGAGCAAGGGAAGAGTCTGTGCCCACCTTGGGTGAAGGTGCCAGAACTAGGGGAGGTACCCCCACAGAAAGGGGAGGGAGCCACAGAAAGGGGAACGACGGTGGCTAAGATCCCCCCTGAGGGTGCTGGCCAAGGCCCCGGGAGGTGGGGGGGAAGCAACAGCCAGCGTGGGTTGCAACAGCCAGCCCACTGGCCCCCATGGGAAAGCCCCGGAAATGCTCAGGAGGAGACCCTAGCAAAGAAGCTGTTCTAGGAAAGCAAGATGAAAACGCGCCCATATTGCAGGGTAGGTATGAGCATATATATATATGTAGGAGACCTCGCCCAGGGGTGATGTTTGGGGCGTACAGGTTACAACAGGAAAAGGGCAGTCTGTTTCAGAAGGAATGTGAAAGAACAGCAGCACACACACACACACACACACACACACACACACTCATGCCCTGACAAAGTTCACAAAATCTAAAACCTCCTATGAGGACGGATCACAGAGACGTCTGCTGCTCTCGAACCCGTGAAAATGGGAAAGGGTTCTTCCCCGTGAGTGACGCAGATTCTAATGTGCACTGGGTCCCTTTCTGCCAGTCACCTCTGCCGAGGAAGTGAGTCTGGGAAAGACCACGTGAAGAGAAGGAAGTGACAGCACCGTTACACTTGCAGGCAGATGGCTGAGCGCTCGGGGGCAACCCAGCAGCGGCACTATTTCGTTCTGGCAACATGTTCCCCTGTTTTCCTCTGGAGTGGGAGTCGTATGGCCACCACCTCCAGTGTGCAGGTGGGGGTTGGCTACATTTTTCTATAACATCCTTTCTGTCTCCATAGCAGAAATTAATCTAGTCACTTCCACGTCCATTCATTGATTTCCCAGTCATTCTGAGTCAGTCGGATGGGGCTTTCCTTGCCCTGCGCCTCTCCAGAGGGGAAGTCCACTGGCCAAGAGAGGTAGGAGGGGGAGGGACGGGGCCAAGTCCTCTCTGCAGGCTTTGTAGAGATGTCACATGCTCTAGCAGAGGTGAAATCTCTCCACAAGGCTTGATGCCTCCTGGGGCTTTTCTAGAAAATCAAGATGCAAGTCCTTTCTTGCCCGAGAACCTTCCAAACCTATCTTTAGTTTTGTTTTACCTACTTGCCGGATTTTTTTAAATTGTCGTGAGATACAGGTAACATCAAAAAAACCATCTTAACCATTTATTTTAGTAACTTCACTCTTTTTTAAATTTGTTTTTAATGTTTTTTTTTTTGTTTGTTTTTTGTTTTGAGAAAGAGAGAGAGACAGAGCACAAGTGGAGGAGGGGCAGAGAGAGAGAAACACAGAATCTGAAGCAGGCTCCAGGCTCTGAGGTGTCAGCACAGGGCCCGACGCGGGGCTCGAACTCACAAACCGTGAGATCATGACCTGAGCCGAAGTCGGACGCTTCACCGACTGAGCCACCCAGGCACCCCAGAATTCTTCTCATCTTGCAAAAATGAAACTCTGTTCCCATGAAACAACAATTCTCCATTCTCTCTCCCCCCAGAGGCCCTGGCCATTCTACTCTCCACACGTATGAATTTCATTATTCTTGGTTACCGCACACAAGTGAAATCATGTGATATTTGTCTTTTTGTGACTGGTTTATTTCACTTAGCAGAAGGTCCTCAGAATTCACCCATGGTGTAGCCGGTATCAGCATTTCCTTCCTTTTTAAGGCTGAATAATATTCCATTGTATGGATAGACCACATTTTGTTTACCCACTCATCTGCTGACGGACGCCTGGCTTATTACCACCTTTTGGCTACTGCAAATCGTGCTGCTGTGAACATGGGCACACAAATATCTTTTCAAGTCCCTGCTTGCGATTCTTTTGGGCACACACCCAGAAGGACAATTGTTGGGTTATATGGTAACTCAGTGTACAATTCATTGCTTCCTGTATGCGCTGTCCCATTTTTACAGTCCCACCCATAGCACACGGTTTCCAGTACATCCGATCCTCGCCAGCTCTGGACGGTAGCCATCCTAATGGGTATGCAGTGGTGTCTCGCTGTGGTATTGCCTTGAATTTTTAATTTTTTTTAATGTTTATTTATTTTTGAGAGAGACAGGGCACGAGCAATCAGGACAGGGGCAGAGAGAGAGGGCTCCGGGCTGTGAGCTGTCCGTCCAGGGCCTGATTCGGGACTTGAACTCGTGAACCGCAAGAGATCATGACCTGAGCCCAAGTCGGGTGCTTAACCGACTGAGCCACCCGGGGCCTCTTGAATTTTTAAATCTGCGCTTCCAATCCCCTCAAGACTCCACCAGGGGAAGTCAGGGTGTCCATATCAGAGGCACGGTCTCTTCTCCGATGTTGACACATGATTCTTGTCTCTTTCTGGGAAATTCACTCTGGCGTCATCGGGCTCCGTCCCAGCTCTCGTTTACTTGGCAGATCTGCCTGATGTCAGGCAGCAGCCAGAATGAGCGGGGGTAAGAACGCCGATCCCTTCACCCCTCAGGTGGCCGGGGCGGCTGAGGCAGTCACCCTGGGTTGTTGGCGGTGGTATTGCCAATACTAATCCAGCTTTATCGTTTTCTGTGAAGGCCACGAGATGGATGGGCGGGAGAGCTCCGCCTTACGATGTAACCTCTGTTTGTTGTTCTTTGAGCTTTGCCTCCTAGTGTTCAACGTTAGACTTTTGGAACTCTAGAATCCTTTCCCTTTCAAAAAAATCTCAGTCCTTGCAGATGAAGTGAGCCTGGGCTTCAAGTCCTGAACTACTGTGTTGAGTTGAAATGTTATTTGAAACTCAATTGACTGCTTCCTCGTCTCTGGGTTATTCTGTGAGGTCCCTTTTCAACGAAAGGCACTAGACTCTGTCAGGCGCTGTGGGTCAATAAGGGCAACCCTCCCTGACTGGCTCACCCTCCTGGGAGCCTGAGAAGGTGTGTCTTTTGACTGAGGCTCCGCCTTTCCAAGCCCAGAGGCTGCCTCCGCTGGGCCCTGCAGCCAAACTGTACTGGCTGGTTTCCCAGAAGATAAAAAGAGAGAAGCTCTCCGGGTGCCATCAAGAGATCAGAAAAGAGAAATGAGTCCCCTCACAGCAGGGTAGCGTTTAGCAAAAAGGGAACTGTTTTTAGGAAGCTCTGGTCCTTATTCACTCCCTCTGCTACACAGTGCGTGCTATTTGAGGTCAGTTGCTTATGCCTTCTGTGTTCCAGTTTCCTCTGCGGCAGAACAGGCACTAATCATACTACAGCATGTGTTGTGGAAATGGATGAATAATCAGGGCCTCCCACAGAGGATGAATGCCCTAAAATGCGAAGTCAGGAGCGGGGATGAATACTTATCCCTGGGAAGTTCGAGAGACGCGCTCAAATCCGCATCAATTTCAGCGTTGGCTATGAAAATGTGCTGAAAGGAAGGGTCTGTCCTTGAAGGGTATGCCTCTCACGAAAGGCAGACTGAGCATAGCAAGTTTCTGTAATTCATAAAAAGCCTCTGTCCCTCATGCAGAGTTCCTGAGACATCGGTTAGGAAGAAAATTAAGCCCTTAGATTGCTGTAGGCTGGCTCAAAATCCTAAAATGTGTCTGGAACTGTCTTCACACGTTTTCTGGTGTAATAGTCTTCATAGGTTGGGAAAAAAAGGTGCTTTTAAGTTTTTTAATTTATTTTTGGGAGCGTGCAAGAGGGGAAGGGGCAGAGCGAGGGGGACAGAGGACCCAAAGCAGCCTCTGCACTGACAGCAGTGAGCCTGATGCTGGGCTTGAACTCACGGACCGTGAGATCATGACCTGAGCCGAAGTCCGATGCTTAACCGACTGAGCCATCCAGGTGCCCCAGAACAAGAGGGTTCTACTGATTTAAAACAAACCAACAAATTTTGGATAGAACCCAACATATCAGGCAGATAAGAGTGCAACTGTTAGGCTGGTGCAGGTTGGGGCCATTCTGAGCACCACGCCCTGGCCATCCGCAGTCCTAAATCCCCTCCTTGAACCCCCAGGGCTTCTCACGACACAGTGTGAAAACATCCTGACAAATAGTCTCTCCTCAACCCCTCTCCCACCTGGCTTTAACTTTTGGAACCTTGTGTTTGTCTCTGCATTGTCCAGTTTTAACAAGCATCCTGCTAATTTGGTTCAGCCAGCATCCCTGTCCTTCATATCTAATCCCCCTCAGTGTCAGATCAGGTTCTGCATCCTCCAGCATGCCCCAGGTGACATCTGATCACCCTGGCCTGCCTTCAGCAAGAATCCAGTTAGGCCAGTTCACCCCTGATGTCTCCTCGTAATTTTCCACCCACTGACTCTCACCCTGCTCCTTGGCTATCCCCCCTACTTGTGCACGCTGTAGTCAGAATTGAGCACGGCCCCGAACTGAGGTCTCTCCCCCTATTGCAGTAGCCCCAAATGAAATGTGTTCTTCCTGCTTTAACAACGGTCCAGCTCTGACTATTCTTGAACAACCTCAATTAACTTACCTCTTCCATTTGATAGATGAGTAGACAAGTCTACAGAGGTTAGGTTCCTAGAACCTGGATGTCTTTTTTTTTTTTTTTTAATTTTTAAAAAGTGCTTATTTATTTCTGAAGGAGAGTGAGACAGAATGTGAGCAGGGGAGGGGCAGAGAGAGAGGGAGACAGAATCCGAAGCAGGCTCCAGGCTCTGAGCTGTCAGCACAGAGCATGATGTGGGGCTCAAACTCATGAACGGTGAGACCGTGACCTGAGCCAAAGTCGGATGCTTAACCAACTGAGCCACCCAGGCACCCCAAGAACCTAGATGTCTTGATTTCAGGCCCAGTTCGTGTCCCTTTATGCCACGCTGAGAATGGTGGAAGCCATTGCTAATGGTGTAATGGCATTGGTGATGGCGGCCGCCAACTCATAGCAGAAAGGCAGAGGGAAGGGAGACAAAATGCAAAAGACAGATATGAGCAACATTTTTGCAACAACAGCGACAACAAAAATCAAGACAGCATATCTGATTGAAGGAGGTCAAAAGCAGTATCTTCATATGTAAAAGACAATGCCAAAAAAAAAAAAAAGAAAAGAAAAGAAAAGGAAAAGAGACCCCTTGCCCATGAAGTGGGGAGAGGGGAGATGATGATGCTTTGCTGTTTGTATCTGTCCCTTGGGCAAGACCATATCTCATATGACAAAGGGGCACAAATGACAGAAACTGCCAAATGACTGAAATAAGCATTTTGCAAAACACCGTTTCTTAAATCACTGATAATCTAATCTCAAAGTTACAACATTTGAGTCTTTTCCTGGAGTTTTTGCTAATCACTCTGTGAACTGTCTGGGATGGTCAAACAATACGGCAAAGTTGTAGTGGTTCTTGATTTACCTGTTTGCCCTCTGCCCATCCCATCATCTGTCCACAAAGCCATAATTCTCTGAGTTGTTATCAATGCGGAGGAAGTCTTTAAAATACCTACAAAACTGTTCATTCTGCAAAGCCATATGTACACGTCAGTGGGAGGCAAGTGAGTATTTTATCATTGTGGACCCAATTCAACAAATAGATAGGTGATTTCTAAGTCTAACCCAAGATCACACCCTTTCTTTATAAAAACACCCAAGAGAAGAAGAACAATGTTTCTGGAGAGACCATTAAATATGTTCATATCCTTTGATCCAACAAGTCAGCTTCTAGGAACTCATTCTAGAGAAATATCAGAGATGTGCAGAGAGAATATGCAAAAAAGGTGTTCACTGTGGTGTTACTTATAATATTAAAAATTGGGAACAATTTAAATGCAGGTCAAGACAGATTGGTTCAATAAATTATAGTAAAACTACATGATAAAGTAGCATGGTGTTACTTTAGTCATTTCTAGGAGGATATTGTGCCACAGAAGTATTTATAATTTATTCAAGAAAAAAGTAAGTGGTAAAACACCACCCCGTTTTATGCCAAGTTTATGTTCTATGTTACAGAATATACACATTTTTTTTTTATTTTTTAGTATTTTAAATTCTTTTATTTTTTAAGTTTATTTTATTTATTCTGAGAGAGATAGAGACAGCATGAGTGGGGTGGGGGTGGGGTCAGAGAGAAAGAGAGAGAGAGAAGGAGAGAATCCCAAGCAGGCTCCACACTGTCAGCACAAAGCCTGCTGCGGGGCTCGAACTCATGAAGCCGTGAGATCATGACCTGAGCCGAAACCAACAGTCGGACACTTAACTGACTGAACCCCCAGGCACCCCAGAATATACACATTAAAAAATATATATATAATATTATATATATATTACATATATCATAAATATATATAATATTATATATATATTTTTTTATTTTAGAGGGGGTGGGGAACAGAGAAAAAGGGAGAGAGAGAATCCCAAGCAGGCTCCGCCCTATCAGCTCCACCCTATCAGGCTCCGCCCTATCAGACAGAGTCTGATAAGGGGGGCTCCATCTCACAAACCATGAGATCATGACCTGAGCTGAAATCAAGAGTCGGATGCTTAACCACCTGAGCCATGCAGGTGCCCCTAGAATATACACATTAAGGAAAAACGTGTAACTTAGACATTCCACTGGGACTTCTCTACTTCTCAGGATGCAGGTATAATTGGTTTGGTGCCTCCTCGTGAATTCTGTGGATTGTGAATGTTTGAAGCCTTCCCCGAGATCCCCGCAGTTTCCAAGTAGGAGGTGAGGGAGAAGACACGTGCTCTCATGGCTACATCATGTTGACCCAGATGCGAAACTCAGCCCTATCCTTAATGTATGTACACGTACAATTCCACACAGACACCCCCACGCACACAGATATGCACACAGTAGCATGAAGCATGTGTGTGGGTGGACGGAGGGAGGGAGGAAGAATGAAGGACAGGAAAGGAGAGGTTTCTGTTTCGGCTTGTAAACGCTTTAAATTCCACCTGAGACATTTTTTTTTTTCTTAAGAGAACACGAGCTGGGGAGGAGCAGAGGAAGAGAGAGAGAATCGTAAGCAGGCTCCATGCCCAGCACAGAGCCTGACCTGGGGCTTGATCCCACAACCCTGGGATCATGACCTGTGCTGAAATCAAGAGTCAGACGTTCAACCGACTGAGCCACCCATGCCCCCTTGCACCTGAGACTTCTGTTCACTACATGCCTCTGAATTCTGCCAATGTTTTCAGCTTAGTCAATTCAGTTTATCTAAATAAATAAACATGTAAATTTTAAAATGTAAAGGTCTTGGGGCACCGGGATGGCTCAGTCAGCTAAGCGTTCAACTTTGGCTCAGGTTATGATCTTGCGGTCCATGGGTTTGAGCCACGCATCGGGCTCTGTGCTGACAGCTCAGAGCCTGGAGCCCGTTTCAGATTCTGTGTCTCCCTCTCTCTCTGCCCCTCCCCTGCTCACTTTCTGTCTCTTTTAAAAATGAATAAACGTTAAAAAAAAAATTTTTTTAAATAATAAAAATGTAAAGTTCTTTTTTTTTAACATTTTTTTAACGTTTATTTATTTTTGAGACAGAGAGAGACAGAGCATGAACGGGGGAGGGTCAGAGAGAGGGAGACACAGAATCTGAAACGGGCTCCAGGCTCTGAGCTGTCAGCACAGAGCCCGACGCGGGGCTTGAACTCACGGACCGCGAGATCATGACCTGAGCCGAAGTCGGACGCTTAACCGACTGAGCCATTAGGTGCCCCAAAAATGTAAAGGTCTTACAGTAGAGGATAGTGATGAGAAATCGGGAAGACAATAGCTTGACACTTGTAAATCCAGGCATGACAAAGTGGCCCAGGTAGCAGTGAGGTGCTATTGAACTGACATTCCCGGATTAATTACGGTTGACCTTCCTACAGTATAGAAGTTAGGGGCACCGAGGCATTGTGCAGTCAAAAATCCACCTACTACTTTTGACTCCCCCCCAAAACTTCGCTACTAATAGCCCACTGTTGACCGGAAGACTTACCAGTACCATAAATGGTTGATGGACATATTTTGTATGCTATATGTATTGCCTACTGTATTCTCACAGTAAAGTAAGCTAGAGAAGAGAAAACGGTATTAAGAAAATCATAAGGAAGAGAAAATACATTTATTTACAGTCCGGTGCTGTAAAAACTCCACACTCAAGTGGAGCCACACAATTCAAACTCGCATCGTTCAAGGGTCAACGGCATACTTAATGCTTTGCACATTTAGACCAACAGTGAGAGTGGGGAGCCAATTAGCCTGGGTGACGGAGCTCCCACCACCTATTTGCAATATAACATTCTGACATTAAGAATGAAAAAGATTACATTCAAAAATGGAAATAAAAGTCTGGTCCAAACAATCTAACAAAACCGATCGGCCGCTGACCTACTGTTATGAAAGAAGAGAAGACTGGTCCTTCTTTATAACATGGAAAATAGGTTTTCAAAGCATCACATATACAGTAAGGGAACAAAATCAGAGGCTCTGATAGGGGATTGAAAGCCTGTTGTCTGTTCCTAACAAATGTTTCAGCATTTTCTTTTTATTTCCTTTTTTTTTTTTTTAAGATTATTTATTTATTTTGAGAGAGAGAGAGAGCATGAGCAGGGGAGGGGCAGAGGGAGAGTGAGAGAGAGAGAATCCCCAGCAGATTCTGTGGTGTCTGCACAGAGCCCAACATGGGGCTCGAACTAACAAACTGTGAGATCATGACCTGAGCTGAAATCAAGAGTCTGATGCTTCACCGACTGAACCACCCAGGTGCGCCAGGATATACACATTTTTCTAAAACTTTTTATTTTTTATTTTAGAGGGGGTGGGAACAGAGAGAAAGGGAGAGAGAATCCCAAGCAGACTCCACGATATCAGCCCATCGCTAGGCTCAAACTCACAACCCATGAGATAATGACCTGAGCCGAAATCAACAGTCCGATGCTTAACACCTGAGCCACACAGACACCGCTCAGCATTTCCTTACCTAAATACCAACCTCTTGGTTGAAAAGGCAAAGGGCATGGAAGTCAGCCCCTTCTGTACGTGGCCTCTGATAAACTGCACGGGTTGTCATAACGACCCGCCCCAGACTGGATGGCTTCAACCACAGAGATACATTTCTCACGATCTGGAAGCTGGAAGTTGGAGACCAGGGTGCCAGCAGGGCCAGGCTCTTGGTAAGAGTTTCCCACCCCCCTCCAGTTTGCAGATGGCCACCTTCTCACTGTATTTATTGCACATGGCACAGACCAGGTGCTGGTCTCTCTTCTTCTTGTAAGGACACTAATTCCAACATGCCTCATCTAAACCTAGTATCTCCTGGGGCGCCTGGGGGGGTTCAGTCGGTTAAGCCTCCGACTTCAGCTCAGGTCATGATCTCGCCATTCGTGAGTTCTAGCCCTGAGTTGGGCTCTGTGCTGACAGCTCAGAGCCTGGAGCCTGCTTCGGATTCTGTGTCTCCCTCTCTCTCTGCCCCTCCCCTGTTCTTGCTCTGTCTCTGTCTCTGTCTCTCTCTCTTAAAAATAAACAAACATTAAAAAAAAATTTAAACCTAGTATCTCCCAAAGTCTCCAAATACCACCACACTTTGGGGTTAGGGCTTCAACTTATCTATTTTGAGGGGACACAGCACAACCCTCAGCCATTCCTTATTTGGAGGACAACCATACAATGTTATGTCCATAGTCTGTGATCATAGGACCCTTCACTCAGAGAAAGCAGATGTATCCTGCCTTGTCTCTCTGACCAGATGTGGTCTTTGGATTTGATTTACTAACTCTTACTTGGCCCACTAAGTTGTCCGTTACCTTTCCTTCCTGTCCTCCACAGCTGATCAATATGACCCGTGAGACAAAATTCAAAAGAAGCCCCATTATCTTTAAAATAATTTAGAAATGAATCTGTCTTGAGCAGCATATAGTTTTGCTTGGCTAGGGCACCCCCACGTGTCTCCCTAAGGAACTACCTGTAGAAGAATCTACCTTAGAAAAACTACCCTAGGAAAATCATCCTCCTTTGACTCAATAATCCATAATAATTTTTTGTCTTCACTTACACTGAGCCCCTGCCACAGGCGAAGCATGACGGTGGCAGGTGCGAAAATGATTAGAACATGGACCTTGCCCTCAAGAAACTCACCATATAGTAGAAAATCAGACACGCAGAAAGAACCCGAAAGGAGAGGTGCAATGTGACCAATTTCTTTAATGGCCACAGAGAAAGTGCCGTGGAGGGCTGGAAGAAGGAAAACTTCATTCCAGCGGGGGGTGTCTGAAAGGCTTTACGGCAGATGTGACATTTGATACCCTTGAAGACTGGGTATGATTTGGGGCCAGTCATTCATTCGTTCACTCATGAAATATTTTAAGTGGTGGTGAAATAAAGCCCCCAAGGCAGAAACGTGCAGGACCCGTGGAAGGAATAGCAAGGAGTTTTATGTTCCTGGCATATGGACTTGTGAAGGGTAATGATGTGAATTAGGACTAAACCAACTTGGGCTTCTCTGGGTGGTGTAGTGGGAGCCAGAGAAGGTTTTTGAGCAGAGGAGAGACGCTCAGTTATTCTTTGATTTATGCGGTGGTCTCATTCAACAAATATTAGTGTGCCTATCTGTGCCAGGCACGAGGCGTTCGGTACCCGGAGGTAAAAAAAAGCACACATGGGCTCTGCTCTCACAGAGCTTAGAGCAGACAGGTGACAAGGAGTATTCCCACAAGACACCCCTGATTCAAGATCATGATAAGGCAGATAAAGAAGAACAAGCCCTTATTAGAGAATAATGAGGGGCTGGGGACTTAACTGAGATTGGGTGTCCGAGGAGTCCTCTTTGGGACAATGACTTTAGAACTGAGACATGAAGGATGTTCAGGTGCCGGCCAGGTGAAGACTCAGGAAATGAACCTTCCAGACTCACGTAAAGGCCCTGAAGAAGTAAGGAGCCTGCTGAGCTCAGGAGACTGGGAACAGGCTGATGTGAGTGGAGGGTCACAGCATACGAGGAGGGTGGCCTCAGGTGGCAGAGGAAAATGGGCGTTAGTCTGTGCTGACCTTGTAAGTCATGGCAATGAGCCTGGATTTTAAGTGCCATGGACAGCTGAGGAGGACTCAAGCACATCTGCATTTATAAACATCACTCTGGTACAGTGCGAAGAACACACCAGAAGGGGGGTGTGGTCGGCTCTGGGACGCCAGCTGTAAGGCTTCTGCAGTTGCCCGTGTGTTGGCTGTGTCCAAGCGGCTGTCAATGGGGATGGGGAGAAGGGCTCCCGGAAGGCTGATCTGGCCCCAGGATGGATGTCGAGTGAAAGGCAAGAGGCAGGGAGGCCA
Source organism: Panthera pardus (assembly GCF_024362965.1). NCBI lineage: Eukaryota > Metazoa > Chordata > Mammalia > Carnivora > Felidae > Panthera > Panthera pardus. The sequence goes on along the minus strand of NW_026526991.1, from coordinate 130,348,730 downwards.
TCACGGTTGTCTTACTGGGGAATAGGAGTGAGGCATGAGAGGGAGGATGGTCAGTGTGTGGTTTGGGAAAACCTCACCCAAACTTCCAGGGTGAGGAAGCCCCGGCCTAGGGGGAGAGCAGAGTATGAAAGGCCTTCAAGGAGATGTGAAAGCTTTGAGTCTGCACAGGAACAAAAGGAAGAAGTGGGGTCGGATGGGGGCAGAGGATGAGTTTGACCGGGCCTCCCAACTTGGGGGCAAGGATGACACCCAGTGGAGGTATCCAAGAAGCGGTGACAGATGAGGCAGAAGTGGTGGTTTAAAGGACTGTGATTCTCTAACTTCTGAGCCAGCTAAGTTTCCCTTGGGGACTAGGAGAGAAAATACCCGTTTGGGGGTTGGGAGGGTGCAGTGGAAGGACTGTGAGGGCATCACTGTGGGGAGCGCCAGGGGGCTCAGAGAAAGACCATGTAAAGGCACCTGCAACCAAGAGAGAGACAGAAATACTAGTGGAAGTTGCCTAAAATAATTCCCACCTATTGTGAAATTGTATTACCTTGTTACATAAAAGCAATAGCAGCTAACCATCTACTGAGTTTCCCAAGCTCATACTACATCTACATGTACATAAACCCATGACATATGTATCACTTCACATAAAAATAGCAAACATTTAATATAGAGCTTGCCATGTGCCTGACACCGGTCCAAACATTTTACCTGTATTCAGTCCCGGGTGAGGCAGGGGGTATTGTCAGCACCGGGCTGCAGGCGGAGACACTGAGGCACAGAGGTTCAGCAAAATGCTCCAGGTCACCTAGCAAGTAGTGGCAAAGCCAGGATCTGAACCCAGGCCGTGTGGCTCCGAGTCCAGGCTCATCGACAATACTCCACACCACTTTTCATGTTGTGGGACACTCATGGCAACTTTTGGCATAAGAGGAGTTGTCCAGGGCAACACACTCAGAGCCGTCCCTGACGTCTCTCTTTCTCTCACACCCACACTGACGCATCGGCAAATCCTGTCCACTCCACCTTCAAAATACATCCAGACGCCACTGCTTACTTTCCCCACCACCGGCGCCCTGTCCAGGACCATCACTTCCTGTGTGGATTAGCGCCATTTCCTTCCAGACTGTGGCTTTCCACCTTGCTCAGAGTGAGAAAGCCAAGGGTTCACTGCCACCTAAATCAAAGGCCACTACGACCTGGTCCCGCCAGAGGTCCCACCTCTGCCTCTGCTTCCCTCCAAGCACCCCTGCCCCTGCCCCCAGCCTCTATGCTTGTCTCCCTCTTTGACACCTGCATAACTCACTCCCTCACTTCCTTCTGGGGTCTCTGCTCCAACATCATCTTGTCAAATGCTCCCTGACACACACACCCTCTTATAATGAACTAGCACCCCCTCTCTCTGCCTTCGCCCTGCTTTATCTTGCCTCGTGGCATTCATCACCACCTGCCACGCTACCCACTAATCTGCTTATCTTCTGCTCGCCTGCACTGGAATTCAAGCCCTCTAGGAGTAAGGACTTAGATTTGTTCACTGCCCTCTCCCTGGAGCCCAGATCAATACCTGGCACACAATAGGCTCAACGAATATCCTTTGAAAAGGATGAAAATTTTGTTTCCCCCGTTTTACAGACGAGGACGCAGGCTCCGTGGTGATTTGCCAAACGTCATCCAACTAGTAATCTAGTAACTACCAAAAAGCAGAACCTGCCCCATCCCTCCCTTCCAGCAACCAGATAGGAAATCATCCCTCTTCTTCCGGCCAAGCAAACCCCCTCCTCCTCCCTGATCCCCCTCACCACCGCCCTGACTCTCTGCTGGGGCTATCTGGAGTATTCAAACCATAGATCACTCCACACAGTGCCGTGTTCCCTTTGGCTGGAGGTTACCCTGTTTAATGCCAGGATGTCCACCGCTTTTCCTTTCCCCTTAAAGAACCGAAACATAAGGGCGCCTGGGTGGTGCAGTCGGTTGAGCTTCTGACTCTTGATTTTGGCTCTCTGAGTTCTTGAGTTCGAGCGCTGAGTCAGGCTCTGCCCTGACAGTGCAGAGCCTGCTTGGGATCCTCTCTCCCCCTCTCTCTCTCTGCCCCTCCCCTCTCTCTCTCAAAAATAAGTAAATAAACTTAAAAAAAAATACTGAAACATAATGAAATGCAGGAGGTGCAGAAGACAGGAACCAAGGGTTCTCTCTAGCGATGGTTCGGTCTCCACATGGCTGTCTTTCTCTCGCACCATTTAATGAATCCAATGTTGAACATTCCTCTCCCAAATGACCTTGTGCCCTCCAGAAAGGTGCTATTTATGTGCTACCAGGATCCTTCAGTTTAGCAAGCTCATTCAAAATGTTGCCTCTAGCCCGGAGGCCATGAAACATACGCGTCTCCAGCAATCCATCCCAAGCTTCCATATTCCTCACCAGAAGTTACTGAGCTCGTCTGGTTTAAGGCACGTGAGCAAACTCAAGAATTTGTGCTGAGTGGGGATAAAAGAAACTTAATTTCATCCACACACTCCTCCTCACCTCCTATTTAGTTTCTTTTTTTTTTTTAATTTTTTTAACATTTTTTTATTTATTTTTGAGACAGAGAGAGACAGAGCATGAACGGGGGAGGGGCAGAGAGAGAGGGAGACACAGAATCGGAAGCAGGCTCCAGGCTCTGAGCCATCAGCCCAGAGCCCGATGCGGGGCTCGAACTCACGGACCGCGAGATCGTGACCTGAGCTGAAGTCGGACGCTTAACCGACTGAGCCACCCAGGCGCCCCTCCTATTTAGTTTCTAAATTAATTCTCACCCAACTTGTCTGGGTTTTTCACAAAGAAGTTTCAGGTTTGCAAAAGGCATTAGGATAATGACCGGTGGATTTTAAATGAAGTACAAAATAATAAAAAACTGAGGCATTTTGGAAAGCATCTGTAGCTGTGTGAAACAAGGGAAGTCTGAAACATTTCTGGTTTGTGGGGGACTGGCCCCCCTATGGCTTCTGCAGGGGTGCAGGTGTGTGGAGAATTGGTGGGGGAGGCAGTTGGGCCTGGGGAATCAGCCGGGTGCCAGAGGGACCTTCACTGAAACTCAGCCCCGCTCTCGCATCATACCTCTGAACTGTGTCATTACATGCCTGCCTTAGAAGGGCCTGAAATCGATAAAAAGAAGAAGTTCAAAAACCACTCCATAAGCAGCAGAAAATCTGCCCTTCACTTTTCTTTCTCTGCACCCGGAGGAGTTCTAAATCTTCCTTCATTCCGACATCAAGTCTGAGACACCAGGCTCCCTAGAACTGTCTTTTATTCTGCATTATTTCTGCAGCATTCTGCCAAGCATCTGCGGACCTTTAAAGGAAATGTGAAAAGGTAGCAAAGACACATCTGTGCGGCAAAGACATGTGGCGCGGAGAAGGAGCACACAAATCAAAGCCAGAGCTCTCTCTGCTAGCAACCTGGAAATCAAATCGTGTCAGGGAGAAGTCCCGTGTGGAAAATAGATTAGAAGGGCGCCGAACAAGAGAGAAGAAAGACAAGCAGGCCCTACCAAAATTAATGAGAGGCAGAGGGGGCCTGGAGAAACAGCCTGAGCCAAAAGACGCTCGCGCTGCTTAAGGACGGGTGAACGGTTCGGCAACCGTTCGAGTCCCACTTGGATAATGCGATGGCCGTTCGTCTCCCCTTCCCGGGGAGTGCCTCGCCATTCTCAACCTGGGGCTGCGGGGCTGCAGGAAATGGGGGGGCAGGGGGAAAGACACGTGGAAAGGATGGGAGACCAGGCAGAGGAATTTAGATGAGCAGCACCACCCTTCAGGTGACCTCCAGCTTCCAGCCCCAACTTTGCAACCACTGCACTGAGTGAGAGTGCGGCCAGCGAAACCCCTCTGACCTGGGATGGTGATACCTGCCCTCACAAGTTATCCTGAGATGGTAGAAGGAGAGCAACAAGGGTAGGCATAGGCACCAAGTGGGAGGCTTCTCGAAGAGCCACTGTTATTATTAAGTAAAATCTAGAAGATCGGATGTTGGCTCTGGAAACTTCCATTTGCAGCTGTGACTGGTAGGCTCCGGGTGCCTTCCCAGTTCCTTCTTTTTCTCAGAACCCTAAACTCCAGATTGCTTCCTCTATTCCAGCTCCTATGCTAGGATACAGCCATCTCTTTGTCTCCCAACCAAACCTCCCATCCTGCCAGCAAAACCAACCTCAGGAAGAAGGTGAGAAATGTCCTCCAGGGGTGGAATATGGTTTGTGGTGGTGACCATTCTGAGCTGGCTTTTTGATCCTGCGTGACCCACAGCCTCAGATAGCATCGCTCTGCCTTTTCTCCAGGACTTGGCAAGACTAAGGTGATAGGTACAAACCCCAGGGCACAAACTCAGTGTTCTAGAAATTTAACTTCATTTTATAGCAGAGCTTAATTTCTATTTCAAACCTCCATTCTGCCTTGAGGGCAGAAATCTAATCTAAGCCAATTTGAATTCTATCACGAATCCCTGAATAATAAGCATAAGTTAGGTTGTTTTTCTTAATGTTTATTAATTTTTCAGACAGACAGAATGCAAGTGGGGGAGGGGCAGAGAGAGGGAGGCACAGAATCTGAAGCAGGCTCCAGGCTCTGAGCTGTCAGCACAGAGCCCGATGCAGGGTTCAAACTCACGAACTGCGAGATCGTGACCGGAGCTAAAGTCAGACACTTAACCAACTGAGCCACCCAGGTGCCCCATGCATAAGTTAGTTTATAACACCAAAGCTCTGTGCTTGGGCAGTCATTAGGCAGCTGGTGCTGGAGAAGATTCCAGCTCCTTTCTTTTCCCCTTAAGTTAAGGGTGGCCATGTGACTTGCTTTGGCAAATAAAACACGAGAGCAAGTGTCATTTCCAGAAGGAAGTCTGAAGTGCCAGTTCATGCTTCTCTCTATACACCCCCCCCCCCCCGCCACCTCCCGCCACAGAAACTGGCAACTTTCCCCATAAAGACTGCTCCAGGAGATCCTGGGGTGAGGACAGTGCTGACCCAGCACCGAGCTTTCACCTGATCTTCCTTGGTCCCGTAGTGTGAGTGAGAAATGAGTCTTTGTGGTTTGAGCCACTTAGACTCGTTTTCGTTGTTGCTGTTTTTATTAACCTGGGCCTACCCTAGCCTACCTGAAGGGTACAGGTAGGGCATCCATCTGAGATGTCCTCATTCCCACCTTCAACTTGGCAGTCCCGCTTCCTGACCACCCTCCATCCCCCACTCAGGGCCTCCTGGGGTCCAGACCTCTGTCAGCTGTTTCTGAGCCTTTCTCTGAGGGCAGGGACCCATCTGTTGTCACAGCATCAAACTGGGACGTGGGAAATTCCGTGAGTTGTTCAGGCCCATCTGCCCAGACATTCAGTGCTGCGTGGAATCTCAGGACTCCCCGGGGGGGGGGGGGGTGTTCTACCAGGGAAATAGAGCAAGCCCACCTCTGCCCCTGCTGGGGCTTCCGGCCATTGCCACTTCTTCTCCAGGAGGCTTCCGCCCAACCCAACCCCGTCCCCAAATTCCATAAAAGTTGCTTCTTCTGGCTTTGCTTACAAGTCCTGTGATCTAATCCAGCCTCGGGCTAGGGCTAGCGGCCTTATCTTACTCACCAGCGCCACCCTCCCAAATCTATCAGGCCAATTTGGTGTTCTTTCCACCCCCCAAGTGCTGGCGTTTTATGACGCCGGAGCCAAAAATTGCTCCCTGTTTGTCTCTTGAGTTCTGCCAGGCCCCCTCTTCCTTCGAGACAATGAATGAGGAGTACGCCAGCTGCCTCGGTGGATCAAGGACCAAGGAAATGGGGTGAGTGGGGGTACTGGAAATCTCAACTGATACTTCAGAATATTGTTCTGCACGTAAGAGTCCTGTGCAATTATGAGGCTGAGAGGTAAACCCAGTGTGTGACTAGTTGAAGCCACTGTACAGTCTCCAGGGCCTCATTTAAATATGCCTTCGTATAATTGTTATTCTTGCAAAACTTTCCGCTGCAAAGGGTGTGGATGGTCCCGAGCAGAGCACGGTGTCTCCCCTAGAGACTGTAAGATCCTCGAGGCTAAGACCATTTCTCTCGTGTGTCCTGCAAATCTCCAGACTTTGATCTGTTGTGTGCCTGGAGCGCGGAGAACAGCACGAGACAGACTGAAGGAGCAGGGGCCCATGTTGCAGCAGGATGCAGGGAAGCGGCATGATCTGATGTATTTTGAAAAGATGATTTGGTTGACTAAAATACTTGAACTGAACAATAATGGAAGACAGAAGGTTGTGTCCTAAGACCAGAGCAATCCCTGCAGAGGGTACCTACTGCTGAGAATGAGCATGTAGTCAATAAAAATAAAGTGTGTGAGAACATTTCTTAAAACCTCCAGACCTTGCGGGGTGCATGGGTAGCTCAGAAAGCCCCTGATTTCAGCTCAGGTCATAGCTGGCAGCGGTGGGTGGGTGGGTACAAGCCCCGCATCCCAGAGCCTGCTTGGGATTCTCTCTCTGCCCCTCCCCTGCTCTTGTAGGCATACTCTCTCTCTCTCTCTCTCTCTCTCTCTCTCTCAAAAATAAACTTAAAAAATTAAAAAAGAAAACCCTCCAGACTTTGAGAATTTAACTAACAAATGACAGTGAGGATATTCTCATTATACTAAAGCTTTCGGCGACAGGATAAGCTGTCTCCTTTAGTGCCACTCATTTAGACCCTGAGAAGGATCTCCCTTTCCCTCCCGGGTGCATTGGAAAATCCCAAGAGACAAATGTAAGGTTTTTGAGGAGAGGACACAAAGTCCTTCAAAAGTCAGTGCCTGTGCGGAATACACCTCAGGTTGTGGCCAGAGCGGGTTTGCAGTGGGTGGGGTGAAGTAACAAAGTGGCGTCCGTAGCTCGTAGCTCGTACCACTCGCCACCTGTTGACACTCATTTTTCTAATCTAGGCAAACCAACACACTGGTGTCGGTGCAGAAGGGAACAAGCCAACCCTCTCCTTGCTTCCCCTGAACTCTTTATCTGGCCTTGCTAAAACAAACAATCCGCTGAATCCGCCTGTAGGGTTAGCGCACTACACCTCAGACACCACTGCTTGGCCCGTCGGCGGAGGGGAGGAGGGAGCGGGAAACGGTGGCGGCGGGGGCGGGGCGGCGGCGGAGGGGAGGAGCCGGTGGTGGAGGGGCGGGGCGACGGCGCAGGGGCGGGGTCGGTGGCGGCGGGGGCGGGGCTGTGGCGGGGGGCGGGGTAGGTGGTGGAGGGGCGGGGCGGTGGCGGCGGTGGCGGGGCTGCGGCGGTGGGGCGGGGCCGGTGGTGGAGGGGAGGAGCGGGGTGGGTGGTGGAGGGGAGGGGCGGGGTCGATGGTGGAGGGGCGGGGCGGGGTCGGTGGTGGAGGGGCGGGTCGGGGCGGTGGTGGAGGGGCGGGTCGGGGCGGTGGTGGAGGGGCGGGTCGGGGCGGTGGTGGAGGGGCGGGGCGGGGCGGTGGTGGAGGGGCGGGGCGGGGCGGTGGTGGAGGGGCGGGGTAGGGCGGGCCTGCGAGAGGAGGCAGATCTGGGCCCAGGCCTGAGGGTCCGATCCAGTTTTGCCCGCGGCCGGGGGCGGTCGAGGCGCCGCGGTCCGGCGGCTCGCACAGCGGCTCTCAGGGCGTCCGGCCCTCCGGGGTGTATTTCTGGCTGCCATGGCCGCCCTCGGCTTGCGGGCCTTCGGGACAAAGGGGCTCTGCTGGCTCCGGCGCAACCCGTGGGCCCCGCTCTCCGCCGGCTTCTGCAGCAGGGGGCCCGGGCCGCGACCCACCAGCGCGCGGCAGCGGGAAGGCATCAGGTCAGCGGCGGGGCCACCGGGCGCCCAAGCCCTCCCGGACCGGCCCGCGGGCCGAGCGGGGCGGTTCCCAGGTGGGGGTGGGCGGCAGGGACACTGGCGTGGGCAGTCACCCACACGGAGGCCAACGAGGGCTCGGCCTGGGGTCAGCTCCGCCCGCTAGGGACCGCAGTTTCTCCGTTACGGCTACATCTGGCCGGCGGTCCCGAAGGAACCCGCGGACACGGTGTTTCCTGAAGTCCCTTGCCTGGGCACGGTAGCATTTGGGACCCTGCAGGACACCGGAGAATTTCAAGTGCGACAGCCTCCAAAGGTCCCAGCGCTCAAACTCCCTAAACCGCCATGGCCACGGAGCCCAGTCCTCGTTGGACTTAAGGCGCGGGGTGGGCCGCTCGCCAGGTGGCCTTTGAGAAAGAGGGTTTTGTGCTTCTCACAAACTTGACCTAGTTCCAAGGCCAGGTTAGGCTTAGCGGAGCTGCTCCTTGGCCCTCCCCCAGAAGTGCCCGCGGCGGGGCAGGTAAATATGTAGGATGAAGGACACACTGTACTGAGCTCTGCCCTTTGGCTAAACAAACCTAAAACCGGTGCACAAACTGGAACCGGATGAAGTAGCAGCAGTAAAAGGTGAAGGGCCCCTAGCCCCATCCAGGCCTCACCCTGATGTTTGCCTGGCCAGGGCAAGGGTGCAAAGAGAGGCCTACCCAGCATGCTAAGCAGTTAGAAGTTACAAATCAAACTAACAGCTAAATGTTTTTTTTCCTACCCTGACAAGTGTTATCTTTGTAAGACCTGGAAGACCATGCTTGAATTTGTAATCCTCCGGCTCCTAGGAGTTCCCCTGAAGCAGTGGAGAGCCAGCTGGTGCTTTTTCTTTTCTTCCCACCGGGTGCTTACCCCCTCTCACCTGTCCACCCTTCCTTCCTGCTGCTCTGCCGGGAGCTTGGTGCCCAGGTCTGCAGACACCCACCCAGCATGCCTGTATTCTCTCTTTCCCCTCACCCCCTGTAAATAATTGCTCTTGGCCACCCGATGGGCTTAAGGGTGCCCACTGCAAAGCCAGAGAATTTCAGAGTCTCAGATAACTGCAGCAGGGTTTGGAAGGGGGTGGTGATTTCCAGGCGGGCACATCATACTGACTCCTTGCTCACCTGGCGGGCCACAGCTGGAAGAGGGCCAGAACAGGGTGCTCTAAAGGGCAGGGCCCAGGCAGGGGTCCTTCCTGCCCATTTTCAAGGGTGGTTCTGCTTCTGCAAATCTGGTTCCACCTGATCAGCAGCCTAACTTCTGGCATGGCAGCCAGTTGACCAAAGAAGGTCTGAGTTCCCCGGAGCCAAACATGAATCTGAAAGGGAGATAATGGGGAGAACCAATCTATCATAAAATGCCTGACATTGTTTGGTAATTAGGAACCTCCAGATCCAGCCCTAAAGCAGTAGTATGTTAAGCACTAAGTAGGTGAGATTGAACAACTCAAGTCACACTAAGCATTCCTTTTCAAAGCTGTTTCCCTCAGCAGTAGTACTGTCATGGAGTGAAACCAGCCAGGCACCGGGTATTGTGCTAGGTACTGTACGATCCTTACCCCTAATACCTAACAGCCTGTGAGGTAGATTATGTCGTCCCCACGCTACAGTGAGGACACAATTTCAGAGAGGTGGCAGCCTGTTCAAGGCCACACAGCCAGGAGGAAAGAAAGCTAAGGAGGCAGGAAAAGGTCCATGTGCCTCCAGAGTTGTTTCCACTCTGCTGTGTAGCCCAGTGTACTCGCCACTGAGGTTTAAAAGAGGTGACAAGGGGCGTCTGGGTGGCTCTGTTGGTTAAGTGTGTGACTGCTGAATTTGGCACAGGTCATGATCCCCAGGTCGTGCGAGCCTGCTTAAGAGTCTCTCTCTCTCTCTCTCTCTCTCTCTCTCTCTCTCTCTCTCTCTCTCTCTCCCCGCCCCCCTTAAAAAAAAAAAAAGGTAGCCAAACACTAGGTGAGGTGAAAATATACAGGAATTTGGTGCAATTGGCTGTGAGAAATCGAAGTGCTACTTGGGGTCATTAATTCAGTGAGCAGGTACCTGCAGAGTGTCTCCTCTGTGTGTGAACATGACCATGCCTCATCTCATGGACCTTCTGTTGGTTTACAATGATGTGATGGTCTCTAGACAGTTGCCGGGGGCATCTGCAGGGCCCATCACTTGCCTTGCACACACAAATATTACACTTTTTGTCACATGCTGTGGCGGTGACCTCACTCTTAGTGATTCCCTCCCTCTTTCGAGGGGCGGCGTTGGTGAAGCCGTAGGTGCAAGGCATCACGCGTTTTGACCCAAGAGAGCCATTGGGAGAATTCAGACTGGTGAAATTTTTAGGAGGGATTATCAAGTAGGTGTGATGACCAGTTGAATAGGGAAGCAACAGCACGGCTATCAGTTTCTGGCTTGAGCAACCGAGTAGCAGCACTGAGATCAGGAAAGGAGGAGAGAGGAAGATGCCCAAGGGTACCTCAGTCCGGGGGACCCTGGACTGGATGTGCAGACCTGGAGCTCAGGAGGGAGGTCTGAGTGAGAGCAAAGATCGGGACTCCTCAGCATAGAGGTACCAGTAGAAGCCGAGGCCATGGTGAAGTGGACCCGGAAGCACATGGAACAAGGAGAGAGCGGGGGAGGGAGCCCTGAGGATCAGTTAGGGCGTAGCAGAAGGCTAGGCGCCCCTCGAAGAAGTGGAGGGCGGGCTAGGGAAGCACTAAAGAGATGTGCTTCCAGAAGGAGAGCATGAGCCAAACGGCCATTGGATTCGGTTCTGGCAATTGGGAGATTCTCGGTGAGAACGGTTTCCGGGGAGTAGCAGGAACAGAGGCCTGGTTACACCGGGTTGAGAAGTGAACTCGGCAGTTTAGAGCACCCTGACAGGGCGTGGGACGTGCCAGCCAAAGGGTTAATGGGCCACATAGGAACCGATGCTGCCACGCAGCCAGGGCATCTAGGGGCTGGCATCTCTGCACAATTTTGCCAGAGGCCTCAGAATTTAATTTAAGGCATATGTCACCTATGGGATGGCAGCGCTTAGCTTTGCTACAGAAAGCACGCTCATGATTTTACTGGAAGGTTCGTCAGCACTTGTTACCACACCCCAAAACGTGGGTGTCCTAGTCTACCAGCATTATCGGCTGCAAGTCCCTTGGTACTTCGGAGGGAATGTGTTCGTGAGGAACAGAGCGGGTGAGTGTCACAGGCACCTGCAGATGGCAGCCGAGCTGGCATGGGGTTCCAAAGAAACCGGTTCTTCTTACCGCGCTGAAATAAAGTCCGTCACCAAAGTGGTTTTCCAGAAAACAGTGGCAGCAGAAGGCTATTACAGGAGGATCCAGGCTGACACACGGCAGTAGGAATATAAGATTCCAAAAAAGGACGAGAAAGGCAGAAAACATGTAGGTGGGGACCGATGGGAAACACGTCTTACATATAGGACAAATAGTCTGGTGCTTGGCTCCCTGCCCAGTCCCTATAACAGTAAAAATGAGACATTTTCTGTGTACGGGAAGCCAGATGACAATACCACTCATTTTAATTAGCATGTGGGATGCCTGAAAATAGCGAGAAGACCTTTGCATGCCAGCTCTTTGTCGGATGACACGTCCGGAAGAGGCTTCTTGGCTGCAAGCGCCTGCCCTTTTCTTCTTCACGTATTGCCCATTCTCAGCATAAATTATTTTGCAGAATTACAGGATGCCACTGTAAGGAACAAAAAACAACAGGAAAATGCTGTCCCATACGCATATTGATAGCTATAACTGCACTGCTTCCTCTACGGGGTGGACGGGAGGAGACTTGGGGCCGTATTTTCATTCTGGGCTCCTTCCCCGGCCTCATTCTTGTGAAGAAACAACCCGAAGGTCACCACAATGTGGCAATTTCCCCTGGCGCCCACCCCTGTCTTCTCACAAACCTCACCGCCTCTCAGTATGGGCAGTGGTTTGGGAACTGTCGCAACCTGCCCTTTCTGTGGCGGCGACAGTCATGGGTCTGACAGCGAACGTGGAGAAAAAGAGAAACCAATCCAGGGAAGGAGGGAGAAAACCCGGCCCACATTTCAGCTGGTCTCCTTGTTTTGACTTAGCTGTAACTCTAGAGGGCAGAGCCTCTCAATTGCCACCCATGGTTCTTTTACCTGGCGTTTTAAAAATAGCTCCCAGGTTAGAAAGGGATCACGGAGGTCCTCATTTGTTTTGACTCATGCTCGACCCAGTAAGTATAAAACGTTCTTCCCAGGAACATTGTCTTGAGTGATCCAAAGAAGAGGAACGCGCTGTCATTAGCGATGCTGAAATCTCTCCAAAGTGACCTTCTTCACGAAGCGGAGAGCAAAGACCTCAAAGTCATTATCATCTCAGGTATTTATCTGATATCCAACCTCAGTGCTCTGCAGTACCCAGAAGAGGTTTCTCAAAATTCTTTGGTTATCTGGGGCGTTCCCTCACTTAACGGGGTGATTGTTTTTGAAGCTCCTTTCAAGAACGTTGATTCTGGAAAACTCATGTGTAGCGGGGGCCTTGATCCTGACACTGTCAACCGTGGGAATTATAGCAAAGATTACCGCGCAGTGAGAATATGTGCCTTTTCCTTTTTGTCGGATACAAAACACCACTGCCACCATCCTTGGCTGTGCTGGTCTTCCCATCAAAGTCAGAGAACGGATTTCTTCATGGACCTGATGAGATGGGTTTAATCACCGATCCTTTCGGTAGACAACCTAGTTGGCTAGGACAGGCTGCTTGGGGCACTTGGTTGGTTTGTCTTTTGGGTTCTTAACTAAGCTTTCACCCGAGATCTGTGGTCTTCTTCGGTGGTGCCAGAAAGCATATATTTTGCTCATTTCTTTCCTTGCTCTTTTTCCAGGAAGAATTTTTGCCAGATCATCTAGTGAGGATGACAGTGGTATAAATAACAGCAATGCCAACATTTTAGAGCAACCACAGAAAAAGAAAACACATGATGCCCTATGAGGCACTCTTTTTTAAAAATTAAAAATAGTTATTTTAATTAATTATTTATTAATTTATTATTATATATATTTATTTATTATATATAAATATATATTATATATTAATATATAATATATATTTATTATTTAATTATTTATTATTTTATTATTTATTCATTTATTATTTATTTATTATATTTATTATATTATATTATATTTATATATAAATATTTATTTATTATTTAATTATTTATTATTTTATTTATTATTTATTATTAATAATTAAATAATTATAATTATTTTATATAATTATTTAATTATTTATTACTTAATTATTATTTTTAATTAATTTTTTAAAAATTAAAAATTAAATTCGGTGTTTCTGGAGGCACTCAGAACGTTACCTCCCTGTCTGTGGTTGAATATAAATTTTCAACGTTTTATACAACGAAGGGAAATTGTCCTGCAGCCATGGGGGTGTAACCTGGATGCAGCAAGGCAGCAAACTCTGAACCACACAATTTTTTCACTTGTTTAAAGGGAATAATGTCGTCTGTCCCAGCAGCCACAGCAAAAGGAAAATATAAGAAAGCGTTAGCAGCTTATCAGTGGGATTACATGTCACCGTTGTTGTTAATGACAACAGTAACAATAAAACCACGTCCTCAGATCCCTCATAAAAATAAGGGGGTTCTCCTCACACTCTGCCCTTCCTGGATTCCAACCTGTGTGGGTGGCCATTGTCTGTAGACAAAGGACAGGGACACGTGGGAGGCACGCTGGATTTGACGGGCCTATATGAGTCTATACGCTCAGGCCAGACCGAGTCCAGCAACAAAAGTGTGAATCCAGAGGGATAAATCTGGGAAGAGTACGTACACTCGCCTTGGTTCCTGCGCCTTCTCCTTGCTGGAATTACATGTTTCCGCTGGTCCCTCCAGAGACCTTTAGGAACAGATGCCTCACCTTACTCGGTTACTTTTCAAGCTAAATGGAATTATTCTTATCCAAATTGAGCCATTAACTTTCTCTGAGTGTCCACAGCATCCATACTATCGCTAGTTACCAGGTAGACAAGTAAGTCCCAGAGCTGGCCATTTACCCCCGTCTTCTTTTTCTTTTCTCAACTGGAAACATTTGTAGCGGAGGGGCCTGTATTTTCTTCTGGGCATGACTTAAAGGAGCTGACGGATGAGCAGAGCCCGGATTATCATGCCGAAGTATTTCAGACCTGTTCTGAGGTAAGCCAGGAGGACGGTCGGTCGGCATTGCAAGCCCGGAGATGTTAATTACGTGAACGATTGAATTAGGCTTCCAAGTTACAGATGAGGTTTTTATCTGTGAGACCTAATCACTGCAAACTGGTCACTGGTGAATCCTTCATCCAAGTCACCGTTTGGTTTAGATTTTTAAGAAGGGACCATGGTTTGCGATTGATCTTGTTATGTGCCAGAGAAAGTAAAATACATCCTGGCACTGGTAGGTTCCACCTCTGGGATTATGGGATATGTCCTGGTACACATGTCTTATGGAGGAATTACAGGGTGGGAATGTACATCTTTAGAGGGGAAGAACCTGAGAGGGGTATCATTTTTAAAAATTTTAAACTAAAACAACCCTGTTAATGGGAAAGAGGGAATATAGGTAAATGGAACAGCCATAACGATTTTAAAGATTATTTTCAAACCCTTCTTCCAACTAACCTTTGTGATCCACTCCTCCAAGTGGGAAAATTAGCTCCTTCACGTTGACGTCTCTTTAACCATATGAAGGAGAGGAATTGCAGACAGAGAGGAGGAAGAGGAACAGAGAGTTTGGGATGATTTGTAAATATATTAAATCGGCCCCTGGATAATAACAAATTGAATACAGAATCCAACTTTAAGTAATACATTGTTCATTTCATGGCTATTTTTTGAGCACTACTGTGTGCATAAGACTTAGAAGGCACTGAGGGAAATAGAAGGAAAAACAAGTTTCCTGCCAAACTGAAACTGGAAATGTAGGTGAGAAGCAAGACACAAAACCGTTTCATAACCCCATCCTAAGATTACTTAACCTAATTTTTCATGCATTCATTGACTTGTTCATTTATTTGGCCATTAATGATTCCACAAATATTTAATGATACCCTCTATACAGACAAGACAGAGGTGAGCAACAGGGAAGCAGACAGAGGTGATTGAGACACCTTCTCGACCACCATTTGTTTTCCCTGCCCTTCCAGAACGCCACAAGGAAATCCAATTATAGTTTTCTCATGTCAAGGAGGGACAAGACAGAAAAGCAATTGATTTGAGGCTTCATAGCGAGGCAGAAGTCTTGGCACTCAGACCAGAGCGAAGTCTTAGGTCTTTTGTTTCACATTAATGATGTTTATGTAACATTCGAGCTCTTGTGTTTGCCCAGGCTTGGTGCTTTAAAAGTTATTTTTCGACTAATATCCAGTAAAACAGAAAATCATCAAAGAGAACCACTAGACCCCTTCCATCCCCCCTAAAGGGCCTGCTTTTATCACTCTGCCGTGGTGTCTTCACGAACTGAGATCTAAACGGGTTGGCAAAAGGGCCACAGGGGGACCAGGGCTCCTTCAGAGGATAAAGGCCAGATTTCGTGGAAGCTTGCAACCCATGGATGCCTCAGGCTCACCTTTCAGAACACAGTGCATAGCAGGACCTTGTCCTAACATAGGGAGATACAAGTGACAGTGCACTGATTAACACTTTTTCTAAGAAAATCATAATGTCCTGGGTAAATACGAGCATCGTGAACTTGGGCAAGGTTTCAATCTCCACATGTAATCAACAGACAGATTGGGACAGAGTGAGCTAGATATTTCACTGTTTGGTTCATGCATGAGAAGACGGGGTTTTAGAGAGGAAGGCAGAGATTCCTGAACTGGCTCAGCATCTAAACTACAGCAGGTTCATTACAGAGCACAAGTACCACCCGATAGTTAGTTATTTCCAAATCAGGAATAGGAGAAATCGAGAATGAGGAGCGCTTGGCTCTGAGAGACCAAAAGTAACCCTCTGTGGAGCTGATTGGCAGATTTCACTGGACACCTATCCCTGCGTCTTTCCTGTTGAAGTTTGAAGGTAGAAACCCTAGTCCAGGAAGAGAATCTTCTCTTCCTTATCACATCCTCACACCGAAATGGCAATGGAACAAGGCCTCTCACTTTTGGGGAGTAACACAGGGCCCTTAGCAGTGCTATTGAGTGAGGCTAAGGTAGGGTCAAGTTTATGTCACATTTTGGAGCAGGCACAGCCAGGAAAAATACTTGGTTCAAGAAAGTAAACTAGGAGGGACAACCAAGTCCTGACTACCAAGGGATTTAATATCCCAGCTGATTTATTATCTAGCTTGTCTTTGTCTTTCCTGAATTTGCTCTCTAACTGTACTTAAAATACTTTTTAATGATAAAAATAATAAATGCTTATTATGGAAAAATTTGAAAATCTAGGAAAATGAGAGGAAGGAAAATAAGTGATTGATACTAGACCATAATCATACCACCCAGAGTGAATGCTAATATTTGGTATATTTCTTCTGAATCTTTTCCCATGTGATCCTATTTGTCGGAGTAATCATACATACGTGCAATTATACCGTATAATTGTATAACATGACTGTATCGTTGAATGCTTACCATGTGCCAGGTAATGTTTTGAGTACTTTAGACATAGTAATGTATGTAATTCTTGTGTTCTCTGAGATTGGTACTATTATAGGGCTCTTGGGTAGCTCAGTTGAGCATCTGACTCTTGATTTTGGCTCAGGTCATGATCTTGGAGTCATGGGATTGAGCCCCGTGTTGGGCTCCATGCTGAGCATGGAACCTGCTTGGGATTCTCTCCCTCTCTCGCTCTGCCCCTTCTCCCCCCTGCCCCCCACTCACACACACTCTAGAATACAATACAATACAATACAATGAAATATTGGTACTATTGTTATGCCCGTTATTATCCCCAGATGTGAAGACTGAGGGATAAGCAGTGGCTAAGAGGTCAACTGGGCACCAAACCCCAGCAGCCTGCCTCCAGACCACTACACAGGGCCCAGCCCATCAGGCTAATGTGTCTTGTGGAAACTCTCATAATGAGAACACAGCATTCCTTTCAATGGACATTTAGTTTACATAGCCATTTTTCATTATTGATTGGTGTATATTTATGTTACTTATTAATTTTTTACTGTTATAAAATAATTTGTGAGCATCATTGTCCAGACAGCTTTTTACCCTATTTCAGGATTACTCCTTGGAAGTAATCCCTAGGGGCGCCTGGGTGGCTCAATCTGTTAAGCGCCAACTCTGGATTTTGGTTCAGGTCATGATCTCACAGTCTGTGAGTTTGAGCCCTGTCTCGGGCTCTGTGCTGACATTGCTCTCTCTCTCTCTCTGTCCCTCCACTGCTCACTTTCTCTCTCTCTCTCTCTCAAAATAAATAATTAACATTAAAAAAAAAAGAGGTAATCCCTAGATGAAAGGCATGAATATTTTTAATACTGTCGGTACCTACTGTAAGTATTTTCCGATCAGGCTGTAGAAAATCTTAGCACATCGTAGATGGCAGGCAGGAGACACAGACTGTTCTGTGCTAATCAGAGCCAAATAACTTTACATAAGGAACCAGTTCTTAGGTGACAGATGACACTCAGCCAAAAAAAAAAAAAAAAAGTCTGTCTTTGCACAAGACATTGGAAGTTCTCACGCGTTTTTCTCCTTGCTACTGCATTTCACTGGGAATGAGTTTCATCCCCAGCCATCCTAACCCTCACCGAGAGCACACGAACTCCACCATGAGCAGTCTGGGGTGCAGATGTAGATATGTGCATTCTTGTGAGGAGAGGATCATTAGCATTGATCAGGTTCTCAAAAGGTGGCTCCCCCCCTCAAAAAAAAGTCCAGAACGAGTACTATAGAATATATCATATACTTAAATATCCAATTGGTTATTTTATAATAAAACTGGCAAATATCAAATGTTTGTGAATGCAGAAGGCTAGGTTCCTTGGGCAGAATCTTCAAATCAATGAAGGTCATTTTTTCTGGGTTGCCGCCATGGGAAACAAGTCCAGATGTGGTCCTTCCTTCCCGCCTGCCCTCCTTCCTGCCAAGGTTCAAAGTGCGACCATTTATACATTGAAGTCACCATAGCAACGCAGTCTGTTTAGAGCAGCAAGAAAAAATGGAGAAATAAGCCAAGTTATTTTGTAAGCTGCAAAAATAAGTTAAAGTTCTGGAGATTTATGGGGGGTGGGGTGTCACATGAGCAAGTTTTCGGCTCCTCTCTGTGCCAGTGGCCCTGTTTGGGGAATTTTATTTTGATGACAGCAGGGTGTCCCCTACCACTTTAATAGAATTGAGAGAGTGTTCATAGTGGTAATTTGGGAAGTAATTACTAAGGAAATTGCCTTCCAGTTCCTTTCCACCTTAATTTTTCAAGGATGTACCAAATACCAGTTTCAGACTCAGGAGGAGGGCTCCACACAGACACGGTTCCCTCCGGAGATCAAAATCGCTCTGTTCCTCAGTGGGGCTGCCGGGAGAGCAGCGGGGACTGTGGCCTCACAGAGGCGCCCTGCCCGGGAGGGAAGACCCGGGCCTTGGGGTCCGCCAGACGCGGGTTCAGACCCCTCTGCCCCTCGTGAGCATCTCCAGTGTTGGCCGCTTGCTTCCCCCTAAGCTTTCACGTCCTGGTTGTGGAACAGGGGCTGTTCCTTCTGTGGGTCTCGGGAAGACCAAATAGTACGGTCTGGTTCACAGTCGGTATTTAATGCCAAGGTAGTTTTCGCGCCGCCTTTCACCTTTTTTCCAGAGCCTGATACAATGATGCATCCGGAAAATGCTCTGAAAATGGTGCAGTCACATAACATGATACACGCGTTCACGTTGGACCTCACTCCTGGATGGAAATGATGTGGTGTGTCTGCTCCTTCAGGTCATGATGCTGATCCAGAACCACCCGGTCCCCGTCATCGCCATGGTGAACGGCTTGGCCACCGCCGCCGGCTGTCAGCTGGTTGCCAGCTGTGACATTGCCGTGGCGAGCGACAAGTCCTCTTTTGCCACTCCAGGTGTGAACATTGGGCTCTTCTGCTCCACCCCTGCAGTTGCCTTGGGGAGAACAGTGCCGAGAAAGGTAATGTAACTCCCGGCATCCCCTCCAGCTGCGGTCCTCCCGTGCGTGTGACGGGTAGTTCGAGAATTTGCTTGTTATAAATACCGTTTGAGTCACGACATTCTGCCCAGCATGTAGCTGGCTGGATGTGCCACGATGTCCCTTCTGATGCCTTGTGCAGCGAGGGAGTGTCCCTTCTAATTAGTGCCTCTTCCTCTGAAGCTTCTCACCGTGGGCTTGTCTGTGGGTCACCCCATTCCAATCTTGCCTGTCCCTCAGTACAACTAGTTAGGTTTCTTATTTGTTTTCATAAAGGCACACATTTTTGCAATCTTTTTTTTTCAACGTTTATTTACTTTTGAGAGACAGAGAGACAGAGCATGAGCAAGGGAAGGGCAGAGAGAGAGGGAGACCCAGAATCCGAAGCAGGCTCCAGGCTCCGAGCCATCAGCACAGAGCCCGACGCGGGGCTCAGACTCACGAACCACGAGATCATGACCCGAGCAGAAGTCAGATGCTTAACCGACTGAGCCGCGCAGGCGCCCCTGCAGTTTTGTAATCTTATTGGCAATGGACTTGACAGTGAGTTTTGTTGTACCATAAGGTGGCCCACGAGACGTAATGGCATGGTGACATACGCCAGTACCAAAAGGCTAGGATACTGGCATCACTGGCTTATTGTTTGCCAATAATCCGTCTTGTTCCAGAAAGGATGGAAAATCGCCGATAGATGGGGTGTGTCAGGTTTACGATGGTTACATTTCAGGAGCACGATTAGCCTGTGCTTGGTGTATTGGATCCGCCCCCGGAGGAGCCATGTTACAAGAGCGGTTTTGTTGGTGCTGACCATGGTGAAGTTCATTTTCTTCACAAAGCTTTCTTCCTTCCTATTACATGATAAACTAATAATTACTACACATCTCCCAAATGTAGACCAGTGGCTTCCTTGTTCTAGAAAAAAATACATCCTCATGCTCCACTGGAAATTGGTTTTTATTTTTTTAATTGATTTTGAGAGTGAAGGAGAGTGTGCATGAGTAGGGGAGGGGCAGAGGTGGGGAGAGAGATTCCCAAACAGGCTCCACGCTGCCGGTGCAGAGCCTGACCCAGGACTTGAACCCACCAACCACAGGATCTTGACCTGAGCTGAGATCAAGAGTCAGGTGCTTAACCAACTGAACCACCCAGGCGCCCCTGGAAATCTGTTCTTAAAGAGGGAAAAGGGGGTGCGCCTGGGTGGCTCATTCAGTTGGGCATCCAACTTTGGCTCAGGTTATGATCTCACGGCTAGTGAGTTCAAGCCCCACACAGGGCTCTGTGCTGACAGCTCAGAGCCTGGAGCCTGCTTCGGATTCTGTGTCTCCCTCTCGCTCTGCCCCTCCCCTGCTCTCTCTTTCGTGCTCTCTCTCTCCCTCTCCCTCTCCCTGAAAAATAAATAAATTTTTTTTTTTAATTTGGAAAAAAAAAGGGGGGAAGGGGGGCAAAGTCATATACCACAGCAGGCAGGGAACATAAATTGCTTCGATGTACACATACAGTAATTCAGCAAATACTTCTTAAGCCCCTACTCTGTGCCAGTGCGTTAAAGTGTGTTTCAAATATCTCATCAGAGCTCGTTGATAAGCTCCCTTACAGTTGTGCAAATCAAATCATGAGGCTGGTGCATAGTAAAAGGCCATTGTACTGATTACCCTACCTGCAACTTTTTATCTCTTTAACACCTCATGTTCTAGAAGGGTCCACAGTGAGGCATTTAAGCCTTTGTGTCAGCCACACTGCCAGGATAAGAATCCATTCTTTCTTAACACAAACTTCTCATTTTTTAAAAAAATTCAGTCTTTAATTTAAAGGCTGGGATTTCCCCCGACCCCCATTTTATTTATTTTAGAGAGAGAGAGCATGAACACAAGACAGGGAGAGGGAGAAAGAATCTTAAGCAGACTCCACACTCAACGCAGAGCCCGACGTGGGGTTCAGTCCCACAGCCCTGGGATCATGTCCTAAGCTGAAATCAAGAGTCTGCTGTTCAGCTGACTGAGCCACCCAGGAGCCCCCACCACAAGTAAACTTTTCAAATCAAGGCTTATACGTCAGTCCTGAAAACTTAAACATTGTATCATATTTGCTCAGTTTTAAATTAGTTTTTGAGAAAAGAAAAACGTGATAAGTACAGGCTTTAAGTTTCCAGGAGGCAAGAAACCAAAATAGCTTTTACCTCCCAGAGACAGTTTTGGGAAGGCCCAGGCCTGCTCAGAAGATGAGGGCAGAGGCTCCGAAACTGTCCCACTCAGCTCCCTGATCTGTGCTCCTTGTGATATGACCCCCTGAGTTTCTTCCTCGTCAGCAGTCTGAAAGTGGTTAAGAGCTGTCAGTAGACGTCCCTGCCCCATCGGGTTCATCACGACATGGAGGCCTGAAGCAGATACATGGCTTGGGGCCAACACTAATGAGCTGGAGTCACAGTACCGATAAAGGGAATTTAGTAGGAAGAAAAGTCGGTCAGACCTTAGGGCCTTTGCCAGGATTCTGGATCTGCAGGTCTCACCTGCGCTGTCCCCCTTTCGGAGGCAACTAGGAATCCATAAAAATCCAAACCTAACCAAAAACCGTCCTTCGTCCCTGTCGTCGATGCTTGAGTGCGCCCCTACGGACACATCCATACCCGGGCCGTAGGCTGTCGCGGGTGGTGGGCACACGTCCCCCCTACGTGTCCACAGGGAAACAAGCGTTTTTTGCAAACCGGCCTGGCAGGGAAGCTCTACCCTTTTCCGCACCGCGAGGGCCGCGTGTGTGGGTCACCAGTGCTCTCTGCTGGTCGCTGTGGGAAACTGCTCGGCTGTGCCCGAAAATGGAGGGCTGCGGTTTGTCCGCTGGGAGCAGAAATGATGGAACGCAGCCCTTGTGTTCGAGCCAGACCGAGGCCGGGCATGAATAATTTCCTACGTTTGTAAAACGTTTCTCTCCTCTGGCAGGAGTTAAATAATGCATCTTCATTGCACCATATAAACAACCTGCTTGGTGCAGCTGCTCCCTTCCCCAGAGCTGGCCTCGTTCAGAAAAGCGCGGCCGGTGCCTCCGGCAGTTGCTATCACAGGAGAGCAGAGGAAAGATCCGAACCCCCTCTCCCCCCGCCAGGCACTTCTCTGGTGGAAACGCTTGCGTCCTCCTATTTTTCTGGGGTAACTTGCTGTATCTGTGGAATCTGATTTCCTAATCGTCTAATTAGATCAGAGCAGAACTTCCAAGCCAGAAAGAGTGTTAATGCCTTGCTATCAGCCTGGTATGAAGACCACCAGAGGGCCTGAGAGATGCGGGGTCTCAGGCCTGCCCCAGACAGACCTCATCAGAATCTCCACTTTAACAAGGATTTGCACAGCCATCGGCCTTGGCGCCTTTGAGAAAATGTAGTTTAACCGCCACAATTTACAGGAGGGCTTGTGGGGGGGGGGGGGGGGGGTGTCAGGGCCTTACCTGAAATTATACTAGCCCTGTGACCCTCTGTCAGCTCCCTTCTCCTCTGAGTTCTCTCTGCATTGCCAGCCCATAATGCTGAGAGCTGCAGGCCGGTTCTTGTCACAGATGTGACTTGGGCCACCCAAAGAGCCCTCTGCTTTCAAGAGCCACCCCCTTTCAGGGCTGTGATACCTAAAAGCCAATTAGAGATTCATACAAACCTACAGTTGGGATGGGCATATTAATAGTGGTCAGTGCATTTATTAGGCGCCCGCTGAGTGCCTGGCACTGTAGCATAAGCTTTACACTTACTGTCTCTAATCTTCATAATTCCACAGGAGGATGGAAGGCTTCTTCCCATTTTCAGATGAGGAAACAGACTCAGAGGGCTTATGTTGCATCCTAAGGTCCTGTGGTTATTAAGTGGCCGATCTGGGAATGGACCTTGGGGGACCAGCTCCAGACCCAAGTCCTGCTGCTTCTGAGATTAGCTTTGGCCTCAAGTGCTTGTTGTTGTTTTTAATGCAAGTTCCCCAGGAAGAGGAGGTATTAAACCACCAGCTTGCTAGGGTGACCCAAGGTGTGCCATCCTAAAAGGCAGCTTGAATTGACAAGAGACAAGGATAACAGAATGTGTCTCCTCTCTCATCTAAAGTTCTGGGGGCCCAACAGAGTCACTTCAATCATAAGCAAAGATTGGCTGATTAGCTAGAAAATAAACAGACTTTCTTTTCCTTAGAGAATACCACTTCTGTTACCCAACCTGCCTGGGTAAAATCCCTATAAATCAATACATGCTAACAGTATTACCCCAATAGGCAGATAAGGACACTGAGGCCCAAAGGAGAGGATGGACCAGGCAGGGCTGAGTTAGGAAGCCAAGACCTCTGGCTACTGACCTCACTCCCAGCGAGTGGTGTTAATCGCGTTAAGACCTTCCTGGTCTTCTGGGATGAAAGACCTTCCTGGTCTCTAGGGCAGTGGCAGCGGGAGGGAGAGTGTGCTCCTCCTGGTCCAGGGTGACGCCGGCGTGCCAGTCTCTGGGCTGACCCAGGCCAGTGGTTTGCCTCCATCACTAAGAGCCGTGGGCCTGCTCTCCACCCACACCTAGTCGGATGCGTCTGTGACTCACGGGGACAAAGCCACTCAGCCAGCCTCCTCGCCACCATCCCGGTCCTTCGCCTTTTCTCTTGACTTCTTTGCTTTTAAAAACTGGTGTTCCTGGGAGTTGACGTGTCTGTGCTGCTGCCTGGGTTTGAGAGGAGATTGAGAAGCGGAGCCCGTGTGCCACCGACTGCAAACCCGTGACCAAGCAGAGGCCACCCGAACCGCGTTCCCAAGCCTGACGAGACTCGGTGCGCCACGCCCCCTGGTGACCCCTCATTATCCCTCTTCACAGGAGAGTCGGTCACTTTATGTGAAGGCGGGACATGAGTAAACCTCCCACCATTTAACAATTTGGATTTTTAAAAAATCGTTAGTGAATCTGTATAAGCGATGAAAGAAGTTTGCGCCAACAGTAAGCGGTGATGAATCCAAGAGTCGCAGGGACTGGTCCGGGGGGTGTGGTCCCTTCACCTATCTGCAGGCAAGGCCCCATTTAGAGTATCCCAGAAAGAGGAGTGCCTCGTGTCTTCGAAAATATTTCCACGTGAGGTGATTTCTGAATCGGGCGGTTCTCACACCCGCTACATAGCAGGCAGGAGGAGAGGCCGGGATGGTGTGTGCCCCATTTTATTTCTGGGTGTGCCAGGAACAGAGCCCAGGACTTAGTAGCGGTCTCTTCAGATAGCTGTAAGTTCTGTCTCTCAAGGGTGTTCTGACCGTCTATCTGTGTCTTTCTCTGCTTGGCTGACTGACTCACTGACTGAAAGGGGAAATATCTTTTCTGTCCAATTAAAATGCTTCATGTTGTAGCTCAAGGTCACTTCCTCTTTGTTTATGAGTGGAGATCCTGAAATAACGTCAGGAACTGTTTGTCTACAAGGGAACGTAAGAGGTCATTTATTCTCCTGTGGGCAGAACCGCCTGTGACTGACAGGCCCCCGCCCCCATTCACACATCCCCAGGGGTGAGGACTCCGCATTCTCCCAGAGTGATTCAGTTCAGGGACTGGGTGGTTTTGGAGGTGCTCCAGAATTAAGACGTTACAAACACCCAGACTCTTCCTGGGCGTGGGTTAGTCGTCTGCGGCTGCCGTAGTGCATACCCGTGACTGAGCGGCTTAAACGACAGAAATCTATTTTCTCAGTTTTCGAGGCTGGGAGTCTCAGCTTAAGATGCCGGCAGATTTGATTCCTGGCCACCTTCCTACTACGTCCTCATACGGCAGGGAGAGACAGACACAGAGACAGAGGTCTCTAACTTCTAAGGCCACCAATCCTAGTAAATCAGGGCCCCACTCTCTGACCTCATTTAACCTTAACTGCCACCCTAAAAGCCCCATCTCCAAATACACTTACATCGAAGCTTAGGGCTTCAACACCGGCATTTTGGGGCGATGCGATTCAGTGCCTGGCACTACTCTGGGTGAATATACAAGAAAGTGAGTGAATATACAAGAAAAAGTCGTGCTCTGCTTTGGGTTCCTCCTTTGCGGAACCCGGTTACCATCCTCATTAAACACAAACTCATGCCAGGCCCCTTGAGCAAGCAAAACCCTCACAGTTAACCCCCCTGCTTTATGTCTGCATCACATGGACCATTTCCCTGGCACCCCTGTTGCACTGGCTGTGACAGTGTGCCCTGCACTCATTGGGCAGCTGTCCGTCCTGCATCTCTGAGCCATCTGTGCCCAGGGGGTAGGGGCCGGGGATGAGAGGCGATCCGGGAGGCCGGGGTCCTCGGGAGGAGCCACGTTCAGCAAGTGGGACAAGGCCGCTGCCCGCTCCC
This sequence comes from Panthera pardus, assembly GCF_024362965.1. NCBI lineage: Eukaryota > Metazoa > Chordata > Mammalia > Carnivora > Felidae > Panthera > Panthera pardus. The sequence continues at coordinate 130,323,530 of NW_026526991.1, read as the reverse complement.
TGGCCTGTGCCCTGGCCTGCAGGAGCTTGGACTCTGAAGGACTCGCCTTGAGAACTTCTTGCAGCACTCGGGTCCTGTGCAGCGGCAGCTCCTGAGCCGGACGGGCGCTTTGCGGGCGTGTGATGGAAGCAGGGGAAGGAGGACGGAGACAAGGAGGCTCAGGAAGAGAAAGAGAGAAGGACGTGAGGGCAACAGAGATGCCGAAGAAGGCGTTCCCAAGGGGACTGTCCCGCGGACAGATCATGAGCTCGGACGGCAGGTGCTGACTGCACTGGACGAGTCAATGCCGGTCTGCTGAGCCGGCCGCGGGAGCACCCGCTGCTTTGACTGTGGGATGGCCTCCTCCCGACTCTGCTGCCATTCCTAACTACTCTTGGAAAGTCACGTGAGGTCTTGACTGTTGCAAGTTGGGAAGGGAGTGATGGGCTTGTCCTCGGTGCATTTGGTTTTTAAGGTTGTTTTCGGGACTGGCCGCTTTCTGGTCTGTGGTCCGCATGGAATTCTGGAGAGCCGCCCGCACGAACGGAGGGAACGACAGGCTGGAAGGCGCCGCCTTCACCTGGCTTCTGACCTGGGTCCCCACTGACACGCGCTTCTCAGGCACAGACAGACCGGACACCGTCCCGGCCCTTTCGGGTGACTCACTGGGCGTCTTCGGCTGGGTCTTAGCGGCAGCCCTTAATCAGCAGGACCTGGTTCTCAGCTCCATGTTCAATCAGGGCTTCAAACCCACTTTGGAGCGATGACATTGTTCCCGGTCAACCAACACATGGTCTCCGGAGCGACCCACAGGCCTCGCCTTCCTGCTGCCTCCGACGTGGAGCATTGCATTCCCCAAACTGGACAGCGCTGCGATCTAGTCCATCCCCTAAAGAGTTAGGGAAATCGGGGCCTGGCACCACTTGCCCCCGACTGCCAGTCCAGAGTGTATTCCACTTGTACCCGTAGGCAGGAGTCCTCAAAGCCAGCCTTGTGACCCCTCCTCCCTTATCAAAGTTCCATCCCTCACCGATACAATCCAGTGTCCTGATTTCCAAAACCTTCTAAATCGGTGGCTGTAAGCTGGGAGCGGTATTGGCTCCAGGGGACATTTGCTGGTGCCTGGAGACATGTTTGATTGTCACAGTTGTTGGGGTGGGACCTTAACTACCGCACCTAGCAGACAGAGAGCGGGGACGCTCTAAACATCCCACCGTGCGCACGACAGCCCCACATAACAACATGTTATCTGGCCCAAAATATACAATGGCACCAAGGTTGAAAAACCTAGTCAGTAGCATGATCTAAATGCTAACGACTCCCAAATTTATATCTCAAGCTCGTCCAATTATCTATTACTGCACCGTGAACCACCCATAACTTAGTGGCTCAAAGCAACAACAGTGATTTGTCGAGCTCATGAATCTGCAATCTGGACAGGGCTCAGTGAGGAAGCTTATCTCTGCTCTGCAATGTGTGTGGCCTCAGCTGGGACGAACTGACTCCAGGGGAGAGTGACAGCTGGGGGCGGTCATCCAATTGGCTGTTAGGCTGCCTTGCCGCAGGGGCCCCAGCCGGGCAGGTCACTGGAACACTTCGCATGGCCTCTCGTATGTCTTAGACTTTCCCACGCCATGGCAGGCCGGCTCCGAGACTCAGCAGCCCGAGCAAAAAAGCCAGGTGGGAGCTGGGTCACCTCTGGCCAAACCTCTAAAAGAATTGGAACATCATGTCTGCTGTGCCGTCTGCCTTCATCCATCCATCCCTCAAATCACTCATCAGCAAATATTTAGTAAGCTGCCTACTAGATGCAAAGTGCCCTTTCTGGTGCTGGCAGTACAGAAATAAACAGAGCAGCTAAAAACAAAACAAAACAAAAAAAGCCCTCAGGGGCACTTGGGTGGCTCAGTCTGTTGGGCGTCCGGCTCAGGTCATGATCTCACTCACAGTTTGTGAGTTTGAGCCCCGCGTCGGGCTCTGTGCTGACAGCTCGGAGCCTGGAGCTGTTTCAGATTCTGTGTCTCCCTCTCTCTCTCTGCCCCTCCCCTACTCACGCTCTGTCTCTCTCTCAAAAATAAACAAACATTAAAAAAAAAAAAAAAAAACTCTCACCTGGTGGAGTTTCCACGCTAGGAAAGGAGATAATACAATAAACAAAACAAATGTGTCAAATGTATAGTGTGTTAGATAGCAGAAGTACAAAGGATAAAAATACAGCCGGAAAGGGGGTTGGTGCTGGGGTCTGATTTGCAGTTTCGACAGCATGGTCATGGGGGACCTGCTGGACGAGATGTCATGTGAGCAGAGGCCCGAAGGGGACGAGGGCACCAGTCGTAAGGATACATGAGGACAGAGCACTGCAGGCCAAGGGAACCGCACCCTGAGGTGACAGCACGCCTGGCAGGTTCAAGAAATAGCAGGGCCTCGGGGGAGTGAGAGGGGGAGGGACAGAAGAGGCACCTCCCTGCCTTCGTAAAACCCTCTTTTAAATGGTCAATTTGAATTTCAAGAGGCCAGGCTTTGTCAGGCACAATAGCAGCAGGCTGCAGAAGGGAGGAAGCCACAGAGAGTAGGAGCTTAGGTCCCTTTTTCCGGGAAGGGGGGGGGGGGGCGGGCGGCGGCTCCAGGGAGGAAGGGGCGTCTTGCCAGTGCGGGGGGCCTCACCTATTGGTAAAAGCCGCCTCACACAAGGCTCTTGCACCCCTGCCCTGGAAGGTGTCCCCTTTCCATCCCTCCTGCTGTGGTTTTGGGAGGCTGCTCTTTCAATCAGACCGAGGTGAAGGATCCCTGAACATCTTTCTCCTTCTGGAAAGCAGCCACCACGTTGGTCTGTGGGAAGCCTGGGCCTCACCGGTTCAGTAGTGTCACCTTCCTCGCATCAAATGTGGCTGCTGCCCCATGCCTGGCCCTTGAACGAGGCAGAGGGAAGCTCCTGGCTCGCCAGGGGCTGGGAGATCCAATCTAGGGAAGGAGCAAGAGAACATGGAGAGTCCCCCCCTTTCCCGGGCACCTGTATTCTCCTTGCTCCCGGAAAGATGCTGGGTGACCTGGCAGACGTCAGGTCTATGGACCATGTGTGATTTGAGGAAGCAGAAAACGGGGCTGAGGTTGTAGGGAAGTAGGGTGGGACGGAGAGGGTCACAAGCAGCGTGCCTTAATAACGCACACGTCTCCTCCCTCAGGTTGCCTTAGAAATGCTTTTTACTGGGGAGCCCATTTCCGCTCAGGAGGCCTTGCTGCACGGGCTGCTCAGCAAAGTAGTGCCAGAAGAGCGGCTGGAGGAAGAGACCATGAGAATCGCAAAGAAGATTGCCTCCTTGAGCCGTCCTGTGGTGTCTTTGGGCAAGGCCACCTTCTACAAGCAGCTGCCCCAGGACCTTAGAACAGCCTACTACCTCACCTCCCAGACCATGGTGGACAACGTGGCCCTGAGGGATGGGCAGGAGGGGATCAAGGCCTTCATCCAGAAGAGAAAACCCATCTGGTCACAGTAAGTGAAACGGAGGAGGAGTCCTGCACCCCCCACCCCCCACCTTCTGAGGCCCAGACACCGCTGCTGCCTGGTGACCGTAGAAGAGACAGCCCGCTGTATCTTATAATGGTTTTGTCGCTTGTGGTCTGTGTGAAAAGCCGTGATTCCGCTGGGGAAGGGATGCGGTGGGGAATCGAATGGAGCGGAGGTTGGGACCTGTGCCGGCCAGCTCTGGCGGAAAGCTCGTACTTGACATACTCCTTCACGGGGACCACAGGTGAGGGGTCACCGGATGCGGGGGAAGGCGAGGACACGCGAGGCGTGAAAGAAGGATGCCAACCTAATTCCGCTTCCAGAAGCGTCCCCTGAGGCGGAGGCCCTTCTGTCCGCCCGAGAGCAGCGAGACATTTCAAATCTCCCCAAGATTCTCCACGCTGAAAACCTTCTTGATTCCACTGAGAAATAATCACGCCTATGGCTTTGAACTAATCTTCTATGATTTAGAAAGATTACATATTTAGAGAGACTGGTAATTTTATCTTCCCAACCAGACTGTAAGCCGTCTGAGAAAAGAAAGAAAAAAAAAATCCCTGACCTCTTTCTTTGGGTGCCCACACTCGTGGGCGTACGTCAGAGGCCTGGTGTTCCTGGAGCGCGCGTCCTGGCTATCCAACACCCTGAAACCAGGGTCCTGCGCTAGAGCTGGGGATAAAGACCCCGGGGAGACACGGGAGGGACACGGAGCACATGGCCTGCCCACCAGACAACACCCGCTCTGGACACGTTTCCAAACCCTGCCCAGCCTCTGGTAGGCAATAAAACCAGCCCCAGGCGTTCGAGCCCCCCAGCTGAGCATTCGAATTAGGACCTAAACGTATTTCTTTTCTGGCTTCTGGTCCAACACCGCCTAAGAAACGCTCTAAGTCTCTTGTCCTCAAGCTTTTACCAAGGATCTTATCTTTTTTAAAAAGCCAACTTATCTTCCCTAGGAGTGGAAGGTGGCCATAAACGCGGTCGGTGCTGTGACAGAAATAGAGAACCATGTGGCTCAAACCCGAGGCTCTCATTCAGGCTCGAGTGTGTTGGGAAGGATGCCCCCTCACGCTTTCACAGATTCCTACTGAGATTGACATTTTTGTTTTTGCTTTGCCTGAGTTTAGAAAGGTTAAAAAAAAAAAAAAAAGCGTTTTCTTAGAAAGGAGGAACTTGTTAGTAAGATGCTCCTCATGAGCAGAGGTCCCCGCGTCCTGGCCGCCTGGGAGGTGCTAAGTGCCATCCGCACACTCGTGTTCCGTCTTCGTTCGGAACCCAGTAGAGCAGGTGCTAGTTATTCCCGTCCCACAGATGTGTTGTCAAGGCCCGCTTCGTGCCAGGTCAGACAGTGGACACGGGGTAGGGTGAGGGTTCCAGACTCTGCCTGCCTGAAGCAACACCGGAGGCCCTTTCCCTCTGGCCGCCCCACCTCCTGCGGAGCGCCCGGGCTGGTGTGAGGCCGGTCAGGGAGAGGACTTCCCTGCCCCATGGCGGCTTTCCGAAGCAAGGGAACGGGCCACACACTCCCTGCTATGCAACTTGCCCGTGCACAACAGACATCAGCTGCGAATTTTGGCAGACCCCTGAAGGAGTTTTCCCTACGAAGCTAATACAGAGCTGGCTGAAGTTCTGGACTAGATTGTGAAGGACCAGGCTGTCACCGTCTGCTCAGAAACAGGGCTGTCGACGGGGCCCCTCCGCTACCTTCCTGCCCAGGTGGCCTGCCGTGGAAGTCATTATTTCACAGTTACTGGATCACACAGTGTAGGGGACAGGGTGTGAGAAAGGTTCCGGGCCTCAGAGAAAGTGACAAGGCCTCCCCTCACACCCCCGTCTGGCCAATGCAAATCCAAAGTTAAGTTTCCAGGGTCTGTATGAACGTGCACCATCCTCCAAAACTGTGAGATCCCCGGGGCTCTCGGCTGGCTTCCCAGTGCACGCAGGGACCAGCTATAGATCTTAACACTCGCCTGTGGAGAAAATAACCCAGAAGGAAGATCTGCCCCCACCCTCTGAAGTCATAGAATTCATCCCCAGGAAAATCTAAACCCGGGGTTAGTTTGCATCTCTGCTTCCCTCCACTGGGACGCTGAATGAGATTGTTCTGATAGCCACACACGATGTTCGCTTTTGGAAAGCCTAGTGTGTGTCGTCTTTCCCTCTGTACCGCGCACTTCTCGGGGAGCCCTGCTGGGCTCAGCCCAGCCAACCGCGTCCCTACAGTTCAGGCACGTGAACCGGTATCCACTCCAGCTCGGGGTGAGTGAGCACTCCAGAGGCCGGCTTGAGCCCCAGAGAATACAAGCACAGGAGGGACACCGTTTGCTCTACTGCAGTGAACTCGGGGTAGCTGCCATTCGGGAACCAGTGCTGATTTCATGAGCCTCAATTCCTCAGTTCCTGCGAGCAGCCCAGTGAGGCAGTTCTTACCAGCCCCCTGGTGTGCAGGAGGCTCTGGGAAGTTCTGGCATTTGCCAAAGTCAGGCCCGTGTGTGGCTTTGGGTCCGTGGGCTTCTGAAGGCCGTGCACCTGACCACCGCACTGTGTTCCTCCCGACATCCTGGAAAGGTTCCTGTTCCAGCCCGCACACACTGACCACCAGTCGGAAATGCCACAGCCAAGGCAACGCAGTTTCGCTTCCAGGAGGAGATACGGGAAAAGCAGGGATCTGAACGCAAACAGCATCCTGGCCCCAGGTCTGCCACGGAACTAGCCGTGTGGCAGGTGCAGGTGACAAAACTGCTTTCGCCGCTCAAGAGGGCGTGTCTGTAACAATGACACCATCGGACACTTTTGTCCTCTTCCTTGTGACATTCCGGATTCTACAGTGCCGGGATTTGGGAACTCGCTACGAAATTTGAAACAGGCCGCTTTTGCTCAAAGAAAATGCTCTTTTTCAAATGGAGAAGATGGGCATTTTACCTGGAGGAGTAGTACACACTGGAAACACCTGAGCACATCTGAGACCAACAACTCCATTACAGATATTCAGAGCTGTGGGGGCCACATCCAAACCTTCTGAAGATGTGGTCAACTAGGAAGACCCGCCCTGAGGCACATCTCCCCAAAATTGGCTCTTACCCTGAATTTTGTCTGGGTGCCTTATTCAGCCAGCCCCGCCCTCCACTTTCTTCTCCTTCTGAAAACCCATGGCACTAAGAGTCGCGTTTCCAAAGTGTGGCCTGTGGATGACCTGGGTCTTCAAATGCAGATTCCCGGGCTCCTCATCAGAGCTACTGAATCACAAATGCAGACTCCCGGGGCCCAAAAATATGTATTAAAAGAAAAAAAAAAAAGGGGGTTTCCAAGTGATTCTGCTGTGCAGTAAAATGTATGAGCTGACTGCACGCAGGTGGAGGTGACCCATCTGTCTCCAGCTGTATCTGTATTTTAAGGGTCAAAGCAGTGCAGGTGCTGTGGTGAAGTTCCGGGCAGTCACCGCTGGCTCTGAGAGGGATGTCAACAGCCTCTTCCAGGAGCCTCTCGAAACCATCCAGGCAGGCAGGTTTTCGGGCCTTTGTAGGCCCTCGGTGCTCATGCCTTTGGGAGCCCCACCCCATATCACATTAAACATCAGAAATAGGGGCGCCTGGGTGGCTCAGTTACGCATCTGAACTACGGCTCAGGTCGTGATCTCACGGTTCATGAATTCGAGCCCCGCATTGGGCTCTCTGCTGTCAGCTCAGAGCCTGCTTCCGATCCTCTGTGTCCCTCTCTCTCCACCCCTCCCCTGCTCACGTGCTTGTTCTCAAAAATAAAATAAACATTAAAAAAAAAATCTGAAATATATCCATATTCCACACTAAATATAATGCTTCTATTTAGGGAAAGGAGCTAAATGATTTGCTTTATAAATTATTTTTAAATATTTGACTAACGATGATTATTTCTTGGCAGTCATCAAGATTCTGGAAGTTAAACATTCTTGAAGTTGATGTGTTACAGCTAATAAAATATTAAATTTCGATCTTGCAAGGGTTTCTCTTTTATATTTTGGAGCCCCAAGTTTATTTTTCAGGTCCCAAAGAGAGGCCCATGGAAAGCTGGCAGGCTACCTATTCTGTGCCTACAGGGTCTCCTGGATGAGCTGGCCCAGCCCCCTCTGGTTCCCTGGTGTAGGGGAGGTGGCCCTTCCATATGGAAAGGGGGAGCGAGGGAAGGAAGGTGTGGGTTGGCAAATCCAGCGTTATGAGGTTTATACTCCCCGTGTGGCAGTCTTCTGACATCCTTAGTGATTTACAGTCCCTTCGGGTCTCCCTGTCACGACCAGGGATGTTTAAGCACAGACTCTAAAACCAATTTGCACATTTTTTTTTTCACATTTAAGACCGCTTTCTTTTTTATGTTGTTTGTTTTCAATATTCACCTAACCAAAACATGATAATTGCCAGTTTTAGAAACTTCTAGAAATTCAGAAAAAGAAAAAAAATGTATCAGCCTGAGGGGAATGCCATCTAGAGCCCATCAACACTTAAATTTACGTAGTGATTGCTCTGCACCAGGCACCGTCTTAAGCATTTTGCAGATGTTAGCACATGAATCCTCACAAAAATCTCTAGGAAGTAGGCCTTATGAATGCCGTTGGACAGACAAGAAACCAAAATACGAAGTTATTAAGTGACTTGCCCACTATCACCCAGCTAGGAAGGGGCAGGTTCTGGTCAAAACTTCCACTTTGTAAAACTGATTAAGGAAATGTGGTCTGAGAATCTCAAAGACCTCTCTGCATCATGTGTCCCGTACAGGGCACCTGGGTTGTGAAACGCAGCGGGTCCAGTTGTGGGGCCACGGGCTTGTGACTGCCACACCATGCGACTCTCCTGCCCCCTCTTTTACTGCCCCCACTACACTGCATCACTCAGCAGATAACTTCTGTGGGGTGGGAACCACGTTAAATTATTTCTTCTTCTTTTTTTTTTTAATGTTTATTTTTGAGAGCTCGAGTGCATGAGTGGGGGAGGGGCAGAGAGAGAGGGAGCCACAATCCAAGGCAGGCTCCAGGCTCTGAGCTGTCAGCACAGAGCCCCATGTGGGGCTCGAACCCACAAATTGTGAGATCGTGACCTGAGCTGAAGCTGGACACTTAACCGATTGAGCCACCCAGGCACCCCTAAATTATTTCTTGTTCATTCCTAGTCGAGTGTCCCTCCCTCTCCAACCCCCCCACCTCCCTACTCCCCCCCCCCCCCCCCCGCAAAGGTGTGCATTCCTGCAGGAGCACAGTTAGTCTTTACTGGGCATTTGGATCCTCAGAGGCTAGGCACTGCTCAGCACAGAGCAGGCCTTCGGGAAGATCCGCTAGGTCCAGTTAAATGTACCAGGGGTACAGTTCCCCCGCACAGGCTACATGATACAGACGGGCTTTTAAAAAATCCTCAGTTCACATTTTCTCCATCAGTTTTGGGAAGTGAAATAACTGAGCAGAACACGAACTAAATCACTGTTTTCTTTGTAGATCCGGCAAAGCCGGTGAGCATCTCTGTGTAAATGTAGGTCGGTACTCGGGCGTCGTGTTGCTCTGCTTCGATGCAGTCAGTCCCAGGGGTTCTGTAAAGCCTGTTTTCTTTCTTTAAAGGCATTGCTGAAGCATGTTTTAGTCTCCAAATGCTAACACTTCTGGTGATAAAACATTCCAGAGAGGCATATACCATATGTGGTTGGTTGGCAAGGGGTGAAGATATCTAATAGATGGGCACTTGATAGAATCTATCAGATTGGTTAATATGCTGATTTGAACCTTAAGCCAAAATCGTCTCATTTGTTACTGTCGTCGAAGTTTTTACTGTGATCATTTGATAATTATCCTTTAAGATAGCCAGTCTGTCCAGTTTTTACCAATGACGTTTCCCAAGGCCCCTCAGTTCCTGTATCAGCAACCCCTCCCCATTCCAATGGGGGTGGACAGTTGCCAGGCTCAATGGTTGTGCCCCTCCCCCTCCCCACACAAGGACCATCACACCCCTCCTCAGTGTGGGTGTGACCAGTCTCCCCAAGGTTACCACGTTCCCATGAAAACAGATTTAACTTCCTTTTAGTTGCATTGATTTTCTTTTTTTTCTGGATCTATTTCCAAAAGAAATAGGCAAGGGGTGATTTTTAAAACATCAATGCTTGTATTTATGAAGTGTCTACTTAATTGCAGAGCCCTATGCTAGGCACTATGGGATGGGTTTGTTTTGTTCTAAGCATAAGACAATTGCGACCCTCCGTGAACTTAGTCTAAATCATGAACATGTTAGCATTCGAGTACGAAACAGTTATCACGGGACAAGAATCAGAGAGCTGAGTTACCTCTGAGCTCACCCCTATCACTAGCTGTTCAACCTCTTTGAGTCTGAAGGTCTTGGTGGTTATGAGGGGTGACAGTAACACCCACCTCCTAACTGGTTAGGAGGGTTCAATTAATGTATGCGTAGCAATACTGTGGACCACTTACCCCATAACTCCATATCCCCCTGTCCCACCCCCATTACGCCTGCAGGTGCAGTGGGCAGTTTCCACAGGTAAGCGCTTCCCCCTGTCATGGACTGAATTCTGTTCCCACCAACTTCCTCCGTTGAAGGCCTGCTCCCCAACGCGACTGCATTTGGAGGAAGGGCCTCTGAAGAGTAAGGTTAAAGGAGGTCGCCAGGATGGAACCCTACTCCCATAAGACCAGTGTCCTTAGGAGAGGAGAGAGACATACCAGGGATGTGCACGTGCAGAGGAAAAGCCATACGTAGATACAGCAAGAAGGCAGTCACCCGCCAGCAGCAGATAGAGACCTCCAGAGAAACCAAACCTGCCGACACCTGATTGTGGACTGTCAGCCCCCAGAACGGTGAGGAAATAAATCTCTTCCCCTAGGCCCCCCAGTCTGTGGTATTTTGTTATAGCGGCCTGAGCTAAGACACACCCTCAGGCACTTCTCTCTGCCTCTTTGGGAGTGATTTTTGGCATTCCACCAGCTAGCTCGGCCTTCAGCAGGACAACCAGGGACACCCCTGGAGCAGCAGGAGACAGGAGCCTATGGATAAATGCCACCCCCCCCCCCCCCGGTTGACTGAGGAAACAACACTGAGATATGGGTCTGTGTGTTCTCAAAAGGGCCCGGCAGGGCTGAACCCCATCATCCACAGCACCGACCCGTCGGTTCACGAAGACTTTACCAGCTCTCTCCTTCCCTGCCTTCCCTTGTCCCACACCCTCACTTGGGATCCTGCCATCACTTTCCAAATAAACAACCTTCACGTAAGTCCTTGACTCGGGGTCTGCCTTTGGGAGAATACTGAACTAAGTCAAGAGGCAGATTGACACTGGCCTCTCAGTGAGCGTCCCCTTCCCCTAACAAAAAAGTGAGACCAAGATTTAGCAACAGAACACATGTTACAATGAAGCAATGGGAGAGGCTGCTGAATGAGCCCCACTGGCAACGTCGATTATAGGAATCAAGAGGAGAATCCATTTTGATAGGATCATCTGCATAAAGCTTTGACTTTTCAAGCTGGAAGGGATCTCAGTTCTCAGTTACCTCACAAGTTGTGACATCACACACACGGTGTCTACATGACTGAAGAGGAACAGACCTACCCAGTACTGGTACCAAAAGCAGGATCCTCTGACCAAGAGTGGGATGGCCTCCCTATTGACGTCCCCTCGAAACGATGAGGGTAAGCCCCCATAAATGTTCCAAGTTCTCTGGAAGTTTCTTTAGCAATGTTCAGGAAAAAGGCAGAGCAGGTGTGTTGTCCCCAAAGTCCCCTCCAGAGGTCCCTCGAGAAAGAATTTATGAGCTGCTCCTCTCCAGTCCCTTCCTTGACATTTATTGGCTTTTTGATGAACATTAGAATAATTCTTTTGTCAACTGCTTCTCATTAAGGACCTGGTGATGTTCTTTCTGACCGTTATTTTACTCAATATCATGCCTGGTTACTGTAAGAAGAGGTTCCACTTAGAAACCATCCATCTTTGGGGGCGCCTGGGTGGCGCAGTCGGTTAAGCGTCCGACTTCAGCCAGGTCACGATCTCACGGTCCGTGAGTTCGAGCCCCGCATCAGGCTCTGGGCTGATGGCTCGGAGCCTGGAGCCTGTTTCCGATTCTGTGTCTCCCTCTCTCTCTGTCCCTCCCCCGTTCATGCTCTGTCTCTCTCTGTCCCAAAAATAAATAAACGTTGAAGAAAAAAAAAAAAAAAGAAACCATCCATCTTTGCAGCAGGAAAGAGCTCAGGTAGGCCCACCGAGATACCCCTCCTGCGTTAACAGCCACCCCGGGGCACGTGCAGAGAACTTAGACAAATGTCCAGGCTTTAATGAATGGCTCACCCTCCAGCATCATGCTCCTCCATTTCCTTAAAGACATATTTCAGGTTTGATTCTGTTTCTTTTTAAAATAAATCATGGAGACCTTCTGGGTGAAATAATCACCAGGACTTAGTCCTTAGGGGCGACACAGTCTCACCATGAATGACAGGTCTGCCTTAGAAAAGTCTAGAACTAGCAAGTGTTGAAAGCAGGCGTCCAGTTTCCTTGATGGACTGTTTATTTCTCCCCTCACATGCACCGTCTTAACATGATGATGGCATAGGGAAGCACTTGGAGACGTCTGAAGTTCCCACCACTCATGTCAACAATGTCAAGGTCCACATGCCCTCCTCCACCTTCCCTACCACCAGATATGTGAATCTAACCAGGAAGGGCACTTTTTAAAAAGGTTTTTAATTATGAACAATCTCAAACACATGGAAAAGTTGAGAGAAAAGTGTCACACACTACCACGTACTCAGCTTTAACAATTATTACCCAGATTTCTAACAATTACCGGGGCACCCAGGTGGCTCAGTCGGTTAAACGTCTGACTTTGGCTCAGATCATGATCTCACAGTTTGTGGGTTTGAGCCCTGCATGGGACTGTGTGCTGAGAACTCAGAGCCTGGAGCCTGCTTCAGATTCTGTGTCCCCCTCTCTCTCTCTCTCTCAAAAATAAACATTAAAAATATCTTTATAACAATTATCGATGGATAACATATCCATGGCCAATCTTGTATGCTCTGTCCCATACTCACTACCCCCATCCGCAGACTATTTTGAAGTGAACCCCAGAGTGGCCTCATTCAAACAAAATACACTGCTATCATCCAGGAAATTCCAGGGGATTTAGGAGCTCTGTGTCAGGAACCAGGCTCTAACACCAAATATTAGAACAAAAGACGCTCCTAGTGCTGTTTTCGGGAAATTACAAGGGTCTCGGGAGCTATGCGCCAGGAACAAGGGCTGAGACCAACATACGTGCTTTCTTTGATCTCACAACAACATACTTCATACCTTCCCTCCTCTGTTTCATGCCTCTACCCCTCCTCCCAGGATCACTTTCCAAAGTAAATCACCTGCTTGCCAAGCTGGGGCTTGGGCAGTGCTTTCTACAGGAAGCCCAGGCGAAGATACCAACCTAGGAGAGGGGCCAAGGGAGATCTAAGAATGACAGCAAAGGGGAGTCCCAATGTGACGGCCGGGCAGGAGGCCTGGAGAGGAACCAGCCCCAACCGAAGGAGAACAGAAGCCTCTGGAGGGATGTGTCCAAGAGATTCATTGAAACTCATATGTCTGACATCGGACATCACGGACACGTGGAAGGCTGTCCTGACAGGCCGGAGGGCATCGGAGCAGCGTGAATCTGTTTAGGTCATCACTGCTGACCAAAGGGCAGTGCAAAGGGTGCATTGATGTGCTCTTGGGGTAAGAGAAATTTAGTGCGACATGAAACTTTAGAAAATGGCCACCCCCCGTACCCTCAGGAAAGAACGAGAAATTCAGAAAAAGCTTTATGAACAACGGTGAGCCAGGGTGTTATTTATGCTGGAACAGAATCTAAGGAGCAGAACTGGCTGAAGTCCACAAGTGTGGTCATTCCAGGACCTCTGCTGGAAGGGAGAACGAAAGCTACAAAGTCTGGTGGGTGCAAAGTGGAACCCGCGTCGTCCAGGACAAGGACAGGAGTAGAAAACTGGCGTCATCGGGCTTTGATCTGTAGTTGGGCCGACAGTATACACCCCTGTTAATTTCCCAGCTGTGGTGGATGTGGTGGCGTAAGATGTGAACATGGGAGGAAGCTGCTGGAAGGAGCCCCGCGCTATCTTTGAAACTCTCAGGTAAATCTGGAATTATTTTCAAAATAAAAAGTTCTCTCTTTTTTTTACAGTGATAACGCAGCTGCATTAGGGTTCTCTGAGAACCAGAACGAGTAGGACAGTTGGACAGACAGAGATCTTTAGAAAGAGATGAATCATGAGGAACTGGCTCATGCCCTTGTGGCATCTGAGTGGGTCCCACCGTCTGCAGTGGGCAAACCGAAGAGCCGGCAGGCCTAGAGCTGGTGATGAAGTTCACGGGCGGAGAGCCACGTCCGAAGGCCTGAAGCAGGAGCTTCTCAGGGCAGGAGAAGACGGATTGTCCGGGTTCCTGCAGTCACGCAGGACGTGAGAGAACCTTCCCTGCCTCCTGCTTTTTGTTCCGCTCACGCCCTCAACTGATTGGATGAGTTCCGCCCATCTGGGGAGGGCAGTCCACTTTACTCAGTCTACCAATCCAAATGCTGAGGTCTTCCTGGAACCCTCACAGCCGCCCTCCAGAATTAATGTTTAACCAGCTACTTGGGCATCCTGTGGTCCAGCCGGGTGGACACATAAAATTAACCCTCACGGTATCTGTGTTTGTATATGTACAGCCCAGCCCTGGAAAGGTACACTCAAAACGGATAATGGTGTTTGCCTCTGGGGAGAACACCCGCGGGGAGGGGGACTGGGGTCAGGGTGAGAGAGATTCACTTTTGCACTGCATACCCTTTTGTACTGTTCACATGTGTTGCCGTTTTTAATTTTTTTTTTTTAACGTTTATTTATTTTTAAGACAGGGAGAGACAGAGCATGAACAGGGGAGGGTCAGAGAGAGGAAGACACAGAATATGAAGCAGGCTCCAGGCTCTGAGCTGTCAGCACAGAGCCCGACGCGGGGCTAGAACTCACAGACCGCGAGATCATGACCTGAGCCGAAGTCGGCCGCCTAACCGACTGAGCCACCCAGGCGCCCCGTGTTGCCGTTTTTAAACACGTGTACATAGTACCACACTCAAAAAATTACAATAGTCACAGGCGCCCAGGATATGCTCTGTGGGAGGCAGACTGTGAGGGCAATGTCGTGTGTACCAGGTATTCAGGAAGAGCCTTCAGATGAACAGCTGTGGGAGACAAGCAGGAACAGGCAGAGGCAGAAGTCCAGGGGCAGCCGACCTCCTGGTAAGCTCCACAGCCAACACAGCCACCAGCGTTCTTCCCCCTGGGCCAAAATGGCAGGAACCATCACACCTGTCTCTGCTGGTCCCTGGGTGCAGGCTGTGGTGGGAAGGGCATGAACCGGGTCTAGGTGACTACTCATAGCCAAGGTACCCTCTGCAGGGTGGCGGCCAAAGGCAGAAGTTGGGACAGCACATCCTTCCCCAGAAACGGAATCTAGGTGACATGTCTGCATGTCCCCCACAGGAATAATATATGCTCATTATAACATGGAAACAGTTATGATGTAGTCAGAGGGGGAAAAAGGACACACATTTGTATCTATAGCATGTAACAATTAGGCAAAGCAAACAATAAAAATAATTCTGGGGGCACCTGGGTGGCTCGGTCGGTTGAGCATCTGACTCTTCATCTTAGCTCAGGTCACAATCTCACAGTTCATGGGATCAAGTCCCGCATCAGGCTCTGTACTAACAGCGTGGAACCTGCTTGGGATTCTCGCTCTCTCCCTCTTTCTCTGTCTCTCTCAAAATAAATAAATGAACTTAAAAAAAATAACTTTTTAAAAGGTCATTATGGGGCACCTGGGTGGCTCAGTTGGTTGAACCTCCGACTTCGGCTGAGGTCATGATCTCACGGTTCATGGGTTCAAGCCCCATGTTGGGCTCTGTGCTGACAGCTCACAGCCTGGAGCCTGCTTCGGATTCTGTGTGTCCCTCTCTCACTGCCCCTCCCCCATTCACACTCTATCTCTTTCTCTCAAAAGTAAGTATTAAATTTTTTTCAAATAAATAAAATAAATAAAAGGTCATTATATTCCTAGAAACTGGAAGTGGAAGAAAATATTCCAAAATGTAAAAAATTTTTTTCTGGAAGTGGGACTGCCAAAATTTTTCCTCTTCTTCTTACTTTCCTCTATTTTATTTTTTTTTCCAAATTTTCTATAATATTTAAAAAATTTTAAGAAGCACCCTGGGATCTGCTTCTGTTATTTCTATCATTAAACTCTGACACTGTTTCATGAGTGAATTCTGTGCTTATACAGAAGGATGAGGAATATTTGATCATTATCAAATAATGTCTAAACTTTTGGGTATGATATAAGAAACGAATGGATCCTATAAACCAATGTAAACCCCACCCTTTTAGGCAATCACAAGTTCAAAACAAGGTCAGTGGCCCCGGACGCTTGCTCAGTTAGAATGAGGGGCATCAGGGGCGCCTGGGTGGCTCAGTCGGTTCAATGTCCGACTTCGGCTCAGGTCATGATGTCACAGCTTGTGAGCTCGAGCCCCACGTTGGGCTCTGTGCTGACAGCTCAGAGCCTGGAGCCTGCTTTGGATTCTCTGTCTCCCTCTCTCTCTGCCCCTCCCCCTCTCACACTCTGTCTCTCACTCTCAAAAATTTTTTAAATTTTTAAAAAAAAGAATAACAGGCGTCAACTCGTTCTTGTCCTGCGCACAAAGCAGCAGTTATAAACTTTTCCAGCAGAGGGCATTAGTGCTTTACCTCTGGACAGAAATCTCGGCTGCCTAACTTGCTTGGTTACTGTGAACGGAAAGTCACATTTGCTTCTTAGTCCTGAGAATAAATGGAACTTATTTAGCAGGTTATATGGTGAACTTAGTTAGATGTTAGTTCAGGCCAGGCAGTGGAGAGGAAGAAGTTCATAAATTATTTAAAAAATAATAATCCTGATACAATTGGCTGACCTCACAGTGTGCTATAAAGATTGCTTGGGAGCTTTTATTCCCGGGCACCCCTTAGCGGAAGGGCTGTATATCAGGGTTTTTCAAGCCAGGCACTATGGATGCCCTGAGCCAGGTGATCCCTGTTTCGGGGCCCTCCTGTGCACGGAAGGACGTCTGGCAGCAGTCCAGCCTCCACTCACTGGACACCAGTGGCACCCTTCCCTGCAGTTACAACAGCAAAAATTGTCTCCAGACATTGCCAAATGTGCGAAGGAGGAGGAGGAGGAGGAAGAGGAGGAGGAGGAGGAGGAGGAGGAGGAGGAGGAGGAGGAGGAGGAGGAGGAATAAAGCCACGCCCAGCTGAGAACCACTGTCCTAATAATCATCGGTCAGTGCATCAATCCTGGGATAGACGGATGCAAATGAGGCCCGCACGGCGCTTGGCGCCCTGCCCAGGGCTGCCCATGTGAAGAGGCAGCAGGGTGTCTGTGCGGAGTTTCAACTTAGGCAGGCACCTAAGTTGGGGCAGCTGCTTCTGCTCCAGACCCAACCCCACCTCCAAGCCGGACGCAGCACCTTCAGCTTTGCCCAAATAGATTGAACTCCCAGAAAACTTTACAGAAAAATGGAAAGATCACTGAAGACGTCCAAAGGAGAAGAGATGCCTCTTCACAGGATTCTCCCTTTGACATTTCTGCCCTTGACCTGGGGCCCCAAAATTTCTCGGTGGGGGGCACAGAGTCTGCCTTCAGCTTCCACTCACCCAGCACCCTTGCAAGACAAGGCAGTACCCTTCCAGCACATTCCATCCTAAGACACCTGAGTACCCCCAACCAAATCTGCTAACAAGGAAGACTTTCCCCTTCTTGTGAAACCTGCATCCATCTCAGTTTATAGATGATGATACCATGTGATTGTCCCCAAATCTCACAGCCAGGAAGTGATGGGAGCAGGGCTCAGACCCCCATCACATGGCCCAAGCCCATCAGGGCATAGAGGAGCAGTGCCGAGGACCCACGACACTCTCACAGCTCACAAAAATGTTTTCATGTTCATTTCCTTTAAAATCAGAAAAAAAACATGACGCTGTAAAATAGGATTTCTAATTTTTCTTTGGAGAAAGGGTCCCATAAAGACAAATGTGCCTTGAGTCCCCTAAAGTCACCCTACACCCTCGATGTTGTGCTGGCGTTTTTAGTGAGGGTGTCACTGGCACACACCCACTGGATCTAGGCCCAGTCTTGGTCAAACATAAAGCTAAATCTCAATGCTAGGGCAAAAATGTAGAAGTATAGGTCTTTTCTATAATGGGGTCAATGGTATCCTTCTCAAATGTTCATTTATTCACTCAGCAAACATTTCCAATGGCCTGCTATAAATGAAAAAATAATGCATTTAAAAATATGAATAAACTTGGGTTCTACTCCTGAACCCAAGACTACTCTGTATATTAATTCACTTGAATTTAAATGTAAAAAATATATATTAATAAACTTTTGGTTTAAAAAATACATGAATTCCAAGTTATAAAAAACAGAAAATTTTGGGGATGCCCGGGTGTCTCAGTGGGTTAAGCATCCAACTCTTGATTTCAACTCTAGTCATGATCTCACGGTTTGTGAGTGTGAGAAATAAGCCCACTGACCCAGTCAAAGGAGGGACACGGAGACTCAGAGCACAGGAAAGCGAGGTTTTAGTCAATGATCTTGCAAGAGCGGGTGTCTGACTCGGAGCAGTTACAGCAGACAATTTATCTCCCAGCATGCAAGTCCCTCCTCTGCTTCCTCATTGGCTCCTAACACGCAAACCCCTCCCCTGGTTCCTCATTGGCTCCTAGCACACAAGTTCCTCCCCTGGCTCATTGGCTGATACTACAGAGGTTACAGCCTTATCCGGAAGTTACCTATGCCCACATTAAGCCCAAATAGTAGTATGATTGGAACAAATGTACCTTCCCTGAGGTGACACAGAGACTTTCAGTTCTTTGGCCCATGCTCATTGCAAAGCCTGTGAAAAATAAACCCATAAAATGGAAAGGGGAGAAGAACCAGGAAGGAAAGTGTCTAAGGGTTTGGGACTCCATAGTGGGGATGGGGTGGGGGTGGTTCCATACATATTTCCAGTAGGTTACAAACCAATGTTAATTAGACAGCACAGCTTTTATTTGGTATTTCTGAAAACGAATCATCTCACTTACTTCTCACAGTGAGTTCGGTTCAAGCCCCATGTCTGGGTTCACATGGACAGTGCAGAACCTGATCGGGATTCTCTGTCTCTCTGCCCCTCCCCTGCTCTCTCTCTCTCAAAATAAGTAAACCTTAAAAAAAGAGAGAGAGAATTTAAGCTTATTTATTCTGAGACAAAGCTAGCAAGTGCAAGCAGGGAGGGGCAGAGAGAGAGGGAAAGAGAAAGAATCCCAAGCAGGCTCTGCACTGGCAGCACAGAGCCCAACGTGGGGCTCAAACTCACGAACCAAGAGATCATGACCTGAGCCGAAGCGGACGTTCAACCAACTAAGTCACCCAGGTGCCCCGAGAATTTTTGTTTTTATTCTACCCTAAATCCTTGAGTTACCACAATCTTATTAGCTACTTTTCCAACACTGGGTCCAGGGTGGGGAAGTGGGGGTGGTGAGGTCATGTTCCACTCATTTTACTGCACCCTCTCTGTGCCAACTAGAGGTAAGGTGATATCTTAGTCTGTTTGGGCTGCCAGAACACAGCATCACGGGTAGCTTAAACAACAGAAATTTAGTTTCTCACGGTTCTGGAGGCTGGAAGTCCAATTTCAAGGTGCCAGCATGATCGGATTCTAGTGACAGTGTTCTTCCTGACTTACAGGTAGGTGCCTTCTCAGGGTGTCCTCGGAGGACAGAGAGAGAGAGAGAGAGAGAGAGAGAGAGAGAGAGAGAGAGAGAGAGATCTCGGCCTCTTCCTCTTCCTGTAAGGAAACCAGTTGTAACAGATTAGGGTTTCACCCTTATGAATTCATTTACTCTCAATCACCTCCTACAAGTCCCTTAAACCTCCAATATAGTCACACGAGGGGGCTGAGGTTTCAACATTTACATTTGGGAGTGAGTTTAGTCCATAGCAGGTGGGTTGGTCAAACAATTTAAAGCTGGTGTATTTTTAGTATTTTAATTGCAAGGCTGTTCTCAACAATCAAGGAGGAAATGTGTCGTTCTTTGAGCCTACTTTTTATTAATTTTGGGGGTGGGGAAGAGAGTTTGAGCAGGGGAGGGGCAGAGAAAGAGGGAGAGAGAATCCTAAGCAGACTCCGCAGTCTCAGCACAGAGCCCAACTCAGGGCTCGATCCCATGAACCGTGAGATCATGGCCGGAATCAAAAATCAAGAGTCAGACACGAAACCAACTGAGCCACCCAGGTGCCCCATCTTTTTAAAACCTCTCCTCTGCCCCTTTTGCTCCAAATGGCGCAGAATATCAGGACAGCGTGTCTGATGGCCATCCCTTCTCTCATTGCTAGAGTTGTGAGAAACGGGAGTTATTTCTGTTTAGGGGAAGTGAGATGTTGGGCTTGGGTTTGGCTTCTCGGCTTGGGTCTGATTGGTTTGGTTTGCTTTCTTCTTCTCTCCTACTCGGAGAGCAAGAAGAGGGTGGTAGGATTCCCGCCCAGGAAAGGTGGCACATTTCTTGCCTCGGAAAGAAATTCTATCAGAACTGACTAGGCCACCTGGCAGTTAACATTTGTCAGTGTCTGGGTGTTTGCTGCAAAGCTGTTTTGCTCCACAGGTGACTAGAATTCTGAATAGTCCATTCCAGTGGAGCTAAGAATAAGGGAATTAAGGTGTTTCTTTTTTTAATAGTGGGGTGCATCCAACTGCACTGCTAATTAGGTTTTGTTTGGTCTGATCTTAAGTTTACAATCTCTGAGCACATAGCCCCTCCTGCCTATGTGCCCCTCCTACTACAATTAGCCTTTGTGGTTTCTCCACTGGCTCCATGTTTAACCTGAGACCCGTACCCCCCCCCCCCCCCCGTCCTCCAGCCACCAATCTAGAGCCATTGGGGCATGCCATCTACCATATTATTCTTAGCACCTACAACCCTGATTCTTTTTCTTCCCTTCCTCCTCCCTCTCTTTCTTGTCTATTTTCTCACACTACCACATAAGCTGCATGAGGGCAGGGACCTTGTCCGTCTTGTTCATCCCCGTATCCCTCATCACAAGGACACGCCTGGCACAAAGGAGGTGGCCAACAATTATTTGTGGAGCGAACAAATGAATGAGTGAAAGTGAATGAATGAATGAATGAGCTCTCTCTGAGGAGAAGGCTTTTTATCAGCGGCTTCTGTCTTTGCATGGAGAGCTCTTCAAGGTCAATAAGAGGACTGCAAAAGGAATCAAGTCCAATGAGAAAGAATTTTTTTTTAGTTTATTTGAGAGAGAGAATGCCCACCCACACGCAAGCGGGGAAGAGGCAGAGAGAGGTAGAGAGAAAGAGTTCCACGCTAATGGCTCAGAGGCTCGAACCCATGAACCCCCATTAACCATGAGATCATGACCTGAGCTGAACTCAAGAGTTGGACGCTTAACCGACTGAGCCACCCAGGTGCCCTAAGAATTCTTAACACAAGAAAGAGAATAAAGAAACAGAGAAACAAGGATTCCCTTTGACAAAAATCCAGAGATTTTCTCCAGTAATAGTTTCATCTGTTTGTGGCAAGGACTTTTATCATATTTGTACATTCACATACCTTGCACAACTGGGTGTGTAATTAAGTGTTGGAGCATACAGGCAGAATTTACAAATCCAGTAAGAGTGAAAGCAGGCTGCCGCTGAGTCCAGGGCTGGGGTTTGAATGGGCGGGGTCTCCCCAGGACAGGTGCAAGGCATGCGTCTGGTAAGAGTCATTGCAATGATCAATCAGGGGTTCGGGCTGAGCACGAAAGGCAGAAAGTCCAGACTGCAAACTAATGTGTCACAAGAAATTGGAACAACCTGGGCCCCGGCATTTTCTGTGAGGTCAAAGACCAAACGCATTAAGCCTGAGAGCCAGACTGATAAAACCGCAGGGTGTGGTTGAAGGTCTCAAAGGTGGAGAAGGGTAGGAGATCACAGGACCCCGCAGGTGGGGCAGATGTGAAGGAGGCAAGGAGGTCGGGATCATGGGGACAGTGTACTGCCAGGCTGTCTTTACAGACACTGCAGGACCTTGGGAGTAGATGTGGACCTGGACTGTAAAGCAGGTCCCAAGGGAGAGGACAGCTGGGCAGGAGGAGGAGGAGAGTGTGACAGGACCAGGAAGCAGCAGCCTCAGGGGAGCACGAGCACACACACGAGAGGAGAGTCAGTCTGGCAGGGCCACAAAGCGTATTTATTGAATTGAGGTCTTTGCAAAAGATAGCAATGAAGAGGAGAGTTCTAATTCTTGAATGAACCACTCCGTATCCCGAAACCTCCTTATCACATACCAAAACTAGATGTTACAGAGAAAAGGGTTTTGCTTTTTCTTTACAAATTTTTTTTTTAACGTTTATTTATTTTTGAGACAGAGAGAGACACAGAGCGTGAACAGGGGAGGGGCAGAGAGAGGGAGACACAGAATCTGAAACAGGCTCCAGGCTCCGAGCTGTCAGCACAGAGCCTGCGGGGCTCGAACTCAGACCGTGAGATCATGACCTGAGCCGAAGTTGGACGCTTAACCGACCGAGCCACCCAGGCGCCCCGCTTTTTCTTTAAAAAAGGACTAGGTAGGGGGCGCCTGGGTGCCTCAGTCGGTTAAGTGTCCGACTTGGACTCATGATCTCGCAGTTCAGGAGTTCAAGCCCCATATCGGGCTTTGTGCTGACAGCTCGGAGCCTGGAGCCTGCTTCAGATTCTGTGTCTCCCTCTCTCTCTTCCCCTCCCCCACTCACACTCTGTCTCTCTCAAAAATGAATAAACTTAAAAAAAAAAAAAAAAGGACTAGGTAATGCTCTAGAAGCAGCACTGAAGAAGATGGAGAAGCCCAGTTCCCATCCCCAGACCCAGGTGGGGAAGAGAAGGCACCCTCTTCTGAGAGGACTGCCCAGGAAGCACCATCCTTGGGAAAGAATGGAATTTCCTGCCCACCAGGAAGGTGCTGAGAGGCCAAAACCAGAGTGGACATGTAGGGAGGGCTGCAGAGGGAGGTACAGAGCAGGCCGGAGGGGCGCCCGGGGGCTCAGTTGGTCAGAGGCTTCTCTGACTCCTGATTTCGGCTCAGGTCGTGATCTCACGGTTTGTGAGATGGATCCCCACGTCAGGTTCTGTGCAGACAGCACGGAACCTGCTTGGGTCTTTCTCCCTCTCTCTCTCCACACCCCCCACCCCCAGCACTCTCTCTCTCAAAACAAATAAACATGAAAAATAAAAATAAAAACAGGCTGGAAAGTAGGGGCTGTGCAGTGTGTGTGTGTGTGTGTGTTAGAGAGAGAGAGAGAGAGAGAGAGAGAGAGAGACAGAGAGACAGAGAGATAGAGAGACAGAGAGACACAGACCCAGCCTGCGCCCCGCACAGAGCTGCATCCACTCAGATGAAGGAGTGGCAAGTGCCAGGGCCCTGCCCACAAGCAGTCCACCTGTAACACCCAAATGCCCCCACCAGCACGGGCCAGCACACGTCTTAGAGACCAAGACTGAAGGGTAGCAGAAATACGCTGCCCGAAATAGGAACAGAAGTTCAGGACGTGGCACCTCAAAACCTGCCGCCTCGGTATATTGATTATTTTAAGCCCTAGACACTTGAGAAACAGCATATGTAGGGAGAGGCTTTCTCCCAGCTCCTCTTATCTGCCTACGAACAGATTCTCCAAAAGGAACTCAGTGTCCTAGATCCCTTCCCTGGGAGTTTCATCAACCGGGACGAGTGGCTCTCATCACAGCAGGGGACACACCCAGACTTTGTCACAAACTGCCACACTCCCATCTGTTCTTCTAAAACCCCTCATCCTTTCCGATAATCACTTGCTCTCCCCTAAGGGGCCTACGTCCTCCCCAATTTCCCTATTAGGACGGTATCTGGAGAGACACCCCAGGGTGTCTCCCACATATACATGAGGTCTACATGTTAATAAACCTGTTTTTCTCATTAACCTTTATTGTAGGGGTCTCAGCCACAAACACAGGGACAATTATTTTTTCCTCCCCTAGAAGGCCAATTATGCAGGAAACCAGAAAGAGGAGTTAGGTGCAGAGGGAAAATAGCCGCCGGACAGGAGAGCACAGAGGACGCAGGTGGAGGGGTGGGCTGGTCTGCTCTCCTTGCAGTGACGAGGTTTATTTCCAGGATGCGAGAGGCCGGAGTCCTGCTGATGGCCGGAGTCCTGCTGATGTCCAGAGTGACTGAGAAGAGCCCAGATCTGGAAAGGTAGGCTCGCCCCGGTAGACTGAGGTCTGAATAAGGCAAAGGGCTGAGGCGGGGAGCCTGACCTATGAACTGTGACCTAAGAAAGGAAGTCCCCTAGAATACTCAAAAGAGTTGTGAACGAATTCAGTGATTCTCCTGGCCTCCCCAAACCTCACATCTTCTGATGTGTAAACCTTTGACTCTTCAAGTGATTTTAAATGAGCAGAGAGAACAGAAAGCTTATTAATTTCAGAAAGAACAATCTAATGGTTGATTGGACTGCAATGTGTCTCGAGGTACCATTACCCAGCATAATATTGTACAACACTAACAACAACAGATACTTTTGCTTTTACTAGACGGACTACTTAGTCACCTGATAAAATATTTTAGAAGGAACGCAGCATGGGAAACAAAAAGAAGGATGCGTGAGGGTCCTTGCTAACGAATTTCCAAGAGTGGACTTTAATCTCTGGACTGAGCACTTTGGTGGCTCAGATACAGTCGCTGGGGATTGTCAAAATCTCCTCCTGGGACGGTCCATTTAGAATCACCAGGAGTGTTTCACTCCAGTCCTGCTGAAGCAGAATCACTGCGTCTGGAGGAACACAGGAATTCCCGATTTTAACAAGGCCCTCCACCGATTAATAGGCATTATGTCAACACTAAGAAAATACATATTCTATGTAACATATTTCTCCTTTTATCTCACTCTGTGTATTTCTTCATGAAGCGACCAAGTAGAACATTTTCCTGTACAGCACAGTCAAGTTCACATTCAAGAACCCTCCTCCAATTTAGTGTTTGTTTTTTTGAGTCCTAAAGTTGCTTTTCATAAGGGAGTAGTAATCCTAGCCTATTGAGCTTGTTTATTTTTTAAATGATGCTTTGATTTCACAGGCTGTGTTTATATTGCCCTTGGTGTCCTCCCAGAGCATTTTAGTGCCAATAAGAAAACGTCTCTGCTTCTCTCCTTACTTACCCTTTCCATTTTTAAATTTTTAGTTTTATTAATTTTTATTTTATTCAGAGAGAGGAGGAGAGGGGAAGAGGGGGAGAGAGTCTTAAGCAGGCTCCATACTCAGCATGGAGCTGGATCCCATGACCCTGGGATCATGACCTAAGCTGAAATCAAGAGTCAGATGCTGGGGCGCCTGGGTGGCGCAGTCGGTTAAGCGTCCGACTTCAGCCAGGTCACGATCTCGCGGTCCGTGAGTTCGAGCCCCGCGTCAGGCTCTGGGCTGATGGCTCAGAGCCTGGAGCCTGTTTCCGATTCTGTGTCTCCCTCTCTCTCTGCCCCTCCCCCGTTCATGCTCTGTCTCTCTCTGTCCCAAAAATAAATAAAAAATGTTGAAAAAAAAAAAATTAAATTAAAAAAAAAAAAAAAAAAAAAAGAGTCAGATGCTCAACCAACTGAGCCACCCAAGTGCCTACCCATTCCATTTTCTGAGCACAATGTCCTAGGATGTCCCCAACATTAAGCATCTGAAACCAAGAGCCACAGAGAGGTGCACGAGATCCTGGCTAGCCTCCAAGAGCAACAGAAGAAAGTCAAAAGGAAACATCCAGGGAAAAAGGATCTTCCCCAAGAACACTTTGAGGATGCTGGCAGGCTACAGAAGTCCATTTCGGTAACAATGAAAAACTAGCGTGATTCTTTCTAGATGTGTTGCATTAATGGCTATTCATACAAGAGGGATGGGCACCATCTCCCTGCTTAAGTTCCTGGAGGGGTAGGGATTTAAAATGAGCACCTTTGAAGAATTGGAGATGCCTTGAACAAGAGCTCTATTCTTATGAGTTGTATATAACACCCAAGATAAAATACAGGTGTAAGCCTTACTAATATCAACAGTAAGTTTAAATTCTACTTAATTCCAATAAGTTTTTTTTTAATGTTTATTTATTTTGAGAAAGACACAGGGAGACAGAATCTCAAGCAGGCTCTGCGCTCTCAGAGCAGAGCCTAGCGTGGGACTCGAACCCCTGAACTAGGAGATCATGACCTAAGCCAAAATCAAGAGTCGGATGTTTAACCAACTGAGCCACCCAGGCGCCCCTCCAATGTTTTTTTTTTTTTTTTTTTTGATGTGTGTGTGTCAAAGGTTGTCAACCAATTGAGTCCACAGAGTGCCCAGGCTCCCCACCAGGGAAAGTCAATAGCACTAGATAGCCTGAGACCCAACGCCCTTCTGTCTGCACTACCCAGTGGGTCCGCAACTTTGCCAAGAAGCTGCACCCATCTGATTCACACTGACCTTCCACATATGATTTCAATCAATAAGAGCATCCTGCTCCTTTAAATTTTCTATTAAATGTTTGACTGTGCCTAAAATACAGTATCTGGGACCGAGGAAAAGGAATTACCTTCCCAAGAATCAAATAGCTCACTAATGGCAAATGTAGGGTATATTCCCTTCCTGTTCTGCTGTAACAAGTTACAGCTACCCTAGTGATTAAAAAAACCCTCAGATGCATTACCTCACAATTCTAGAGGTCAGAAGTCCAAATGGGTTCCACTGCAGTAAAATCAAGGTGTTGGCAAACTGCATTTCTTCTGGAAGCTCTAGGGGAGAACCTGTTTCCTTGCCTTTTCCCACTTGTAGGGGCCACCCATGTTTTTTGGCTGGTGACTCCAGGCAGCAACCACAACCCCACTTCAACTTCTTCCTTCTTCATATCTCCTTCCCTGGCTCTGACCCTCCTACCTCCCCGCCCCTTATAAAGACAGTTGTGATTATACTGGGCCCACCTGGGTAACCCAGGCGTCTCTTCCCATCTCACAACCCTTTATCACCTATGCAAAGACCCTTTTGCCACATGAGGTAACATTCACAGGTTTGGGGAATTGAACATCTTCGGGCGACCATTATTCTGCCTACCTCACGGGACCAGAACTCAGGTGTGTTGACTTCTGGCCCAGGGACCCCCCCCCCCCCCCCTACAGATCTCGGGTCCTCACTGCCCCAACCATCTGCTTGGGCCCCTCAGAGTCTACGTCGTCTCTGAGACAGCAGAGACAGCAGCTGGGTTACACAGAGCAGAGGATTTCCTCTTGAAGTGGTGGTTTACCATTGTGCACACGCCATATATCCCTGGTACCACATACCCCCCACCATATTACCTAACTCCGCAGAAAGAAGGGGGGTGCCCCTTGGATCAAGATGTATCTTGGTGGTTCACTGAAAAGGGTTGGGGGGTACACTCCTCCTCCAGGACTGAAGATAGTTCTGCTTCGCTTCTGGTGTAGCTCGTGGGAGCCTGAGTACGATGGAATGAAACCCCTCGGTGTCTACAAGGCCCCGGGAGCAACCCCGGGACTAATGCAACTGTGTACTGCCCATATTGATCAGAAACCAACAGATAAGGGAATCAGGAGGAGAAGCAGGCTGAACTGACAGCATGGGGAGGTCCATGTGAGGCCAGGACAAGAGAGGCAGTGTCCACAGGGACGGGGGAGGGCTGGCACCTATCTCACTCAGAACCCCTTAGCCAAGAAGTCTTGACTAGAGAAGAAACAGAAGGGCACTATGACCAGAAAACACACACCAGGCATCCTGCGAGCCTCAGGGGTCTTGTCCGGGGCTCCTCCCCCTTCTTCTGCAGGAGTGACAGAATCCCAGCGATGTTACAACTTTGCTCCTAGACAAGCTGCGGACCTCTGAGAGGAGGAGCCAGGCAGCAGAAGGAGACAGAAGGGCGTTAGCTATGATCAGGAATCCAAACCTCACCCCCAGCGCCCCAGCATCAAGCAAACTAAGAGTAGTAACCGTGGAGCCAAAGGCCAGATTTTCCTGATAGTGTGGCGTCTTCTGAGAAATCCAGCTGAGAAAGGTTTAATGGCAACCTGAAGTGAATGATGCAGATTCTCCAAATGAAGATGGATGATCTTCTAGTCTAGGAGGGGGATAATAATCAACTGAAAGGTCCTCCTCGATAATACTCAGGATCAAAAAGAATGAAATCTTGCCATTTGCAACAGCGTGGATGGAACTAGAGGGTATTATGCTGAGTGAAATAAGTCAGTCAGAGAAAGATAAATATTATATGTTTTCACTCATATGTGGAATTTAAGAAACAAAACAGATGAACACAGGGGAAGGGAAAGAAAAATAAGATAAAATCAGAGGGAGGCAAAGCATGAGAGACTCTTAAATACAGAGAATAAACTGAAGGTTGCTGGGGGGGTTTGGGGCTAAATGGACGATGGGCATTAAGGAGGGCACTTGTTGGGATGAGCACCAGGTTATATGTAAGTGACGAATCACTAAATTCTACTCCCGAGATCATTATTACACTATATGTTAACTAACTTGGATTTAAATAAAATTTAAAAATTAAAACAACAAAAAAAAGAAAAGTCCTTCTCCTTACACGGGCTGGTTTCACAGGTGTGTAATGGGGGCAGTCCCCCAGGGCCCACGCTCAGAAGGACCTCACGTTTGGTATAACACTCTGCTGCCCCTTATCTCTCATCGGGCCCTGCAAATCAGGTAGCTGGTCCCACAGGCATGTCATACTTGTGTCTGTGTAGGACTAAGGGTTAAGGCAGCAACTAAATGCTCGGGGTCTCAACTTACAAGGCAGATGCCTGATCTGTTCACTACATCAGACAAAACTCGGCAGAGAATTCTCCCCCCTCCCTCCCAGCCCCCCAGCACACGCACAAGCACAACCCCGGGCTTCCCCCTTGCACAACTGCCAGTCCCAAACTGTAGCTCCGTCACATCCGGGCAGGACCACGCCATCACTTGGAGAAGCTAAAGAGTATTCCATTGCATTTCAGGGAAATAAATTAGGACTCAGCAGACAGGCTTATATGCATTTTTACCACGGTTCAGTGAATGCAAGAGAAAACTTCAAAATGAGAGTGAACAAGTGTAAGTTATGTTCTTTAGCAGACTTAACAACCACCATCAGAATAAGACAGAAAAGTCAAACAGGAAAGGGAAACGACACTACACAAGATGAAAAACTGCCTTGTAAGGTGGCTGTTTAAGTGAGGGTTAAGGAGGTTTCAGTGAGGTCTCATTAAGCAGAGCCTCTAGGACATTTCCTGCACATAATCCTCCTTTGCTCCTCAAAAACCCTCTTTTGTACACTCTTCTAGTCTTGCCCAGTAAGTTACAACCTTCTTAAGTGGCGTCGACCCCTCTGTTTACTTCAATGTCCCAAATCCATATGTTGGAGTCCTAACTCCCAGTGCCTCACAATGTGACTGTATTTGGAGACAGAGCTTTAATGAGGTAATTATGATAAAATGAGGCCATATGGCGGCCCCTACTCCAACATGACTGGTGTCCTTACAAGAACAGGAGATTCGGACATAGACGGGTACAGAGGGAAGGCCATGTGAGGATACAGGGAGAAGCTGTCTAAAGCCAAGGACAAAAAGAGTCCTGAGATTGATTGATTGATTGATTGATTGATTGATTGATTTAGAGAGGCAGAGAGAGAGGGAGAGAGAGAATCCCAAGCAGGCTCCACACCGTCAGCACGGAGCCTGATGTGGGGCTCTAACTCACAAACTGCGAGATCATGACCTGAGCCGAAACCAAGAGTTGGATGCGTAACTGACTGAGCCACCCAGGCGCCCCCCAAAAAAGAGTCCTCAGAAGACACAAAACCTGCCAACACTTTGACCTTGGACTTCCAGCCTTCAGAATTGTGGGAAAATAAACTTCTGTTGGTTAAGACACCCAGCGTGAGGTACTTTGTTACGGCAGCCTGAGCAGAATAATGCAGCTAACATCCTCAGAATTCTGGTTCTTGCACAGAGGCAAGCCTGGGCCTCCCACTGAAAAGTCTTTTATCAGAAGACACCTGAAAGAGGCATCTCTTCAGGAATCTGGTGCTTAGAAGCTTTCCACAGGCATTCAGCCAGGTGTCTCTTCTGGGGACTCGCTGCCTGTGTGTAGACAGAAGCCACTGTACTCTGTGGAAAGAAGGAGGGTATATATTTGGGTGTCATCAGTCACTCAGGCCAGCCCAACGTACCAAACTGCTCACATACTTCTGGACCCCGTTCCAACCTCAAGAAAAGGCTTTTCTTAGTTGTTTTCTTAGTCCTTGCCCTGAGCAGCAAAGCCCACGCAAAGTCGGTCTTCTGCCCAATGTCCAGGCTGAATTAGCACCCCAAGTTCGCATAAACTGCTGGTCTACTTGTATGCCCTAAGGAAGTTCCAAGCCAAGAGTTGGAGATAGAGGATGTGTCTTACCATCTGGGTATTTCTAATTCCTGGAAGAATTATGTGGTGTCATGAAATTGGGCTCAAGGTAGGACTGACTTATTACATCATTCCTAATAACATTTCCACAGAGTTCTCGCATTGCCAACACTGTGTTAAGCACATCACATACATTTTTTTTCTCCCAAGAAAGATTTCTGTAACACAGAGGACCCAGACTGCATCGAGAAAAGCGGCAAGAATCAGGTCCATGTCAGGGAAAGAGCTTTGCCAGGTGATCAAATGCTTTTTCCATCACATATCAACTGCTTCTCACTGGATATGCACCTGTGTACCTGGACCATCAGGTACATAATAACTCCTATCTCCTGAACCCACCCTCTCTAACATGTATTATTCAAGAGTAATAGTTTTTAATGAATTTAATTACTTATACCCTGTCTTGTGAAAAGTATTTAAGACAACTCCTAGATGGATATATTGCATATGGCAGGATAGCATTCACTGACTCAGTATGCACTGAGGACGTCCTATGTCCCAGGCACTGTGCCAGGTCTGGAGAAACAGCAAGAAACAAAGCCATGAAGTCTTTATATCTACGCACCTACACAATTTCTGGAGCTCCTCATGTCTTCGTGTGGATTCAAGTTACTACCTGGTGTAATTTAATTCTAGCCTAAAAAACATCATTTACTTATTCATACAGGGAATATCTGTTAGCAACACATTCCATCAGGGTCTTTGGGTAATATCCAGGGATATGTTTATTTCACCTTCATTTTCATTAGTAGTTTTGCCAGATAAAGAGATCTTGGCTTACATCTGTTTTCTGTTTGAGTATTCTGAAGCTTTCCCTCCAGGGCCTCTGGTCTTCTTTGAATGAGAAGTCAGCCATTCATAGTTTTGTACTGTATTTGATGAGTTGTTTTCCTCTTGCTGTCTTCAGGATTACTTCGTTTTTGTCTTTTTTTACAAGTTTATTTATTTTGAGAGAGAGAGAGAGAGAGAGAGAGAGAGAGAGAGAGAGAGAGAGAGAGAGAATCAGCAGGGGAGAGGCAGAGAGAGAGAGGAACAGAGGATCTGAAGCAGGCTCTGTGCTGACAGCAGTGAGCCCGATGTGGGGCTTGAACTTACGAACCGTGAGATCATGACCTGAGCCAAAGTCAGACATTTAACCAACTGAGCCACCCAGGCACCCCTCTGTCTTTGCCCTTAAGCAGTCTGTTTATAATGTGTCTAGGTGTAGTTCTTTTTGTATTCACGATATGGGAATTCATTGAGCTTTTGGGCCTGTGGGTTAATGCTATTCATCAGATTTGGGAATCTTCAGTCATTATTTATTCAGATATTTTCCACTCTTTTCTCATCTCTTTCTGAGACTCCCATTACATGTATTGTGCTGTGCTTAATATTGTCCCATGTCTCTAAAGATCTGTTTTTCTTCTATCTTTTTTCTCTGTTTTGCAGATTATATCCTTTCTACTGCTTTATCTTCAGGTTCACTGATTCTGTCTTCTGCCATCCCACATATGCTCCTGGGCCCACTAGTGAATTTTTCGTTTTGATTATTGGTACTTTTCAGTAATCCAGTATTTCTGTGTGGTTCCCTTTTATAGTTTTTATTTCCCTGTTGAGATTCCATATTTGTTTAATATCAGATTTTCCTTTAATTTTTAAAATATGGCTTCCTTTAGTTTCTCGAACCTATTTTAAATAGCTGTTTTGAAGCCTTAATCTGCTAAATTCAACATCTGGTCCCACTCAGAGTCAATTTCTATTCACTGCTTTTTTTTTTCTGAGTATGAGTCACACTTTGCTATGTGTTTGCATGTCTTATAATTTTCTTTCTTTCTTTCTTTCTTTCTTTTTTTTTGGTGAAAACTGAAAGTTTCAGGTAATATTTGTTTTAGGTAATATTTTAGTAACTCTGGGTTCTGATTTCTTTTCCTGAGGGTTTCATTTTATCATTTGACACTAATCTGCACTTGAATGGCAGAACCTCTCTTCCCCACATTTGTGTAGCTACTGATATGTGTGTGTGTGTGTGTGTGTGTGTGTGTGTGTATGTGTAGGTTTATTCTTATTATTTTTATTTCTTAGCCTTATTTCCTAGGGGTTTCCCTGCTTCTGTGTGGCCCAATGGTCAGCCAGTGAATTTGGGCAGAGGTTTTTCTCCAACACCACAGGCCCGTGAAGCTTCCATCCCGCACATAGATGCGTGTGAGGGTTGGGGATGGCGTCTGAGGTTTAGCCAGTGTTAAATTGCTTTGGTTTTCACTTTCTGCTGGACTGTCTGGGGTCTCTCATGCACATGCACATAGGTTCCCAGGAAGTCGGGGATGTGTGAGAGCCCATCTCAGTCTTTCTACGGCTCTCCCATTCCAAGATTTCCTGTTAAATTTATGGCTGGTCTGTTGCTTACCCCAACCAGGAGCACATTGTCACACCTGCAGTGCAGTGAAGTTTCCCCATTAGTTTCCTGCCAAGTCCTCTGTTATTGTCCACACTGCAGCCTTTCACCCTCTGCCCAAAATTGATTTGCTCCCTTTGGCAGCAAACTTGTTTTTTTGTTTTATTTTTTCTGGTCACCCCTTGCTGATAAAGCTGGGGACAGAATTGGGGAGGAGGGCAGGGATAGTAGCAGAACAGACAAAAAGGCTACAGGCCCCGCCATTCCTTCCTGAAGCTCTAGCTATTTTTCACGAGTAAATGCTTCTCAATTTGTTATCTGCCTTTGGCCAATTTCCAGGGCCCCAAAATGACTGGGTTTTTGTTTGGTTTTGTTTGTTTTTTCCAGTTTTCAACTTGTTCTATGGGGAGTGGGTTCTCTGGACCTTTTTATGCTGCCATAGCTGGAAGGTTGGCCTCCAAAGTGCTTTTTCTTAAACATTAAATGGGATGGAGCATAAATTTCCCAGTTGTCCACTTTCTCCACTTCCCCCAGAGCCCTACACTTGTTTTGCTTCATTAATTTAAATTACCTGCCTGACCCTCGAAGGCATTTGAGCTTATGAATTATGGTGCACAAGGGTGACAGCTAGATAATGTCCTAAAAGTGTAATGGAATGTGCAAATAGTGCTAATCCTTCCACAAACATCTGCCTTACTAAAATGCCTGTGTGCCAAATTCTCTGAGATAGAAACCCATTCAATAGGAAGTCCTCGTCTTCAAAGGCCCTAAAACCCTGGGAGAAATGAGGAGCATGGATACAAAGAGGTAGCTCACAATGTAATGCCTGCAGTACACGATACACACGGGAATGTTCTCTGTAGGCTGGGAAAGGCAAGAAATGATTTCCTGAGTTTATGACACACACACCCTTTACATGGCTCAGAAGGTTTCTTTTCAATTACTAAATATTACCTAGGTATTTCTCTTTTTTTAATTATTGTTTTTAATGTTTTTATTTTTGAGAGAGACAGAGAGAGAGAGAATGCAAGCAGGGGAGAGGCAGAGATAGGGGGTCAGAGGATCTGAAGCAGGCTCAGTGCTGAGAACAGAGAGCCCGATGCAGGATTCAAACTCCCTAACTGTGAGATCGTGACCTGAGCCGAAGTAGGATGCTTAACCAACTGACTGAGCCCACCCAGCCTCCCCACTTAGGTTACTTTTACTTAGGTACTTAGAATTAACTTGCTTCAGCGTGGAATATTATGGAGTGTTAGCGGTCACCTTGCTGTTGGTGATGGAAAGTGGAGGGTGAACAGAATCAAGAACCAGACATAGACTCTAGTCCTACCTCTACAACTGCTTAGCTCTGGGACTCTGGGCACATCATCTACCATTTTAAGAAAGCAGCTCCTGCCTCTGTAGAAGGAGGAAGAGTTGGGGAAAAGTAAATTTGCAGTTCAAATGTTGTGTGGAAGGTAGCCTTTTTCCTACAGTCTTGAGATGATCTTCTCTTTGTTCTCAGGTAGGTAAGGATTGGTCACCAGATTTGCCCAAAGCAATAATCCCCAGAATGATTAAGTAGGGCCCCTCAAGGTTTCTGAGTTTATTTTAGTAACATGTATTGAAAACCTGATGACAATTATGACATCTTTACTGGGGCTTGGGGGGAATGTTACTCATATAAGCACAAAAGGTTGCACATAATCTCAGGGGACTGACACACCCCTAGAAACCCAAGTTAAAGACTCTTGAGAGAAAATGATGGAAAAGAGATCACAAAGAGCCTCAAATTCTTGGATTCAACTCTGGCTATTGTAAGCTTCTCATTCGTTTTAGAACAAAGTAAAACAAAAATGAAGGTTCGAATTAAAAAGTAACCTAGCAAAGTCTGTTCTAGAAAAATGAAAATTGTTTATGGCTGAGAAAGGCAGGCTAGAGAATACGAAATCCTCTCTTAACAGACTCCCCAGGCCAAAGAAGGAATGGAAAATTAAAGACATTAATACTTCCCATAGCAAAAGAAGGAAAAACTGCAGGAAATGATTAGTAAGACCGCAACAGCAATTATAACCAAAGACAGGAAACTGAACCAGGGGGGCTTATCTCATTAGTTAATTTGAATGCAAAACTACAGGGGAGTGTTTGGGCTTGGATGCCTCAAGAAGGCTTTCATCCTTCCATAGCAAGAGTACTCTGAGATCATTTGAAGAGTCACAAGGCTCCATCATGCCTCTTCTTTTTGCCCTCCTCCTTTGGGAAAATGGAGAAAAGATTCTGCCAGTTTAAGCGAGCGTTTTGGTTTTTTTTTTTTTAAGTATCTTCCACTGTTTTCTTCTTCTTCTTCTTCTCCTTCTTTTTTTTAATATTTATCTTTGAGAGAGAGAGAGAGAGAGATGGAGTGCAAGCGGGGGAGAGGCAGAGAGAGAGGAAGACACAGAATCCGAAGCAGGCTCCAGGCTCCGAGCTGCCAGCACAGAGCCTGATGCAGGGCTTGAACTCATGAACCATGAGATCATGACCTGAGCTGAAGTCGGAGGTTTAATCAACTGAGCCACCAAGGTGCCCTAGGTGAGGATTTGTTGTTTGAACTTCTAGAACATTTATGTTTGATGTTCATTTTGAAATC
This sequence comes from Panthera pardus, assembly GCF_024362965.1. Classification (NCBI taxonomy): domain Eukaryota; kingdom Metazoa; phylum Chordata; class Mammalia; order Carnivora; family Felidae; genus Panthera; species Panthera pardus. Next base: position 130,288,552 of record NW_026526991.1, on the reverse strand, counting down.
TAGACTAGATACTTTTATAGAGAACCTGCTCAAGACCTAGGGTAAAAACGTGTCTGATAGAGACCCACACTGAGGATAAAAGAGCCTGAGCCCAGGGGCCAGCAGGTTCCATGTTTGCTTTCACGTTTAATGATGTGTGCTGCCCAGAGCTGGTGTGTCAAAGGTCAGAGGTAGCCAAGTACCCAGGGCAGGGGCTGTCACGGTCACAGGCAATACTGTCATTATCTGCGTGCAGTACTACAGCTGCATTTAGGGGCTCCCTTGGTCACTTGGCAAGGGGTATGGCATCAAATGCAGAAGGACAGAACCCACAGCGCTTAAGGACTTTGGGAGAAAAACTAAAATACAACAGCCTGCGTGTTGGCACCCAGAGCTGTGCTTTTGCTATCTAGAAGGTCGTCGAAGCAAGCACCTGAGCGTGGTCTGAATCTTCTGGTAGTGGTGGATAGTGCCACGCAGGAACGCTTCCAGAGAGTTTCCGTGTCATCTCCGTTCCGTCCCCCAGTAACACGATTTCTGGATCAGATACAGCGGATCGGTCCATTTTAGGCAGCTCACTTGGAAGTTTTAGCACCTCTACATGGATATTGTAGTTAAGACCACCAGTGTTCATAAAGTTTCCATCCGTTTCATTTGTTTTGAGGGGTGCCTGGGTGGCTCAGTCAGTTAAACCGTTTCATTTGTTTTGAGTTTTCCACCAGTTACTGATAGGAGAAGCAATGGTGAGGCTGAGCGAAGTCTCCCTAAACACGGCCCTATCTTCTCTCGAATTCCACGTTTGCACATCCATCTGCCCACCTGGGCTCCACTTGAGTGTCTAATCAGGCATCACAAATTTAACAAATCTAAAACAGAACTATTTTTTTCATGTTTGCCTATTTATTTTTAAAGCGGGGGGAAGGGTGGAGAGAGAGGGAGAGAGTGAATGTCAAGCAGGCTCCACGCTGTCAGTGCAGAGCCTGATGCTGGGCTTGATCGTACCCACCATGAGATCACGACCTGAGCTGAAATCAAGACCCTCAACCGACTGAGCCACCCAGGTGCCCCCAAACAGAACTCTTGATTCTCTCCCCAAACCTGCTCCTTCTCCAAGTGTTCCTAAGGGAAAAACTTGGAAGTGCCCTTGATTCCTCTTACTGCCTCCCATGCCACATCCTATCCATGTTCCCTGACAAATTCTAGGCTCTACTTTTGGGGTCCGACCATCTTTCATGACCCCTTCTGCTACAGCAAAGTCCAGGCCACTGCTTCTCTCACCTGGAATAATGCAAGACCTCCCCTGGTCTACCTTGACTCTCTACACACTATTCTCCACATAGCAACAGTGATCCTCTGAATGCTAAGTTAGATCCTAACACCTCCTATTCGAAATCCTCCAAACATCCCATCTCTCTCTGAACTTAGTTGGTCCTTGCCATAGCCTGTGAGGCGGTGTTCCTAGCCGCCGTCCTGCCACCCTCTCCCTCAGCCCTTGCCCTCCAGGCTGCCAGCCTCCATGCTGTTTCCAGAGCACTCCAAGATCACTCCTACCTCGGGACTTTTGCACATACTGTTTCCCCTGCCTGGAGAGCTCTTCCCAAATCCCTCAATACCTGCGAGGCTCACCTCCTCACCTTCCTTCGGGTCTCTGCTCAAATATCATCTCATCAGAGGTGCCTTCCCTACCACGCTGCCTAAAATAATAACACATTTTTGTCTCTCCCTTAACCTTCTTTGTTTTTTTTTCATGGCAATATCATTACCTAACATTACTATATATCCTATGTTTTTAAAATTATTTATTTGAGTGAGAATTTTTGTCTTGTTTCCCCACCATGTCCTAGGACCAAGAATGTGTCTGGCATAGAATAGACATTCAATAAATATTTTTTGAATTAATGTTACTGGGTATTCTGCCTAAGTAGCTGTATACTGGTAATGCTTATTTTCTTTTACATAGTGAAATATCATACATACAAAAGTACATACATTGCATATGTATGATTTAAAAAATAAGTGGATACCCATGTATTACCAGGAAGTGTATCAACAGTATCTTCTGAAGTACCAAAATAGATTTCAGACCAAGTCAAGTCCAAATTCTTTCACATTATGAGTCAGTCAGGACTCTCTTTGATGTAAATATCAGAAAAGCTAACTTAAACTGGCTTAGACAATAAGGAGATTTATCATATAAAGCCTCATTAAGGAAGAAAAGAAAGAAAGAAAGAAAGAAAGATAGAAAGAAAGATCCAGAGGTCAAGGGACCTTTAGGCAATGGTTAATCCAGTGCTTAGAAGATGTCATCAAACAGGGCACCTGGGTGGCTCAGTCGGTTAAGCGTCCAACTTCAGTTCAGGTCACGATCTTGCAGTTCATGAGTTCAAGCCCCACGTCGGGCTCTGTGCTGCCAGCTCGGAGCCTGAAGCCTGCTTCGGATTCTGTGTCTCCCTCTCTCTCTGCCCCTAACCCACTCACATTCTGTCTCTGTCTCTCTCAAAAATAAACATTAAAAAAGAAGGTGGCACCAAAGAACTGTTTCAATCCTTCTCTCCATTCTGCCTTCATTGGGATCAACCTCATCCTAAAGCTAGCTCACTAATGGTGACAAGATAACTGCAGACAGATGCAGGCCATACGCTCTGTTCCATGTCTAAGAGAGAGCAGGTATGCCTTTATCAAGGCATCATAAGCTAGAGATGCTGAGAACACTCTGATTGGACCTTCTTGGGTCCATGTATCACCTCTGGACCAATCACATGCCTAGGGAATGCAATGTGCTGACTAGCTTAGCTATGCTCAAGGGCTCCAACCTCGGAGCCCCAGGTAGAAACATGTGGATCCTCCAGCAGAAATCAGGGGCTGTTGGAAAGGCAGTAATGCAAGCTGGGGTGGTATTCATGAATGTCTACTATACCACTGTTCGCCAAAGAGCCCCTGACACCTGGAGTTCAGAGCCAATTGTATCTAGCTGTAGACAGTCTAACAAGCTCAGCGTCTGCTCTCACAGCCCACGGCAAGGGGCAGAGACTCAAAATAGATAGATTGGCGAAAACAGGCAGTGGCACCAAGTAGACACACGATCCCTAAGAACATGATCATTTAGCCCTAAGGGGAAAAAAACCACAGTGGCTCATTGGTGACAGGACTGGATTACACCTCCTAATGCAACGGTAATATTATGATGACCCTACATCCAGTGGACAATGGTTAGAAGAAAAAGGATGTTTAACGGATTTTGAAGAGATTCTATCAAAATAGCGACTATTATAAGGTAGACACTCCAAGAGATAAGTTTCAGTCCTCCCAAATGAAGCCAACTAAGTGAGCTGCTGTTAGCTGTAATCATCAAAATTATAGTGAGAGGAGAGCCATCTTTTCAATGGGTTTAGGGAATTTCTACCTATTCCAGGCCTATTATTAAAAGAAAATCGTAGCAGTTTAATGAGCAAAATGAGTGGTTGGGGTTTTGTTTTGTTTTGTTGTTTTCCGGGGGAGGGGGGTTGTTATTGTTTTTGTTTTTCATAAAAAGAAAGAAGTAGTCCTTTTCAAACTCAAAAGCTAAAAGGGGGAACTTAAGCTTTGGCTCACTATCTTTCCCACTTCTAGTAAGAAGTATGTTGGGGGCGGCTGGTGGTTCAGCCGGTTAGACGTCCAGCTTTGGCACAGATCATGATCTCACAGTTCATGAGTTCGAGCCACATACTGAGCTCGGCGTTGGCAGTGTAGAGCCTGCTTGGGATTCTCTCTCTCTGCCCCATCCATGTGCTCTCTCTCTCTCTCTCAAATAAATAAATAAACTTTAAAAAATAATTTTTAAAAAGTACGTTGGAGGTAGATATTTACTTTATACTTACTGGGAACCTGAATTTATTTTAGCTTGAATGTCCCTGACTGCATTTTGAGCAAGGAGGCAGTGGGGGGCATGGCCCACAGGTTTGCACATGGAGAAATCAAGACATGAACTGATGAAATAACTCACCTCTGGGGCTCTGTGGGTCCACTCGATGGCAGAACTTCCAATGTTGGTCCAACTCTTATTTGTGTGAGGCTGCTGATTTTGTTTTCAAGTACTAAAAATAAAAAAGAGAGGAATCAAGATCTGAGAGTAAAGAGGAGCCAGGACTCTACATGGGGACTCTGCATAGGGGATTTTGTTCCATTTGAAAACTCACTGCAACGTCCCACCGTCCATAATCACTTTTTTTCTTTAAATCTTTTACTTCTTCCATTAGGCACACTTAATTAAGAGTAGAAATAGAGGCACATGGGTGGCTCAGTTGGTTCAGTTTCCGAATCATTGTTTCCTCTCAGGTCATGATCTCACAGTTCGTGGGTTTGAGCCCCACGTTGGGCAGTACAGAGCCTGCTTGGGATTCTCTCTCTCTCTCTCTCTCTCTCTCTCTCTCTCTCTCTCTCTCTTCCCACCCTGCTCATGCTCTCTCTTTCTTTCTCTCTCTCTCTCTCAAAATAAAATAAGTAAACTTAAAGAGAGTAGAAATAGCAAGCTGTTCCCCAAGTGATACAATCTGAGAGCCACTTGAGAAAGGTGTTCACTCTACATTCTCCACCACCATTATGAAGTCCCACCAGTAGCGATTACTGGCACGGACGTGGGAGGGACAAGGTATTTTTCCACTTTCAGGGGCCTCCTAATAAATGGTATATATTCCTGAGAGACCTGATAAGACCTCCAGCTGCAAGAAGCAAGCTGAGAAGGGTATGTGGAAGAGAAGTAAAGGGAGCAGAGTTAGACCAGCTGGTTACTTTTACCTTAATCCAGCCTTACTTACTATTGGCCTTAATCCCCCACCTTTCTGAGTCTCCCTAATCTGGAACCCTCCACCTAAACTGTCATTCCAGAGCACTGCAACCCTTGCCCTCCCTCTCTCCCAGGCCCTGTATGAGTCTGCTTGGAATGCCACAACAAGGTCCCACAGCCTGGGACGCTTAAATAACAAAAATTCACTTCTCACCATTGTGGAGACTGAAGTCTGAGATCAAGGTGAGGACGGGGCTGGTTCCTTCTGAGGCCTCTTTCCTCAGCCACCTTCTCTTCATATCTCCACAGGGCCTTCCCCCTTGTCTGGGTCCCAATCTCTTCTTCTTTTTTTTTTTTTTTTAATTTTTTTAAATGTTTATTTATTTTTGAGACAGAGAGAGACAGAGCATGAACGGGGGAGGGTCAGAGAGAGGGAGACACAGAATCTGAAACAGGCTCCAGGCTCCGAGCTGTCAGCACAGAGCCCGACGCGGGGCTTGAACTCACAGAGTGTGAGATCATGACCTGAGCCGAAGTCAGATGCTTAACCGACTGAGCCACCCAGGCGCCCCTCCCGATCTCTTCTAATAAAGATAGCAGCCACACTGGATTAGGGGCCACCTTAATGAGCTCATTTTAACTTAATTACCCTGTTAACAGCGGTCTCCAAATTTGGGCACATTCTGAGGTACCAGGGGTTAGGGCTTCACACGTGAATTTGGGAAAACCCAAATCAGTCCACAACAATATCTGGCCTTAAAGAGTCCCCTCAGGGGCACCTGGGTGGCTCAGTCGGTTCAGCATCCAACTCTTGGTTTCAGCTCAGATCATGATCTTACAGTTTGTGAGTTCAAGCCCCACATCGGGTTCTGTGCTACCAGTGGGAAGCCTGCTTGGGATTCTCTCTCTCTCTCCCTCTCTCTCTGCCCCTTCCCCACATGAACTCTCTCTAAAAATAAATAAACTTTAAAAAATAAATAAAGAGTCCCCTTAAAGTCTCTTGACTCCTTTTCTGAAATATTGACCCTGAATCCACTTCAAATTTACTGTAACAGGTTTCTTTGAGACAGAATTTTCTAGTCTGAACAGCACCCCTCCCCGCCCCCCCCCCCCCCAGCCTCCCAAAAACATTAGGCAGGACACAGTATGTTTAAACTTGGAGGCCAACCTGCCTGCAACTTGTGAGTTTGTTTGCTTGAACAACTGGGTTCCATGCGGGAACTATCCCACGGGACAACTGTCTGGATTGGGCCTCTCTGGTGACAGGCACACTAGGATTTTTGAGGAGCTGTGGGCCCAGGCGGAGAGCTGCCTCCTGCCAGCAGCTGACCAGAAACGAGAGCAATTGAGAATTAAAGGGAAAAACTGCCCCAGCACCGAAATAAAAGCAAAGGCCCTTGCTTCCTCCCCTGGTTGCATCCTGGGGACCACAGAGATCTCTACGGCAGCTAGCCCAGCTCTCTGATTGAGGCCGTCCCTCAGGCTTTAGTTCTGAGGGATACCTGGCTGCATACCTTTGTAAAAGAACGGCCCTGTGTCAGGTTTGGACTGTCACTGAGCACAGGCTGGAGGTATTTGTGGACTGCCATCACTCCAAGGCCCTATGGTAGGAGCAGCTCCCGGCTTTCAGCCTCTTCTCTGAGCTGTGTGACCACACCCTGATTCAGATAAATGGCCTCTCATCCCCCCCGCACCCCACCCCATGCCTCGGCCCCACTACCCTGGTCACTGGGCTGGTTTCGGAATCCAGAAAGTACGAGGTAAATTCTACACGTATTCCATCCACTCAGTGGCCACCACGCCCAGGGGTGTCCTCTCCACTGTTCAACCTGGAGAATTTAGGGCTGGACGGCAGTCCTGTGCAATGACCTTGAATCAGGGCCTCACAAAACAGTGTGCAGGCAGTCTCAGTAGTTCACGGACGCACCCTTAACTAACCCAAGAAAGCAACCTTCCCTGTGGAAGAAAGGAATACCATCTCCTTTTCTGGAAATCCCTAAAAATCGGCGAGAGGTTCATCTTGTTTGAGCTGGAGGACATGGGACTCCAGAGGGGACTGTCTCCTGGGGCCCGGCGTTCTCCTTGGATCTGCGCCCGGCCCCCTAACACTGGTCAAGCTCAGCAGGGACTCCTCCTCCGGACCTGGAACCGTGTCCCTCAGTTGTGATTGCTCTGGACATCGTGGCCTCTCCCCAACCGGCTCCCGTGCTGTTGGGGTCTCGCTGGTCCAAGAACACTGACCGTGAGCTTTGCTTGCAGTGACCCGCTGGTGATACCACACTCTGCGGATCTCGTGCTCTGAGATGCTAATGCTCTGCCCACGCACGGGTTCCCGTGGGCCCCTGTAAGGGGCGAGATACATCAGTGACTCAGAATCGACTCGACTCTCTAGACTCATCCACCGTGTCCTTTCCTCCTGGTTGCCATCACACTGGCTGACTGCACTGTCAGCAATCACCTTCCTGCTCCCTTGCATTTGCCCACCAGCCTCTGCCCTCCCTTCTTGACCCCCTAGTCTCTTCCTTACCCCCTTCCGTCTGGTTTCCGTGTACTGCAAGTCAGTTTCATTTTAGAAACGGCGAGTTAATTCCATGTGCCAGGTGCCACGGGGGAACGAATGCACGGCCCTGGCTACAGAGAGATGAGATCCGTGGGGTGCACAGAAACAGCCACGCCACCAGGCAGAGCAATCCAAGCCCTGTAAAAAGAGAAAGAGGAAGAAAGGAGAGGTAGTTGTTTGGGGGACACTCAGGAAATCGCCATGAAGGAGGCGGCATTTAAGATGAGCTTCAAGGACCAACGAGGTCTTTGACAGGCCAGGACGTGAGTCATCCCTACAAGCGGGGCAGTTCCTGGACGGGGGCGGGCAGGGGCAGCACAGAAAGTATCCAGGCTGCAGAAGAAGGGAGAGATTTGAGGGAGGAGGGGATGTGGGGGTCAGATGGAGAGGAATGTCGCCCTGGAGAGGCCGGCTGAGCCTGGTGAGCCACTGAGTGAATGAGCAGGACCCACTGGGAGGAGTATTTACAGGTCAGTAACTTCTCACCGACTAGGCTTTGTTCCAACTCGACTGCCTAGTAATCACAAAGGAATTGAATCATTCTTATAACTGCGAGATCCCCAAGTTCTTTTATGTCAACCTTCTTGGTCCTGGGGCGTGCGTGAAAACTGAAAAAGCGTAACTCAGGGGGCTCATAATGAGTCAGTGATTTCAGAATCTGCATGTGAGCGGGTCAGGAGTCTTCCTTGTGAGTCTCCCCTGAGGAAAGCGTGAGCACCTGCCGGGTCATCCAAGCCTGGGGAGCGGACTGGGGTGCTGCCCGCCCCTCCCCCAGCCCCTCTCTGAAAGCCAGGGGCTGCTCCAGCAGCAGTGGTGGGGGGGACCTCGGGCCCTCCCACCTCAACCCCTCTCCTCATCGGCTCTGACTTGGGGGAGAACCGGGTCATCACTTGACCATCCTGAGACGGCTGCCAAGAAGGCTCTGTCCCCGGAGGCCAGTTTTGGCTGTTCCTGGACGGCAAGCGCGGGTGAAACGGAAGGCGGTGGAGATGGCAAACGGTGCGTCAGGGGATAGCGATCAGGGCTATATCCCCTGATAGCCCTGAGGAGGGTGGTCACCACAGGCTGCTGCTGAAATGTCACACCGCGCTGGCACACGCCGGTCCTCCTGTTTCAGTTACTGGATACTTTTTCCCTTATTTAAACATATCCAGTCAATGCCATCCTACAGGTATGCCTTCACTGGGCAAGAAGACAAAAGCTATATGTTTTTAAAATACATTTAAATATGCTTTTCCCTCTGCAAGCCAATGTATATGGCTTTTTTCTTTTCTTTAAATGTTTATTTGTGTATTTTTGAGAGAAAGAGTTAGAGAGCAACCACGGGAGGGGCAGAGAGAGAGAAGGAGAGAGAGAGAGAGAGAGAGAGAATCCCAAGCAGGCTCCATCTGTCAGCAGATCCCCATGCGGGGCTTGAACTCATGAACCATGAGATCATGCCCCGAGCTGAAACCAAGAGTCGAACATTTAACCGACTGAGCCACCCAAGTGCCCCTATGTTTTTTTGTTCAACTAATTATCTGAAATCTACTTTGCCAAAAATCATAGCCTGTCATCTTATAGCCTTGTTTTAATAATACAGTGCTTTTAGGGGTGCCTGGGTGGCTGAGTTGGTTGAGAGTCCAACTCTTGATTTCAGCTCAGGTCATAATCTCATGGTTCGTGGGGTTGAGCCCTGCGTCGGGCTCTGTGCTGACAGCTCGGAGCCTGGAGCCCGCTTCAGATTCTGTGTCTCCCTCTCTGTCTGCCCCTCCCCTGCTTGTGCTCTCTCTCGCTCTCTCTTTCTCTCTCTCTCAAACATAAATACACATTAAAAAATTTTTAATAATAATAATGCACTGCTTTTATAGCAACTCTACCTGTCAGGCAGTGTCCCTGAATTGGCAAAGGTTTTTCTTGTTTTTTGAAGAAAGCTACAGGTTGGGGATCAGGAACCATGTCCTTCCTCTGGTTCTCTTGGAGCTTCAGTTTCTCCATCATCTACTTAATGAATTAGTGTTGGAAAAACATTCTGAGACAGAGGCATGAAAACCACTATAGGGCCAGAGGTACGGAAGTAGCTCATCTTAAGCAAAAGAAGCATTCCTATGTGCAACATAGGCTTTTTTTTTAACATTTATTTTTGAGAGACAGAACATGAGTGGGGGAGGGGCACAGAGCGAGAGGGAGAGGGAGGGAGGGAGAGGGGGGAGAGGGAGAGAGAGAGAGAGAGAGAGAGAGAGAGAGAGAGAGAGAGAATCCAAAGCAGGCTCCAGGCTCTGAGCTGTCAGCACAGAGCCTGAAGTGGGGCTTGAACCCAAGAACCGGGAGATTATGACCTAAGTCAAGTCAGATGCTCAACTGACTGAGCCACCCAGGTGCCCCAAAAACAGTCTAGTTGCTTAGAGATACATTAAATTGAAAAAAAAATCTTGACCATGTCATCAACATTCCTTGAGTAAATGTAGCTAGTGTTTTGTAAGGATATTCTTTTAATGTCCCTTGACCTTGGGCAAAGATTCTCATGCATATGAATCACCAGGGGACTTCCTATATCACATCTTCTTTATCCATTCATCCATCGATGGACATTGGGCACTTTCCATACTTTGGCTATTGTTGATAGTGCTGCTATAAACATTGGGGTGTATGTGTCCCTTCAAAAACAGCACACCTGTATCCCTTGGATAAATACCTAGTAGTGTGATTTCTGGGTCATAAGGTAGGTCTGTTTTTAATTTTTTGAGGAACCTCCATACTGTTTTCCAGAGTGGCTGCACCAGCTTGCATTCCCACCAGCAGTGCAAAACAGATCCTCTTTCTCTGCATCCTCGCCAACATCTGTTGTTGACTGAGTTGTTACTGTTAGCCATTCTGATAGGTGTAAGGTGGTATCTCATTGTGGTTTTGATTTGGATTTCCCTGATGATGAGTGATGTGGAGCATTTTTTCATGTGTCAGTTGGCCATCTGGATGTCTTCTTTGGAGAAGTGTTTATTCATGTCTTTTGCCCATTTCTTCACTGGATTATTTGTTTTTTGGGTGTTGAGTTTGATAAGTTCCTTATAGATTTTGGATACTAACCCTTTATCTGATATGTCGTTTGCAAATATCTTCTCCCATTCCGTCAGTTGCCTTTTAGTTTTGCTGATTGTTTCCTTCGCTGTGCAGAAGCTTTTTATGTTGATGAGGTCCCAATATTTCATTTTTGCTTTTGTTTCCCTTGCCTCTGGAGACGTGTTGAGTAAGGAGTTGCTGCAGCCAAGGTCAAAGAGGTTTTTGCCTGCTTTCTTCTCAAGGATTTTGATGGCTTCCTGTCTTACATTTAGGTTTTTAATCCATTTTGAGTTTATTTATTGTGTCTGGTGTAAGAAAGTGGTCCAGGTTCATTTTTCTGCATGTCGCTGTCCAGTTTTCCCAGCACCACTTGTTGAAGAGACTGTCTTTATTCCATTGGATATTCTTTCCTGCTTTGTCAAAGATTAGTTGGTCATACATTTGTGGGTCTATTTCTGGGTTCTCTATTCTGTTCCATTGATCTGAGTGTCTGTTTTTGTGCCAACAACCTGGACATTCTTAATGCACCAAAGGCCCTCACAACTTAAAGATACCTTGTAGTAAATACACTGATAAAAAAAAATTATTTGGCCTTCTTAGAAATGTTTCAAACATTTGGAATTTCTTAACACAACTTTTTTTTTTAACAGAGTGGAAGTTAGAATGGCTTATTCTTGATCATGTCTTCCCACTTATTAAATTAGATGACTCCTTCCTTACTAGTATATCCTAGTTAGCTCGAGTCAGATTTTAATTGCTTAAACTATTCAATTTATGAATCTACCGGGTCTGTTCCTCTTCCCAGGAGAGGAAGGGGAAGGGAAAGTCAATGAAAATTAAATGACCTAATTTTGCTCTTCTTCCTAAACTTGGGAAATGAGCTGATGAAAGACAAAACTCAAGCCTATTAGGGACTTGTTGGTATAGTTGTGCCCCTTATCCATGGGAACACGTTCCAAGCCCCCCACTGGGTGCCTGAAATCAGAGATGGTACCCAACTCCACATACACTGCATTTTTTCCCGTATATACACAACTATGATAAGGCTTAACTTCTAAATTAGGCACAGTAAGTGACTAACAACACGAATAATGAAGTAGAACAATGATGATATACTATAATAAAAGTTATGTATATCGCGCTGTACTCGCTCTTCTTGTGATGACGTGAGATGATCAAATGCCTACATGATGAGATGAAGCAAGGTGAATGACATACCACAAGGCTCCTGGTGACCTTCTGACCATCCATCAGAAGGAGGGTCATCTGCTTTGGACCTTGACTGCGGGTGACCGAAACCATGGCTGAGGGAGAGGGAAGAATTACTGGATATGTCAACTGGCCCTGCGATCCTCAAATAGTTGGTTGGAAATGTGCATATTTAAATACCCCCATTGAGAATAATTTTTCTCCCACCAGAACGCATAGTTCCTAAGGGTTCGTCTGCCCTTCCTGAAAGAGACAGAGACTGAAGCAAACTCTGTGCCCTGGCCAGCTCTCCCTATCACCTGCATGGCCCACACTCCCTTTTTGTCCCCCCACCAGTCTGGTTAAGGGCTTCTGAGTAAAACCAAACGAAGACGTGAAGATGGGCAAGACGATGAAGCCTGTGTAGCATGAATCCTGTAGCCTTATCCCTTTACAGTTTCTGGGCTTTTGCTTCGATGCAGGGCTTCAGTCTGCCCTGGAAAGACGTGACACTTTACATAGGTGAGCTTGACTCAGAGAATTGCTCTGCTTTAGATTTGCCTGAAACATGGAAGCAAAGAATCTTCTCATAAGTATAAAACAGTGCTTTGTATTTAGCATTTAGCAATTCTTTATGAAATCCTTAAGGAAAATGCTCGAATATTTCCATCAAACTCTTGGTGGGTTTGTACGCAGCTCTCAACCTTTCTGTAGCTGGGAAATGCATCTTCTGGTTTTTCTTGTCCCTCTTAGTACCTCCTCAGCTGACTCCACTCAGATGAATACTTAAGGTGAGATTTCCACATTTTGAATGTTTGTAACTATTCCCTAAACTCTCATAAAGGTCATACTTTTCCCCAATACTAATTTGAAACCTTGAAAATAGTCAGCAACAGAAGCACAAATCCCTTAACCAACTTTATAGAGAGAGGTGCTTGAATCAGTCAGAAGAACTCATGTTCGGAAGGCAGCTCCAGGGGTAAGGGGAGCGCAACAGACAGAATTCTCACTCACTCAGACACTTACTACATGCATGAGTTTGAGCGAATCATGGAACCCTTTTTGAACCTCAGTTTCCTCACCTGTAAAATGGGAAGAATAATACCTTCTAAAGACTATTATGAGAATAAAATGTGTGTGAATGAGTTCTGTAAACTGTGAAATGATATAAAGATATGCAGCATGATTATTACTATACCCCTGAGATATGAGAGGGTCACCAGGCCTCTTAAGGAGCTTAAGAAAGAAGCTTAGAGCCCAAGAAGGAAGCCAAAAGGTGAGGGCCGAACCCTTCATGGCAGTAAACAGATGCAGCTGGCCCCATGAGTGTTCTCACATCTATGAAGCACAGGGACCTCATGCCACAGGTTGATGTCCTATTTATGAATATTATATAATCCAAGAATCTCCATGGCTTCCTACTTCTTGAGGTCACTCTTTTACTTAATATCAAAGTCAATGACTTAGGTAGTGATGATGGCAGAGCTTAGAACACATATTTGCCTAACATACCTAAGGGCACGGGGATTTGCTTTCTTACCCACGCTGCAATTGATTTATCTGCTGTCCTCTGACTCCAAATGATTATACCCAGCTCTATTTTACTTCTCCTTGCTTTCCAGAAAATCCTGGGCTATGACCCTCTTCATTCCCCCAAAGAGCCCAAAGAGTGTTAGGAAGTTCAGGAGTTGCACAGGAATGCCACACAATTTGCAAACTCTTCAACTTTACTGTCAGACATCGTTCTTCTGAAGTCCCGCATTCCCACAAAGGGAATGTTTTATGTGTCTCTCCATAGACCGTGGTCTTCTGTCACGTTGTTAGCTAGCCCTCCCTGCTTCCCGCCTCTCTTGACCCTTCCATTTCCTCCTTTAGGATCCCAATCTCCTTCCTGAGTTGCCAGTGGAGTACCCCTGTTTCCATATCATGCAGAATGATTTGTGTGTGTCTATACTCCTCCCAGCTCAAGAAATCTAAGGAGAGAGGCTGGCCTTTCACAACCAGAGAGGGTGATGGATGGACCAATGAATTTCATGAATGAGATGCCTGGCACACAGTTTAAAACAAGGTTCCCAATGGAAACCAGAGGAGACATTCAGCTTGTTCAATGGAATGAATAATGCCCAGAGGTGGCGATTTTTCAGGTCATCGTCATAGAAGTAATATGTGAGGTCAGGCTGATGAATGTCTTTGCCCAAGGAGCAAAGAGCATCTTTGCTCTGCTTGAAAGATTCAACTTGGGGAAAAATACTTAGATTTAATGGATGATCCCAACTGTCAGAGACTGAAAATCAGGTTGGGACCTAAGAGAACACAGCTTCAGAACAGTTGTGAGACTAGAACCCAGATGATAAGGGTTTAAGAAATAAATGGGGCGGGGCGGGGGGGGGGGGCGCCTGGGTGGTTCGGTCAGTTAAACATCCAACTTTGGCTCAGGTCACAATCTCATGGTTTGTGAGTTCAAGCCCCACATCGAGCTCTCTGCTGCCAGCGTGGAGCCTGCTAGGGATGCTCTGTCCCCCCTCTCTTGCCCCTTCCCTGCTCTCTCTCTCTCAAAAATAAATAAACATTAAAGAAAAAAAAGAATGGGAGGTGAAGTGATGAAGGCAATACATATGTTTAGCCTGCTATATTCTTATGTGAATCATTAGCAAAGTTAGCAAGCATTTTAAGAAAAAGCCAAGGGGGAAAAATTCTCTTTTACCTATTTATTTGTTCCTGTAACTAGCTTATTCAAGAGTCTCACCCTGTTGGGGCATAAGCATGAATCAGTTTTATTGCTGCCAGTATCTGCCCCCAGCTGTTCTCTGTGAAATTGCCATTTCCCACAGACTGGCAGTACATCAGGGATCAGATTGGCCAGATTTAATAACTTCTCTAACAGTTTTGGTTATTAAACCAGTCTATGTTTGTTTTTCAGGTTCAGTTCTAATTATTAAAACTAACAGCAACAACAGATAGGAAATATTGGAACTCTCCTACACGCACTGCTGGTGGGAATGTACAATGATGCAACTGTTGTGGAAAGCAGTATGGCGGTTCCTCCAAAATTCAAGCACGGAATCACAGTATGATTCAGCAATTCCACTTCTGGGTGAATATACAAAACCACCGAAAGCAGATACTTGAATAGATACTTGTGCACCCATGTTCACTACAGCCTTGTTCCCAATAGCCAAAAGGTAGCAGCAAGCCAAGTGTCTGTTGACAGATGAAAGAGTAAACAAAATGTGGTATATCCATTCAGTGAAATATTATTCAGCCTTAAGAAGGAAGGAAATTCTAATATATATGTTATAACGTGAATGAACTTGAAAACATTATGCTAAATGAAAGAAGCCAGATGAGAAAGACAGCGTATGACTCCATATATATGAAGTAGGCAAATTCATAGACAGAAAGAACAGTGGTTGCCAGAGGCTGGAGGAAGGCAGAATAGGGAGTTAGTGTTTAATGGAGATAAAGTTTCGGCTTGGGAAGATGAAAACGTCCTGGAGATAGATAAGTGGCGATGGTTGTTGTGAATGTAACAATGCCCCTAAGTTATACATTTAACATTATTAAAATGATAAATTTTATATCATGTATATTTCACAACAATAAAAAAAAATTTTTTTCTTAAAAACTTAAAACCTTCCACCTCAATCTCATTTGCCTGGCTTATTGGCCCCCTGGAAAGCAGCTTATTGGGTCTGCCTCTCAGATAATTTGTGTTCCTTCAGGTAGAGCCCCGGAAACTAAAAGGTCCCCTTCCTTACACTCCCGTGAAATTTCCAGCCTGGGAGCAGGCACCAGTCTTCCAAATCCGTGTTCAAACCTCAGCAGGAAACACATTCTGTGCCATGCTCCTCAAATGCTTGGCATGACTTTACCCCACTCAGTTCCTGGTGGCCTGAGGGTAACGTGGGGTAATGTGCTCCCCGTCTTGCTGAACTCCGGTCTTTCTGAGCGATTTGTCTCAGGCCCATGCTTGGCCGTGGGATGAGAGGAACCCCTTCTAAGGCAGAATTCTAGGACGCCCCCTAAGACTCCAGCTCCCTGGTGTCACATCCTTGTATAATACTCTCCCCTTGAGTATCAGTGGAACCTGAGAACACAACGGGGTGTTACCTCTGTGATTACGTCACATTATGTGGCAAAAGGGATTCTGCAGACCTAAAGTCCCTAATCTCGGAGATAATTGGAAGGGAGGTTACCCTGGGTGGATACAAAAGCCATATATCCCTCCTCCCCAGCAGGGGGAGAGAACAGCCTCCCCACATGAATACTAACTGCATTTCCACAAAGCTTAGGACCCTCAAGCCTCTTCTTAGTTAGGAAATGGGGGAGGGGGCTGTTGGTGGCAGGGCCAGTTCACATTTGTTGACTGTCAATAAATCCTGAGGAAATAGTCCCTGGTTAATTGCTGGTGACGTCTTGAATTTGGAATGTAAGAGGTGGTAAGTACTGTTAGTCCTTAGTTTTAATTTTAGGACAACAGGAAACACATCCCACAACATTTTATTATTCACAGCGAATGGTAGCGTGTGGTCTGATTTCCCTTTTCTTTTCCTGTTGTGATTTTTATCCTATTTAACAATCTAGAAATTGAAATAAAATATTTCAAGCTTGGGCACCTGGGTGGCTCAGTCAGTTAACTGTCCAACTCTTGATTTTGGCTCAGGTCATGATCCCAGGGTTGTGGGATCGAATCCTGCACCAGACTCCACGCTGGGATTTTTGGGATTCTCTCTCTCTCTCTCTCTCTTTCTCTCTCCCCCTCACCCCTTACCCCCCTTGCACTCTCTCTCTAAAAATATATAAAATGAAATGAAATGAAATGAAATGAAATAAAATGAAATGAAATGAAATGAAATGAAATAAAATAAAATAAAATAAAATAAAATAAAATAAAATAATTTTTAAGTTTATCCAAGGATTGCCAGTAAGGTTTCCCCTATCCTTCCTTCCACCAATATTGAAACTCGGAAATACAATTGACACTCAGTGCCTGAGAGCCTGGTAACGCCCAGGTGGCCCCGATGGGAATCAAGCCGCTGCATCTGTAAAGCTGGGACCCAGACTGGGACTTTGCTGCCCCACAAGTGGCCACCTATCAGGTTGGGTGATTCCTTTATCCTGACTCTGACTGCAACACTAGGAAAGAGCTCACTCACAATTCAGGAAATTAACATGCTCAAGTTCAGGGTCAGATCAAACAGGAAGTTCTACTGGTTCACAACAGAATTGTATAGAAAAATGTCCACCTCCAAACTTAGCTGTTGATGTAATGAAATATTTCAACTGAAATGGGTTTATAGAAGTTCAACTTCGCAGAAAGGCAACAAATGACACACATACAGTACTCCACCTACTATACTCTCTCTCCTTCCAAATGTGGTACCCGCTCTGTGACACAAACAGGACCGAGTCTCACTGAGTCCTGCTCTTACCCGACACTCACCTGAGGCTGGTGTTGGCCCGTCTTCAAATCTCCTGACACCAAAAACACTCAGGAGGAATGGAGGAGGTAGTGAAGGTTTGGTGGGAAGGTGGTGAGGGTTAACAGACACCTTGCACAGGAAACTTCCAAGACTCTCCTTTCCTTCGCTGAGGTGGGGGGGGGGGGGCACCTGGGTGGCTCAGTCAGTTGAGCTTCTAACTCTTGATCTTGGCTCAGAGCTCATGATCTCACAGTTTGTGAGTTCAAGCCCCACATTGGGCTCTGTGCTGATGGCTCAGAGCCTGCTTGGGATTCTGTCTCTCCTTCCCTCTGCCCCTCCCCTGCTTGTGCTCTCTCTCTCTCTCTCTCTCTCTCTCTCTCAAAATAAATAAACTTAAATATATATATATATTTGAAAAAAAAAATATATATATATATATATATTTGAAAAATAAATAAATAAAAGTCCTTCCCTCAGCAGCTGCCCCATACCCAGTCTCTTCAGACACAAGCCATTTCCAAACCCTGTCGGCCTCGCATACTCCATCTGTAAACTGAAAACTAGCCAGAGATCAGCATGAAGCAAAACAAGTTGAACTTGGTCAAATTTTAACTACGAATTATGCCTTAGGCTTATCTCTGGGGAGAGATGTAGTTCATCTCACTATTGGTTTTATTTACAGAATCACTTACATTCTATCTGTGGGTTAACAGACTGTTGGTGATTAACCATTTTATCACCTGAGTCTTGTCTGTGTCTCCCCAAGCCCTCCTGGACCATAAAGTCCATGTAGGCAGGGGGGTTGTGCATGCTGTCCACCATTGTACCTCCTGGACTTTGCCCATAATAGTGCCTGCCACGTGGGACCACAAAGAATATTTGGGTGAAGGATGAATGGGCACCATACCTCCTGTCTCCCTGTATGGACCTCATTCACTGGCAGGTCTTAAGCCTGTCTGACCAGCACTTCCTGTTCCCCAGGGATCTTTCGGGGGGGTCTTGCTTCTCTTTCTGAATGCTTACCATTAAGTTTCAAGAATAACTTGTTTAGGGGTGTGTGAGTGGCTCGGTCGGTTAAGCATCCGACTTCAACTCAGGACATGATCTCACGGTTTGTGGGTTCGAGCCCAGCGTCAGGCTCTGAGCTGTCAGCACAGCTTCAGATTCTGGAACCTGCTTCAGATTCTGTGTCTCCCTCTCTCTCGGCCTCTCCCATGCTTTTGTTCTGTCTCTCTCTCAAAAATAAACATTACATTTTTCTTTTTAAAGAATAACTTGTTTACTGTTTTCTTGCATATTTGTTTCTTCTACATGTTTCTCCTTCAAAATACTGCCCGGGAATACAGACCTCATCCACTTGCTTTCAGGAAGTATGGAACCATTCCACCATCATCTTTTCTAGTTTTCCTCTAAATGTGCCACCAAAAAACCTCCAGGTCATAAATTCTTCATCTGTAGAAGTAGATTAAATATTTCTTTTTTAACTTTTTAAATGATTTCTTCTTTCTTTATTTAAAAAAAGTTTTAACGTTTATTTATTTTTGAGAGAGACAGAGAACGAGCAGGGGAGAGGCAGAGAGAGAGGGAGACACAGAATCCAAAGCAGGCTCCAGGCTCTGAGCTGTCAGCACAGAGCCCGACACGAGGCTCCAACTCACGAACCATGAGTTCATGACCTGAGCCGAAGTCAGATGCCTAATGACTGAGCCAGGCACCCCAATTATTTCTTCTTTCAAATCAAGAAACTTCACTAAGAAATCTCCTGGCAGCATAACAGCGTTCTTCTCTTTCTCTCATTGTCCATCAAGTATATATTGAATGTTTGATATGAGCCAGGCTCAATGCTATACACGTTGGCATTTACTGTCTCATACAGAAATATAATATTTATTAGTTTTTGTTGATTTCTAAAAGTAATATAGAGTCATAGCAGAAAATTTGGAACTAAACAGAACCATAAATAAGAATCATGTAATCAGAGCCAGAAACAGTAACTGCCATCATTTCGACAGATTTCTTTCTAATTTTCCATACATACGTGCGTTTTCCAAGTATGTGGAAATGTATTTCCATGAAATAATAATTTACATATAATTTTGTAATGTTCTTTCCCCCCTTAACAATATATAGATATTTTCTTGTAGCCACAAAAAATTCCTCATTTTTATTTTTAATTCTTTTTTAATGTTTATTTTATTTTTGAAGGAGAGAGAGACAGAGCATGAGTGAGGGAGGGGGAGAGAGAGAGGGAGTCACAGAATGCGAAGCAGGCTCCAGGCTCTGAGCTGTCAGCGCAGAGCCTAATGCGGGGCTCAAACTCACAAACCATGAGATCGTGACCTGAGCCAAAGTCAGATGCTTAACCAGCTGAGCCACTGCAGCACCCCAGAAAAAGTTCTCAATTTAAAAAGCTATTAATATTTTATTTCTCTCCAATTTTGGATATTTTGTTGTTTCCAATTTTGTGACGTTATAAAAAGGAGACAGCAGTACATATCCCTAGGCACACATCTTTGTGCTCGTTTCTGACTACTTCTATAGAATTCCGTACAGATACGGAATTATATGATCAAAGTGTATAAACATTTTTAAAGCTGGGAAATATTTTATAAAATTGCTTTCCAGTAAAGTTATATTAATTTATGCTTCCACTAATAGTATATAAAATTTCCCATTTCACTGCACCCCTGTCATTATTGAATATTAAAACTTAAAAAACTATTTTCTAATAGGGATACTATATACAATTTAAAATTTTTACTTTTTCAATTACTAGCTAGTCCAAACACTTTAAAATATAATACATACAGAGAGAGGGAGCTAATCAATTACTATTTTTGTGGTAATTTCCCCATTGAGTTTTTTAAGTTTTCTTGTCAATTTATGGGTATTCTTGTATTGAGGATGATACTAACTGTCAGATTTGTTATGCATAGTTCTATAGAGTTTTTTTCTTTCCAAATTTTGTTCACAATATTTTTAGTTGTCAGGATTTAAAATTTTTTATGTAATCTAGTCTAATGGCCATTTCATCTATGATTTTTCCATTTCTTTTCTTCCCTCATCTTGAGATCACAAAAATATCTGACTAAATTTCCTCCTAGTTTTAAAATTCTTTAATGTAGCTGAAATTTGTTCTAGCACATAATGAAAGGTAAGGCTTACAGTGAGTATTTTTTCAAATTACTAGTTTTCTAAAGCCGGTTTATTGAGAATCTGTCCTTTTTAAATTTATTTTAGATGACTCTGTCATCACATCTCACAGTCGACACTATACCAACACTATCCTTTTCTGGATTATTGATTCTATTCTATTATTTGTATCACTCAACATCTGTTACTGTTCTATTGACACTTTTAATTATTATAGTCCTGAACTATGTTTCAATTAAAAACGGTGCAATTTATCATATTTTTCTCCATTTCTTAACTCTTCTCATCTGCTGTTTATTCAGGTCGTTAAAATAATTTTGTTTTTGGGGCGCCTGGGTGGCTCAGTCGGTTGAGTGGCTGACTTAGGCTCAGGTCATGATCTCGCAATCCGTGAGTTCAAGCCCTGTGTCGGGCTCTGTGCTGACAGCTCGGAGCCTGCATCCTGCTTCAGATTCTGTGTCTCCCTCTCTCTGGCTTTCCCCCGTTCATGCTATGTCTCTCTCTGTCTCAAAAATAAATAAACGTTAAAAAAATTTTTTTAAAAATAATTTTGTTTTCAGGGTGCCTAGGTGGCTAAGTTGGTTGAACGCCCCACTTGGGCTCAGATCATGATCTCACAGTTTGTGAGTTCGAACCCTGAATTGGGCTCTGTGCTCACGGCTCAAAGCCTGGAGCCTGCTTCAGATTCTGTGTGTGTGTGTGTGTGTCTCTCTCTCTCTGCACCTCCATTGCTCACTCTCTGTCTCAAAAATAAACATTTTAAAAAATTTTAATAATAATTTTATTTTCGCCTTCCCCAGGGTAGGTGTTAGTAGCCTCGTTGTACAGATGAGGAGCTGAGTCTCAAATAGGAAAAGCAGCTCAAAATTGCACATCCGAGTGGCAGAGGCATAAAGTAAAATCATTTCTTCTGGATTTCCTCTTTCAGCTCTAAAATGCTATATTCTTTTAGTAAAAAAAAACATGAAAATTACTACCCATTCTTCTTTCGTGTGTGCCCCCTCTAGTGGCCATAACGGATATTGCAGTTTCTCAAGTGGACGCTACACAGTAATTATTTTTATAAAACAAAAATGTATGTTCAGCTTAATTTTTCTAGTTTACTTCAAAAATTTTCATGACACAAAGTTCATAATAATATTTGTCTACTGTTTGGGGGTCATGGATTTCCGGGATTCTCTTAACAAAGAGCAGCCTCAGAAGACATATAAAACTCCAGTGAATATAAAGTAAAATTTTATAAATTCCATGGCTTTTAAAGTAATAACAATAGGAGATACAAAGACTTCCCAGATGTTTCTTTGTTCCTTTTTTCTCCCTTGACGTCATCTAAGTACTTTCATGAATAACTCTTTTTAAATTACCCCTCTAAGCTATTTCTTGTCTTCTTACCTCTCATTGTGTTGTTTAGTCCGTTTGTGTTATTCCGTGGGCACAGAGGTGCCTAGACAAGGGTGCACCGGGGACTGGAAGCCGGTCTGTGCTCAGGCAGTCACGTGGCGGCCCTGGGTAGGTCTGCACCAGCTGGAGGAAGGTCCACCTGTTTGTAATTCCCACAAAGCTCTGGGGTGTGTGCTGGCCAGGGGCTGGGCTCATGGCCCCAAAGCCACCTGCTTGAAACTTTCATCCCTGTTCATTTCCCACCTCTTTTTTTTGGTGGTGATAGTGGCGTTCGGTTGGTGGGTTTTTGCCTTCTTTTCTTCTCTTCCTTCCTACTCCCATCATCCTTCAGCTTCTTCCTTTTTATCTCTTCTTCATCTGTAAGAAAAGATAGAGTAAAATTTAATTTCTACACAAAAGATAATGTGTAAGTCGGAGATTTTAAGTAAACTTTAAAAAAGTAAGCCAGGGGCGCCTGGGTGGCTTAGTCGGTTAAGCGTCCGACTTCGGCTCAGGTCATGATCTCGCAGTCCGTGAGTTCGAGCCCCACGTCGGGCTCTGTGCTGACTGCTCAGAGCCTGGAGCCTGTTTCAGATTCTGTGTCTCCCTCTCTTTCTGACCCTCCCCCGTTCATGCTCTGTCTCTGTCTCAAAACTAAATAAACGTTAAAAAAAATAAAAAAAAAAATTAAAAAAAAAATTAAAAAGTAAGCCAAACATAAGTTTACATATCATGAAAACTTAACCAAGCAAAAAGCACAATAATAAAAAGAAAAAAAGGGGCACCTGGGTGGCTCAGTAAGTTAGCTTCTGACTTTGGCTCAGGTCATGATCTCGCGGTTTGTGGGTTCAAGCCCCACGTCGTCGGGCTCTGTGCTGACAGCTCAGAGCCTGGAGCCTACTTCAGATTCTGTGTCTCCCTCTCTCTCTGCCCCCCTCCCCCCCCCCCCCCCCCCCCGCTTGTGCTGCCTCTCTCTCTCTCTCAAAAATAAATAAACGTTAAAAAAATGTTTAAAAAAAGAATTCTGGGAAGCACTTGACAAAATGTCTTTTTTCTTTATCTGAAATCCTTAAAGACAAGGGTTACCTGTATTACCTCTCACTGGCAGGTGTTTAATATTTAATTTTTACTAAGCCAATTCATGCTAAATGAATTAGTATTTAACACAATATGTTCAAAAATAAATAAATAAACAGCAGAAAGCTTAGACCCATTATTCATCAAGGATTAAGGACCGACAGTATTGATTCCCTCCTGGATTGGGTTCAGAAAGGGGCGGATAATAATACTTGCCTAATTAACCAGCATGTTGGGTAGATTAAAGTGCTTTGTAAACATTAATTAAAGATGCAGGGAGTTAGTTGAGGCCAATGTGTTATTAGTGAAAAAGGTGTCTCTCCTTTAATCAGGTCCGTCTTCCTGGGGAGGGCAAAGAAATGAGCTAAGGACGAAGGTATTGGGGCTCGGCCCTGAGCGCCGCCGTGACTCAGTCATTCCGTGCGGCCACTTCCTTCCCCCGTTTTCTGTAAAATGGGGATGCGCGCGCACACACGCACACACACATACACACACATACACACACAGCATTTCGGAACACGGGTTTCAGAATGCCTGCCGGCTGGGTGCACAACCAACCCTACAATTAATAAAGCCCCGTAATTCTTGCTTTCTCCCTCTCTCGAGAGCTGTGCTGCCCCGTGGAAACACTGGTCACATTAGCTCTCAACAACTTAATGAAAGCCTTCCACCACCGGCTATTAACCTCAGTCGTTATTTCCACAGCCACGGAGAAGAAAATAGCACCGAGCAATGGGGTCAGGAGCCCCGGGAGGAGTTTCTTCGCCTCTCTGGACCTCAGTTTTCCCTCGGTGCAAAAAGGGGCACAGAAATCAGGGGCTCGTACTAAGGATTGCCTGAAATAACATGTGCGTTACATGGCTCCTCCGAGGGTAATAAATAGTCCGTACTTGGGAGTCACTATCGAGTAACACGCCCTCTCAAAGCTGACGACGACCCTGTCGGAGCTCCAGACGCAGACTCTATTGCTCTTCTCGGCGGGTGTAACTCGAAGGTGGCGCCGGGGGAGGGGAGGGTCCCCAAATTCAGACCTCGCGCGGCGACCGAGGACCCCTTCGAGAGGCGGCCGCGGGGCAGCTCCGGCGCGGGGGCCTGTCCCTTTAAATGCCCCGGGCGCGCGCTGAGTGTTTTGGGGGGCTGAGCCCCGGCGGGGAGCGCGCGGCGGGGCGGTGCAGCGCGCAGGAGCGAGCGCGCGGCGTGTGGGGGAGGAGGGAGCGAGGGGCGGGGGTGCGAGGGCGCGGCGCGGGTGGAAGCGCGGGACGGCGAGAGCGCGGCCGGCCTGTGAGCGTGCGGTGGGGAGCGCGCGGCAGAGGTGCGAGCGCCGGGCGGCGGCGGGAGCGCGCGGCCGGGCGGCCTGGGACTGTCGGCGAGGCGCGCGCGCGGGCTGACCCGGGAGCGGGCGGCGCGAGGGCTCCGGGTCGCGGTCCGGGTGGGCACCTGCGGTCCCCGGGGCGGAGGCTCCTTCCAGGTGAGTTCGGACCGTGCGATCCCCTACTGGGTCCGAGAGGCGGGAGGGTGCGCTGGCAGCCGGTGACCTCGCCTGGCACGTCGGTGAGCGGGGCGCCGTTTGGAGTCTGTAGAGGGAGGCTTGGGCTCGGATGGGTTTCAGATAGACGAGGATGACCCATTTTTCTTGTGGCCCGGTTCTCTGTACTTCCCACGCTGCCCCGCCGGTGCCCTGGTTGCGTGGATCTCTTCCTGCGCGCTGCTCCCCTCCACCTCGCTTGCCCAAGCCTCCTGGAAGTTAGGAAAGACGCGCAATCCGAGGGACCGTAGTCGACCCGGTGGCCTCACCTACGGGAAACCCAGTGCCTCCCTTTGGGATTTCAGGGATTCGGTTGCGCCCTAAATTGGGGAGGTGGGGAGAACGCGGCTATTTTCGGCTCCGAGGATGTCCTGTTTGGGGGGCGCAAGGTAGTCCGAGGCACGTGTTTAGCTTTGGGCGCAGAGCGGTTACGAGTTGTCCCTAATATCTTTCCCCTGTCCCCACGGCCCTTCCCCGGAGTCGTTCCAGGACTCGTCGCCTGCCTTGCCGCCGCGGTCCTCGAACTCCCGGGAGCTCTGCTCCTTACCGCTGCGGAGAGGAGGGTGGGAGGCTAATATTGACAGGAGGTAGGCAAAGCCACCTGTTAAGCTTGGGTCCTGCGCGAGTGACCAGTAGATTTTTGTCCCCACCCCCACCTCCGCCCCCCAGGCCCGGATCACCAGCAGGTAACCGAATCAAGTGGGAATGCGTAGGATCTGCAGTGAATCGGGGCCGGAAGGGATTAAAACAGGAGAAGAAAATGTGGCCGAAATGATGCAATTTAACAAAAGGCAATACAGTAAAGTCCAGTATTTCTCCAAGGCTTTTTAAGTTTCCCAGTATTGTTTTACGGAGTCTAAATTTAAGCATCTAACTTTTTTTTTTTTTTTTAAACCGCAGGAACTAACCTCAGAAAACTCTTTAACTCTTTGCCAGGCAGGCTGGTTGGTACGCAGCAGAAAACTTTAAAGGAAAGTCATTTTTTGTGTCTCCCTCCCCGCCCCCCAGCAGAATAAAACAAACGTTCAGGTTTCTTGCAGGAGGACTGTAGGAAGAAAGTTCCTTCTGGCTCTAATTTTAATGGAGAACATTTTTTCTTTTAATCTGTATTTCTGAAAAATACAGAAACGCCAAGCCAGGTGTAAGTGCAAACTTGAGAAAGATGCTCACAGAAGAGATGTTTATTAAAGATACTTTTCTACTTTATTTTTCTAAAGCACTGCATACTTAGGGTTCTAGCATGCACTAAAAAGTTAGCCCTCAAAGTTCCATGTGTGAATGTTACAGATTGTTTTTCTAGGTGGAGGAGGTATTTTCGTTCATGAGGCCAATGTGGAAATACAAACAAATGTCCTATTTACTTGGGATTGGGTGGGAAGGACGGAAGTTGTCTCAAATCTTTCTTGCCAGACTTGACAGCGTATGTATGGAATCTTGTGTATTTTCTTGCCCAGACCAATAAGAGCCACTTTTAAGTGACTGGATAGGTTCCTTGGTAACGGCGTTTCAAATGAGCTTTTCTTTGAAAATTTTGGACACTAATAATCTAAAAGCAACACGTTTTCTCCATTACTAAAAATCAGGAAGGCAAAATTAGAGTAATATTGGCTAGTAATAATTTAGAGAAGGCTGGAAAGACGAGAGATGCTTTTAAGAAGATTGGAGTGTGTCAGACTCTATGACAGTCCCCCTTTGCCTACTTTGGTGCAGGGGCTGAGTGTTCATTAATTCATTCAGTGATATTTAGAGACTGACCACGTACACCAGGCTGAGTTCTGAGTTCATTCTTGGGCACACAGACATATCTAGATAACAGCCATATGGCCCAGACTGATTAAAATCAGATCAAGTAAGCCTTCATCAGGAGCTGAAGATACACCTGGCCCTGGTTCCAAAGTTCTCAGACACCTAAGGAGCCTGTAGTTGGCACCGTGTGTTGATTCTAACGATCATCTCAAATAACTAACCCCATGAGGTAGAGTGGAGCCTTGAAGCCTGAAGGGAGAGAGGTGAAAGTCTTGGGTGGAGCAGAGCTAAGAACAGGGGAGCCTCTGAAACAGAAGTTCAGGTGCACCTTATCTCACAGTTGCAGGACAGTCGCCAGGGGCATGGAGGCCATGCGGGGGTAGGTGCCAGGGAATCCTAGGAGCATCCCAGAACTTGAGCTCTTTGCTTCGCCGAAGGGCAGCATTGCATTTCAGTTTCCGTTGCCCTTTCTGGTCGTGATGCCGGTGGCTTCCTAGCTGCCTGCGTGCTCTGCGGACGGGCCCTGCCACTCTGCCCGTGAGACACCGCAGCACGCCCTGCCTTGAGTCGTTGAGTGCATCTGCTGGCCATTGCAGAAAAGCCTCTGTCCACACTGGCACAGCAGGATCACTAGAGTGGACTCACTAGTAGTAAGTAGCCTCTGTGGAGAGCCGCAGTGAGGCTGTGCCTCTCAGTAACCCCCTTGTCCCCCTTCTAGACACGCAGCATTAATATTGAAACCTATTTTAAGAAAGTAGGTGCTGGGTTTATAATCCATGCGGTCAGGATTCGTGGTAAAGGAATGTGTAGGGCAGAACATTCCCCCTTGTTGGAGAGAGCGGTGATAGCACTTTATGAATGCAGATCTTCAGACTGGATATTTCCAAAGATCCTAGCACTGTGAAGACTTGAATCTCTTTATTTCCTAAATTGTACTAAATACATATATATTATCAAGTTTATCATTTTAAAGTGTACAAATCGGTGGCATCGAGTACATGCACATTCGATGTGTTTGAGAAGAATGTGTTTTCTTTAATTTGTTTTCTGTAGAGTGGCATGTGGGTGGCTCAGTCGATTAAGCCTCAGACTTTTGATTTTGGCTCAGGTCATGGTCTCACGGTTCAGGAGTTCGAGCCCCGTGTCGGGCTCTGTGCTGACAGTGCAGAGCCCGCTTGGGATTGTCTCCGTCTCTCTCTGCCTCTCTCTCTCTCTCTCTCTCAAAAATAAATAAACATCAAAAAAATGTTTTCTGTAGAGATCTGCAGATATCCATTAAATGAACCTTATTAATTGAATTATTCCTCACTAACTTTGTGTCCACTTAACATGTCAATAACTGAGAGGGGTACAAGAGGTCCCCGACTTGATGGTTTTTAGACTGGACGATGATGCAGAAGTGGTGCACATTCGGTAGAAACCATACTTGGTATTTGGAATTTGGGTCTTGTCCTGGGCTAGCGACCTGTGGTCAGTCCTCCCTCGGATGCTGGGCAGTGAGACCCAGCTCCCAGGCAGCTGGCAGCCGAGGACAGACATCCATCCACCGACAACCCTATCCTGCCATTCTGTTCTTTGAGCATAGTGTTCAGTACATTATGTGAGATACTTAGCATTTCATTATCAAGTAGGCTTCGTGTTAGAGGATTTTTGCTCAACTGTAGGCTACTATGAGTGTTCTGAGTACTTCTAAGGTAGCCTCGGCTATGTTTGGTAGGTTCCATGTATTAAATGCATTTTCAGCTTAAAATATTTTCAACGCAATATGGGTTCATTGGGATATAATCCTATCATAAGTCGAGGAAGATCTATATCGAAAGATACCACTGTAATGGGGGCTTTGTCAATATCTCCTTGTATATTTTTTAATGTTTATTTTTTGAGACAGTGAGAGTGTGAGTGGGGGAGGGGCAGAGGGAGGGAGACACAGAATCCGAAGCAGGCTCCAAGCCCCCAGCTGCTGACGTGAGGCTCGAACCCTTGAACCCACGAACCCCAAGATCATGACCTGAGCCGAAGTCGGACGTTTAACTGACTGAGCCACCCAGGCGTCCCTCTATCTCCTTGTATTTTAAGCTAGAAAATATTCTGAGGCTTTGTGCCTACTACTTTATATGTTAATATCTAACTAACAATGTGCATTTGTAAGTTTATATTGGTAGACAATACAGTGTCTGATAGGAATTGAACTTTTACTATTACATAGTTATCTTCACCATTAATGAGGATTTTGCCTTAAAATCTATTTTGCCTGATGTAACATAGCCAGAAGTGATCTTCTCGTTGCTGTTGTGAATATTGGCTTGGTGTATCTTTTCCCATCCCTTTTATCTTCTTTTAAATGCCTTTGCTGAAGTATAACTGACATTCAGTAAACTGCACTTATTTAATGTGTGAAAAAAGAAAAAAGTAAATTCACAATGTTGTGCAGCCTTCACCACTATCTAGTTCCAGAACTTTTACATCACCCTGAAAGGAAACCCCATTCCTTTAAGCAGTCCCTCCCCATTTCCTCCCTACTCCAGCCCCTGGCAACCACTAATCTGCTTTCTTTCTTTATGGATTTCCCTGTTCTGGATATTTCATATAAATGGAATCATACAGTATGTGGTCTTTTGTGGCTGGCTTCTTTTACTTAGCAATGCTTTCAAGATTCATCCAGGTGATAGCATGCATTGGTACCTCATCCCATTTATTTATTTATTTATTTATTTATTTATTTATTTATTTAAGACACAGAGTGTGAGCAGGGGAGGGGCAGAGAGAGAGGGAGACACAGAATCAGGCTCCAGGCTCTGAGCCATCAGCACAGAGCCTGATGCAGGGCTCGAACCCACAGACCACAAGATCATGACCAGAGCAGAAGCCGGACGCTCAACTGACTGAGCCACCTAGGCGTCCCATACTTCATCTGTTTTTTAAGTGGCTGAATAATATTTCATTGGATAGACCACAATTTGTTGACCCATTTATCAGTTTGTAGACATTTGGATTGTTTCTACCTTTCAGCTGTTGTGAGTAGTGCCGCTATGAACATTTGTTTACTAGTTTTTGTTTGAACACTTGTTTTAACTCTTTGGAGGTCTGCACCTAAGAGTGAAATTCCTGAGTAAGAGTGAAATTATATTCTTGCCAGCAACACGTGAGGGTTCAATTCCCCCACGTCCTGCCAACATTTGTCATTTTCTGTATGTGTGTGTGTTTGTGTTTGTGTGTGTTTAAATTGCCATCCTTGTGGCCATGAAGTGGCAGTTCACTGTGGTTTTGATTTGCGATTCCCTAATGACTAATCGTGTTGAACAACTTTTCATGTGCTTGTTAGCCACTTAATAGGTCTTTGGAGAAATAGCTTTTCAAGGACTTGATTCGCTTTTGTATTAGCTTTTGTATTGCCAAAATCTTGCATGTGAGTGAGTGTGGTTACTTTTTTTAGGTTTATTTATTTATTTATTTATTTTGAGAGAGAGAGAGAGAGAGAGAGCATGCAAGTCGTCGTAGGAGCAGAGAAAGAGGGAGAGAGAGAATCTCAAGCAGGCTCCGCGCTAAAAGACGTGGGGCTCGAACCCACAAACCTTGAGATCGTGACCTGAGCTGAAACCAAGAGTCAGACACTTAACCGGCTGAGCCACCCAGGTGCCCCAGTGTAGTTATTTTTATAGGGCTTGGTTTGTGTGTTATGTTCTTTCTGAAACCTTCATTCTGTTGTTTTGGGTTTTTTTTTCCCCAGCCTCTTTTTGCAGGCTTCTGCTGCTCCTCCTAGGAGACAAATGTTCTGACTAGTGCTTTGAAATATTTAATATTCTGCCCATTTTAGTTATTGTTCCAAAGGCCTCAGGTGTTCCTTTGTTCATTCAAGCAATATTTGTAGCCTGACCATCTGCACTGTGCTGTGCCCTGAGCTAGTCACTGGGTATACAGACATACCAGTCCTTACATGCTTCTTTTTTGATGTCTGCAGCTACGTTTTATTTTATTTTATTTTATTTTTTTAATTAACATATTAATAGTGCCTGACATAGGGAAAAAGAGCAGCACTCAGCTGGAAGTGAGGGCGTCTTCCTCCTATTTTCTAGGGTTCCTCACTTTGCATTTCTGGAACTTGGTTTGCTGGTCTGCGAAATTTCGGGTAGGACTAAATGACGTCTCAGGCCCCTCAGACCTTGAAACTAAAGAGGATAAATTAAGGATTCGTGACCGCTTTCTTTTACAAACCTAATTCTGTGAGTGTACTTAAAATAGTTTATGTTGCCCAATTTTGCTTAAAGAAATTATCTCGTGTAGGAAAAAAAGATGCCTGTGCTTTTATGCTAAACTATACACAGGCGAGTTTGGTCACTTGCTTCCTTCCAAAATGGTGCACTTGGTATTTTTTCCTGTAGAGATTCAGAGGGTTTGAGGAACTTTAGCGAACATTTAAGTTCCTACCATGGTAGGCACGATGGGGAATATAGAGAAGGATAAGGTGTGGTCCTTGCCTTTGAAAAGCGCTGACCTAGTAAAGGAGGTAGGATAAACGTCCATAGGAATCCGTAGCAGAGGCCCACTGCTCTCTTTTGGGAGCAGAGGGCAGAGATGCTCTTTCCTTCAGGGCATCAGAATACCTGTTGGAGGATGTAATGGTGGAGCTGGGCCAACAAGGGGAGGCTGCTGGAAAATCAGAATGATAGAAATGTGGATTTGGTTACAACACTGAGGAGTTTAGCCTTGTGTCTGCGGCCATGAACCACGGAAGGCGTGCGGGTTGGGTTATGACAGCAGGTCCCGTCTTCTGGCTTCACTGTGGCGTAGATGTCTGTATACCCAGGGAGTAACTTGACGTTGAACGGGATGTTCAGGGTTGAGGAAGGGAGGATGGAAATATGAGATAAGATGGTACAAACAAGGGGATGGTGCCAAAGATGTCAAATCTTGAATAGATGTTTTGGTGCAAGAAGAGTTTAAAAAAAAAAACAAAACCCACCCATTATTCCAGAGCAGAGAATGAAGGACCTGGACCCAGCTCTTTCCGACTTGCCAAATCGACTTACGGGTTTCAGACCATAGTTTCCTTGTATGTTAAATTGCCCTCCACACACCCTAGATGACCAATGACTTTGTTGACTGAGCTCCTACGAGTGCAGGCAACTTCACTTTATGAATCAGATGTCTTTACAACGTATGCATGGTGAATATATTGTGTAGTGGGCATTCTTTCCCCCTGCAGACTCCTTGTGTGATGTTAGAGGTGTCTTCAGAGAAAAAACATTTTAGTATCAACATGGAGTAAAACCGTACTTACACTACAATTTCATTTTAAAGAATACCTTTTTTTTTTTTTTTTTTTTGCCGTGGCTAGTTATCAGTTCTATTCCAAGAACGTTAGGTTAACCATGTAAAATTACCAATATTCGGCTATTTTTGACCTACACAAATGGCAACTTTATGTGATTTCAATTTAATAACGGTGGGCTTGTTAGACCCTTCCCTTTTCAACCCCTGTAAGCATGCAGTCAGTGAACTTGGAAAACTCATGTAAAAACAGTGTATTTAAATATTGTTTATTTCTTAGCTAATTCCCATTTTATTGGGATGTAAGTTCTTACAGAAGGTGTTCCCAGGAAGTGTCTAAGAAGGGAGCCTCTGTCTATATATCCAAGCAGCAGGGCTGGCTATAGGAGGTCTTGGAAGACGGAGTTAAATGTCCGAGGCAGTGGGTGGGTTGACCCAGCAGGATGTCTTGTGTGAGCTTTGCTCCCCCCTGGCTTGGATTTAGATCTGTACGATCTGAGATAAGCTTGTGTCAGTCAGATCTCTACTTCCAGTCTAACCAGGTGTTATAAATACCAATGCTACATGAATGTGCATTACCTCAGCTTTACTTTTGTTGTGAGGATGAAAGAAACATTCAACTAAGAATTTTTAGTTTCTCAGAAAAAAATAGCATTATACAATAATAAGACATAATTATTACTTCTAAGTAAGAAGTACGACATTTTATCTCCCCATTGTAGCATGTAGTGGGTGCTCTGGTAATATTTGCTGAATAAATTCAGAGAAAGCACACAAACTTGTTTAACAAAAGTAGAAGTTAAATGGGCATTTTCTTCTCTTTTACAAAATTTGTTTAAGGGGAGTCTGGGTGGCTCAGTCGGCTAAGCATCTAACTCTTGGTTTCAGCTCAGGTCATGATCTCACGGTTCATGGGATCGAGCCTGGCATCTGTGCTAACAGTGTGGAGCTTAGGATTCTCTCTCTCTCCCCCCCTCTCTCTGCCCCTTCTCCCCATCCCCCTCTCTCTCTCAAAAAAAAAAAAAAATTAAAATAGAAAAAATTTTTTTTAAATTTAAGAATCCAGAAATGCAATGGGCGTATAGAATGTCACTTTTTTTTTTTTTTTTTTTTTTTTGATGAGCTAAGAATAAGAATAGAACTAGATTTTGCTCTTGTTGAAGCTTTTCTGTTTGCTTCCTCATGTTGTGTGGGTCATTCCTTTTTGTCACAAGGAACTCCTCTGAAATGTAGTCAAGGTTGTTTTCTTTTTTTTTTTTTTTAATGTTTATTTATTTTTGGGAGAGACACAGAGTGCCATTGGGGGAGGGGCAGAGAGAGCCGGAGATGCAGAATCTGAAGCAGGCTCCAGGCTCCCAGCTCCCAGCTCTCAGCACAGAGCCCAATTCGGGGCTGGAACCCATGAACCCTGAGATTATGACCTGAGCCGAAGTTGGAAGGCTTAACCGACTGAGCCACTGAGCAGGTGCCCCATCAAGGTTGTTTTCAGATGAGGTTTCATTTTGGGAAAATCTAATTTCCACATCTTCTGTTCAGTGATAGGAAAGGGATGGTAGGAGGCCCTCAGGGCCTGTTAACCCAGCCTAGCTAGGTGAGGCCTCTACCCTGAACTTGTTTGCTTAAATGTAGGCTCATCAGTTACTCTCCTGTGCTGCCCGCCCTCAGTAAGTTACCGTCTCCTATAAATAGCTGAAACTATTCACAGTTGAGACAGTCTGAAATGAATCTTGGCTTTTGACATGGTTCAGAAAGAGCTTTTCAAAAGAAAAAAAAATCTAAATGAAAGCATGGTAATTGTTCTGGGGAAGTAAAATTACCAGTCTTTAAAATGTATAATTGTATTTAATACCCTTGAGTGCCAGTTAGAGTTTAAGGCCCTAAATTCTTACAGAAGATGTTTTAGTGGGAAGAGGAAGAAAACCAACTCAGAGGAAAAGCAAAAATTGCATGGAAAAGATGCTGAACTGTTGACTGCATCAACAATTTAAAATTCCAGAATAAAACTAAGTCTCTACCCCCAGCACCGACCAGCTTCTGCCTGAGGAAGATTTTCCTTTGATCTTCAGGGCTGGGGTCCAGTCCCAGTTTGCCAGTTGGCTTTCTGAGTATTTTTTGGAAGCTTTCTTGTCTTTCCAAGGTTTTTGTTTTCTCAACATTGAGAAAAGCCTCTACTAAAGAATAGTTACTATGTATCTATTTTACTTCAGCTGTTTATTTGTTAGGGGCTTATTTTTTTAAGTTAATTTTGGGTGTGGATTACACTTACAGATGTACACATGCATGCATTTATACTGATATTTATTACATGTTAATACTGGGAAGCATTACTGGTTGGGTGAGTCTAATGTATTTATTGGCACCAACTTTTTAACAGATCATAATTCATAAAGCTAAGTGAAGCATCTCCTCTATGGCTGTATTTAAAGTTACTTCCCCTGTGCTCTTCATTTGCCCTTGACCGAAATATATATGAAATATATAGGTTGAATGAGAGTACCTTGTCCTAAATTTGACAGCTTTGGTCTATGGATATGATAAAGGATGGGTCACCACAACGAAGTTACCATGTTTTATTTTTACTTTATGTTTAGTTATAATTTTGAGAGAGAGAGGCACAGAGAGAGAAGGAGACAGAGAATCTGAAGCAGGCTCCAGGCTCTGAGCTGTCAGCACAGAGAGCCATGCGGGGCTCGATCCCACCAACAGCGAGATCACGACCTGAGCCCGAATCAGAAGCTTAACTGACTGAGCCACCCAGGTGCCCCCGAAGTTATCGTGTATGAAATAACTCCTAAGTGTTTAAACTTCTATTTTTTTTTTCATATTTTATTTTTAAGTAAACTCTATACCCAACGTGGGACTTGAACCCACAACCCCAAGATCAAGAGGTGCATGCTCCACCTACTGAGCCAAGTGCCCCTAAGCTTTTCTTTTAGATCAAAGGTCTGATTTAAGGATATTATAACTTAAAAAATAATAAGATGGTTTTAACATGTAAATTTTGTTAAGGACTGAATAGTAAGTCTCTATTTTGTGGCAAGTGTTTTCCAAAGTCCTGTGGTTACACTGAAAAAGAGAGAGGGAGAGAGCGAGCGAGCTTTGCTCACGACGCTCTTGTAGTCTAATCGAAGAAAAAAGAATTCCCTGCACAGCGAAACCGGATGTGATCTGACGCATCAGAGCGACCAAGAGATAGCAAGATGTGGTCAACGAGAGGTGAAATACAAGCAGTGGGTCCTGAAGGAGCCGGTGGAGAGGCCAGTGATGAGCAGCAGCAGGAAGCAGGGTTTGAGAAGGTCTGGTTGCGTTTCTGAGCGAGGCTTTGGAGGAGAGCAACAGGGGAGCCCGTCAAAACCTGGCTCAAGCCTGCCCAGAACATTACGCGGACCAGGCAGATAAAATGTTTCTGTTGTAGAAAACAGGGTGGACGAGACCAGGGTGGGCCGGGGCTGGAGGCGCCGTAAGCCCCGTGTTACAGACAGGTGGGTCCCTTGGCAGTACAGATCGGGAAGCCGAAAACCTCCGAGCTCTGGCGGGTCTGTGGTGGGAGAAGTAATCCCGGGTTTTAGAAGGCTTGTTTCGGTCCTTACAACTCACTGGCGAAGGCTGTCCTGCGTGTTTTATTTTTAACAAGGATATTGAGAGTCGACAACTCGAAAGAGGATGTGCGGGACCAGCAACGGCTCCACGCGGCGTCTCCGTGTGCGTCTGCGCGGGCGCGGCGCCGGGCGCAAGGCGGAAGCGGAGCTGTTCTCAGAGACCCCCACGTGCTGCGATACCCGCCGTGAAGTCATTTTTAGGGAGTCAGCCTGGTACATTATTTTTAGGGGAGAAATGAAAGGGTTCGTTTAGTCTAAGAATTTCTGTTAAAGCCCTAATTAAGTTGAATAATAGAAAAGAGAATATCTGTATTCAGTTTCTGTCCCACTTCTGGATTGGGTTAATAAAACAATAGAGGGAGCGCCTGGGTGGCTCAGTCAGTGGACTGTGCAACTTTTGATCCCAGGGCTGTAAGTGTGAGCTCCACTTTGGATGTAGAGATTACTTAAAAATGAAATCTTAAAAAAAAAAAAAATAAAGGGGCCCCTGCGTGGCTCAGTTGGTTAAGCATCTGACTCTTGATTTCAGCTCAGGTCATGATCTCACGCATGGTTCCTGGAATCAAGCCGTGAGTCAGGCTCTGCACTTGACAGCATGGGGCCTGCTTGGGATTCTCTCTTTCTCTCTCTCTCTCTCTCTCTCTGCCCCTCACCTGAGCTTGTTCTCTTTTTCTTTCAAAATAAATAAACTCAAAAAAAGGTAAAGAGTTGGTATCATTCATAGCTTCATCTTCTAGTTAATATCTTGTTATAAAAAACTCATTTTTAACACACACTATTTATATAAAAGTAGGAATTAAGGCAGAACCAGATAGGAATGAAAAAAGTAGGACTCCTGCCTTTTTTGTTTGAGTAAATCAGAGCTAAGTGCCGATCATCTCCTTTTGTGTTCAGATGAATGAATGTTGTGCAGAGCTACTAGCATTAAGGCCAACAATGGCTATTTTGTGTTTACTGATTATTTCATCTAGGAGTGTGTACATTCCAGTAAAAATGGCTGTTCTCTTTATTTTCACCCACTGCTTACCCATATGAAAAAGCCCATTCATGATAATGAGCTGTGGTGACTCAGAAACAGTTCCCACTGTGAAACTCGTTCATTTTTAATGTTCTTGAAGGTCAGAACCTCCCCCCATACCTTTGAAAGCAGCTTGGCTTTTAAATCATCATATTGAGATTTCTTGGGAGAGAGCTTTAAAGATAATTACTTTCCTAAGATTGTTTTCCTACATTTTGGAACAAGTCTTTACAGAATTCCTGTGAGTGGAAGTAGGGGGACTCAGCTGACGGACTCAGTGTGGAGAGTGATTCTGCCCGTTACTCATAGGTGTGCACACTGACCCTCCCTCCTGCACAGCCTGACGTGGGAAGGGGGCTGTCTCTAGGATTATTTCTATCCCTTTCCCAGCTAAGCTGTGCTTCTGCTGGCTGAATCTTAGCACTGTTGGTAGGTGGCATCTAGACAGAGGGAGGGTCTGAACCACAGGTCCGTGGGGTTCAGCATCCTAGGACACAATCTGGGTCTTTTCTTTTATGAAGACTTTACCCTGGTAAAGAGTGGGGGCAGTTCTCTTTTTTAGAAAGTGTCACAAAGGCACACTGAGCAAAATTAGTTCCACATCACTCGGTTAAGATGGATAGTTTTTCCATTCATGTTCAGCACTAACAAAGGCAGCGATCACCCTTGTGGTTTTGTGTAGCCTGTCTGGAGGGCATCTGAGTCTTTCTTGTAAGGTGTGATTCCCTTCCCCCACCTAGTGGGTATAAAGCCAAATAGTTGAAGGTGAGGGAACTTCATATGTTCCAGCTTCGATTCTTCGGTAAACTGGATCAAATCAACCTTTCCGTGGTTAATTTCGAGCTAAATTGTAATCCAAGAAAAGTTTATCTTAAGTGGTTTCTCCTTCCTTTGAAAGCACTTCCCTCCTGCATTGCCTTGGTGTTTCTAGACTACACAGGTCTCTCTTCTTCCGTCATTAAGTGGGAACCCATCTGTCCCGCATCGTTTCCTTAGATGCCGGACCTTTCACACGTTTCCCAGGTGATCCAATGATCTGATGAATCGTTCCTCTCCAAACTTCCAGGTCATCTTCCTTTTCTGTTTCTCCAGCAGTAGGAGTGAGGTACAAGCAGGTGTATACTCTAGGACAGTCATGTGCCCACCTGTCCCTGCCACTGGCCTGTGTCCCTGGGTATGGGTGTAAAATACAGTGTTTTGTGTGTGGGTGGGAAATTTATGTAAATGGAATTGTGCTAAGAATCTGATTATAACGTTTCACTGAATACATTTCAAGACTTATCCCTGCCACTGTCCAGTTGATTGCTTCTGACTGGTATACAGTATTGCATAGGAAAAGCGTCTACCAGGGTTTGATTATTCTTGGAGTCCCTAGTGGGCGACGAATCTAGATTCCCACCGGCTCTACTCCACAGCAAGCAAAGTTCCCCTGTATTCCTGGAGAATTCCCACGGCGTAGACTGAGCAGTGGGATTTTTGGATCATAGGACGTAGTTTCACTAATGAAGCACTGCCAGACGGCTCCATGGAGGTATTAATTTCACAGTCCCCAACCGTGGGACATGAAGGTTCCTGTTGCCCCACATTCTTGCTGGTATTTGTTATTTTTTAGTTATCTAATTTTTGCCAATCCAGTAGGTATAAAATAATGGCATGTGGTAGTTTCAATAGTTAATAGTTTTAACTTCTAATTCTTTCGTTCACCAGTAACATTAAACATCTTTCACTTCTTAGTCACTTGGATTTCTTCTCTGTGAACTGCTTAATCATATTCCTTATTTATTTTTTTCCTGATGAGTTTCCTGTCTTGTTACTGTTGGTTCACAAGAATATTTTGTATATTCTAGCTATCAGTTCCTTTTATGAGACGGTAAACCGTCGTCTACCAGCCTGCCTCTTTTCTGTTAGCGTTGCTTACAGTGTCTTTCATTTTTATGTAGATAGATTCATTGCAACCGCAATTTTCACCTGAGGATTTGTGTTTTCTGAGTCCTCATGAATAGAAATATCAACGGAGCAGAATAGGAAATTCAGAAATAGAGCCTACCACGTAAACATTTAGAAATAACATTTAGTATTTCAAAACAGTGGAAAAGATGCATTTTTCAATTCATGGCATTTGAGTAACTGCATAACTGTGGGGACATAGAGCTCTCCTTCACACTTCACACCATGTAAATTCAAGTTGGATCCAATCTTTAAATATGAAAAGTGAAACCATAAAAATGCTAGATAGAACATATAGGAAGTGTTTTGTTGACATCCTTAGAATAGGAAAGGCCTTTCTAAGTCTGCAAAACCCATGAGGTATAAACCAAAAGATTGATGAATACAACTTTATAAAAATAAAAACTCTCCAAGTTAAAGTACAAATTAAGAAATTTAGGAGTCTTCTGGTTGTTCGTGGCTCTTTGTTCTTCCGAATACATTCTTTCTCCTTTTTTTAAGTCTCTAAAAAATTAGAAAACCAGCCTGTTGGATTTCTCTAAGAATAGCTCTGTTGTGATTTTGATTATTCTATTAGCTGCACTGTCCAATAGAACTTTCTAGGATGATGGAAATTTTCCAGTAATTATTGCTTGACATACAGCTAGTGCAGCTGAGGGACTGAATATTTTAATTTAATTTTAATTAATTTAAATTTAGGGGCTCCTGGGTGGCTCAGTCAGTCGAGCATCCGACTCTCGATTTTGGCTCGGGTCATGATCCCAGGATTGTGGGATCGAGCCCCACGTGGAGCTCCGTGCTGAGTGGAGCCTACTTGAGATTCTCTGTCCCCTTCTGCCCTTCCCCCACTTGCACTCGGTCTCTCTCTCTTTCTCTCTCTAAAAAAACAACAAAACAAAACATTACTTTAAATTTAAATAACCACATATGACCAGAGTTCATTGGACAACCCACATCTATAGCTTCAGTGCAATTCAATTTTAGGAGAACAGCTCATTTTTATGGTATTGACTCTTTTAGTCCTGAATGTGGCTATCTCTTTATTAGTTCCTTACTGACTTTCAATAATATTTTATTATTTTTTCCAAAAAAGTTTGCATATTTTTTGTTAAATTTATTTTTTGTTGTTACACCTATTTCTAAGTAATATATACATATACACATATATACTTTATGCAATTTTGTTTTATATTATTATTTTTTATTTTATGTTATTTTAAATGTTTTTTTAGTTATTGTTTCTGGCTAGCATATAGAAATTGACTTTATTATATATTAATTTATATCTAGTGACTTTGTAAAACACACTTGTTGATGCTAATAATTTATGAGATTTTTGGAGTTTTCTACAAATACCATAATTACCTGTAAATACTGACATTTTTGTTTCTTCCTTTTTGATCCTTATGCATTTTTTTTTCCTGCCTTATAGGTGGGGTAGTACTTAAAATACACTATGCAGTAGAGGACAGCAGTGGTAATAATGGGAATGGTTTTAATGTTTTGTCATTAAGAGTGATGTTCGCTGTAGTTTTTGTCATTAAGTGTGATGTTTGCTGTAGTTGTTTATAGATACCTTAAATTTGGGTTAAAAGAAGTTCTCCCCTCATCCTTTGTGACGTTTATAAAAAATTATGCCCAATATTAAATTTGTCCAACACTTTAGCTATGCTAAATCTTCTGTTTACCCCCATCCACTTGAATTTTTAAATTGCTATGAATTTTTTTTCTTTAAAAAAAAAGAGTTCAATTTGGTTCTTTTTTAAGTTACCCTGGTCATTTTGTATGATGGGACAGTTTCCTTCTGCCAGGAAGAGAGGGTCCTCGGAGGTATTTTCATACCGCATCCCGCATCTGAAAACCATTTCAACGGGCCAACCAGGCTATCTCATCCAGCAGACCCTGGAAATGCGGGTTTCTCCGTGGGGCTTTGCTTACCTTCTCTCGCCACCGCCTCGTAGCTAATCAGTAGGCTTCTCCTAGTCCTAAAAGCAAAACAAAATAGGTAAACAAAACCAATGAGTCAAAATACCTTTCTCCAACCCAGTAGTTCCTGTAGCTACTGCCTTTTTGTCCTTCCTGTCACACCTCAACTTTTTACATTTTAATTCCAGGTAGTTCACATACAGTGTTAAATTAGTTTCAGGTGTATGATACAGTGATTCAGCGCTTCCTGTACTTGGCGCTCATCACAACAAGTGCACTCCTTAATCCCCATCACCTATTTCACCCACCCCCGCTCCGGACATCACACCCCAGCTTCTAAAACAATTCACCATGCACCCCACTCCTCCGTCCCCGCGTTGGTCTGCTGTCGTGT
The DNA here is from genome assembly GCF_024362965.1 of Panthera pardus. Classification (NCBI taxonomy): domain Eukaryota; kingdom Metazoa; phylum Chordata; class Mammalia; order Carnivora; family Felidae; genus Panthera; species Panthera pardus. The sequence goes on along the minus strand of NW_026526991.1, from coordinate 130,248,571 downwards.
GCTTTCCGCTCGACTGTCTCTGTACTGCTAGCTCTTTATGAGGTCACCTTGGTTGGTGAGTTCAGTGGACAGTTTTTGGTCCTTAGTCTGTTTCGCATTTTGGCGGCCACGGTTCACTTCTCTTTTTGTTCTTGAACTGTACTCCCGCCCTGCCTGTTAGTCACGAAAATTTCAAAATCCCTTCCCTTTAATCTCTCATGTTTTTCTGTTCCAGCCTTATGGCCACAGCAGTTTCAAAGTCTTTATATCATCTCTTAGGTGAACTAGGAAAATAACTTGATAACTGCTTTTATTGCCCCTGAAATAGATTATTTATTGGATTGTGAGTATATGCAGCATTCAAAACAGAAAAAAATACACATGCTCAGGCTTTACCCTCACAAATACGTTCAGTAGGTCTAGGTCAGATACCTCGCTGAATTAAAAACCAGTGCCTGTATCAGGTTCCTCTGTGGAAAAGGTGACTCTTACCCATCAATTTGTTGTCTGCTCACTGTGAAGTAGGAAAATAGCAAACATCTAAAGAATATGCTTAGGCCAGAGAGGAAGGTAGGCCTCAAATTGAAGCATGTATTGATTGGTAGGGAAAAAACTTGAATTATGAAGCCTTTTTGGGAATGGGTTAAAGTTGATTGCTTTTAGGAGAATGGTCAAAGTGCTGTTCCAGCATTAATCCTGTGAGAACACAGCAACAGCACAGGGAAGAAGGGAGATCGAGAAGCTAGGACAGCAGTTAGCTGGCTTTGCCATCACGTGGGCACCGGGGAAACTGGTCCCAAACTTGGTGGTGGGACTAGAAAAGGGGTGGATCCATCTGAAGAAGTACAGGAGGGCTGGCTGCTGGTTGATGGCGAGTGGTGGGGAGGGGCAGGCCTCAGGGACATCTCCCAAGCTGGGCGTATGTGCCACAGCCAAAAGTCACCACGTCTGTGGATGGGCTTTGACTGGCATCATTCATCTTTGGAGGTTGGGGTGCTTTCGGACGCATGATGGAAAGACCTAGCTCCTGAGGCTGTTCTGTACACCTGACTGTAGCTATTTGGAACTGAGATGGGGCGGGGTGACGGTGAAGGTGGGCTTCATGCTTGATGCCTCCAGGTCATTGTAGGTCTTTCTGGAATGCGTGGGGAAGATGAAGAAGAGGAGCTGCCTTCCTCCCTTGTCTCCAGTGCACCCACCGGAGGGTGTTCACTTGCCTAAGTCCCACAGCCCCACCAGCCCCACCAGGTCCCGCAACCCCAAATAGCCCATCCTCCCCACCCGCAATGCTTGGCAGATGGAGATTTACTAAGACTGTAGATCAGTTGTGGCCTTGACCTCCTTCTCTCTGCTCAACTGATATACTAGACCTCTCCAGAGAAGGACGTAACTAGTAAATAATGAGAGATAAGCGCAGGAGGTATGAGAGAATAAACAGGAAATGAGCACACGTGTCTCAAATTCCTGCTCCTGTGGTGTTGGGCCTGTCGGGACTTCTCAGCAAGGCTGGTTCTGCTCCTCTGGTAGAAGCTTCTTCATCTGTGGGGTCTCTTAGTCTCCGTTGTTGTGAAGTACGCTGTTTGCAAGCCCAGAGTGAACCCATGGTTGGACAAGGAGGCTAAATATTTTAGGGTGGTAATGACCATCCCGGACTCCTAGCTGTGGTCACTCCCGTCAAACCTGTCTGCCCTGTGTGACGTGCTACTTCTCTCCTTCCATCCCCTTTCCAGGCCAGACTGGAGAAAGAGAGAGGGCTGCTTCTTTGCCCTTCCTCTTCAGAAAACTTAGCTCTCTCCACCACGGACTGCCATGGATTTCATATTTCAGTTGCTAGGGAACTAGGACCAGGGAGCCCCTCGTTCTTAATCCTTCGGAGACCACAGAAGATTGCCACATTGAGCCTGTGAAGGACATCAGACCAGGGTTTTCACTCTCTCCCCGACAACCTCTGCCTTCCGGGGAATGCTGGTTAGCTTCCTCCTGTTCTTTCAAGACAGTAATTTGTCAAAGTCTCAAGGTTATAGTTTTACCATGTCAGAATAGCTTTTAAAAGTGTAGGAACACAAGAGAGAGGTCTGCTCTCGAGTGGCGTGCTAAGTTAGCACCCTCCCGCCGTCCTGTGAGCGCCTCAGATGCTGCTCTTACTGCGCACAAGCACGAAATTCCAGACCTTTCCCCGTGGACGAGGCAATTCCACCCGGTTCCTGCCTCACGTGGGGCTGAATCAGCATCTCACTGGCCCATCTTGCATCCCCCTGTTGTGTCTGGGGAAGTTAGTGACCCACATCTCCCTCCTTTCCTTGGAGCATGACTTAACTGTAGTTCAGGAAGGAACTAGAGCAGAGTCAGTGGGTAGGAATGTGCAGATCAGAAAGAATCGAAGCATCCGCGTGTCTTCTCGCATTTCCTGCCCACCTCACCCAGGCCCTGGCTACTCACGGTCCCAGCGATGGGGAATGTTACTGGCTGTGTGGACAGTTTAGATAAAGTCTGTGTATTGTTGAGGCTTGCTTACTATTAAAAAATTTTTAAACTTTTAACGTTTTCTTAAGTCTTTTTGTTTTAACATTTGGAATAATGGCCAACTTTCAAAAAGTACATATATGCCCAGAATCTTCTGTTCCCTAGCCTTGCTCTTAAATTGCCAGTTGAGTTGGGCTGATTCACCTGAAGAATGAAGAGAAACCAAGAGGACTAGTTCCATTTTTGAGCTGTTCTAACACCTTTGGGATTTCCCTAAAAGATCTCACAGTAATTTTTGAAGTGTTTTTAGTTTTTTAAACGTTTATTTATTTTTGAGAGAGAGAGTGAGCAGGGGAAGGGCAGAGAGAGAGGGGGACACAGAATCTGAAGCAGGCTCCAGAACCTGATGCGGGGCTCAAACCCACTAACTGCAACATCATGACCTGAGCCAAAGTTGGACGCTTAACTGACTGAGCCACCTAGGTGCCCCGTAATTTTTGAGGTCTTAAAGTGACAAAGTCCACCTAAAGGTGTTCAGTACTGATTGAGCTTTCTCCACAGATGTTCATGTTTCTATTAAAAATGAACACACACGCAAGCGTGTGCGCGGACACACACACACACACACACAGTTGTGCTGATGGATCTCTGAGCTCACGTACCCCTCAGTATTCTTAAAGGGGCTTGTGAGGCCACCTGGCAGTATTTTCAGTTTAGGAAGGAAGAACGTGGGCTTGTATCTCTCCACTTGCCATAAGCCTCCACAAGAGGCTTACTCCCTTATTCCCTATTAATCTTGTTTGGTCTTCTAGAAGGTTTTGTTGAACTCAATTGTCCATTGTTCAGAGACTGAGCTGAATTTCCTGCTAAAAGAGTCAGAGTATGAAACTAAGGGGCTGATAGGGGGAATTTCAATGTCTTTGTTCCTGAAAGTAAAAATATGAACTTCCTTGTTGTGTTAACTTAAGGTACCTTAGTATCTTATGTAGAAATTGCAAGAGCATCACAGCCTCCAGAGAGTCTAGAATCTCAGAGATGTCACCAGACTTCCTTTCACAACTTCCTAACTCTTGTCACTCTGCTCAATTCTGAACTGCAGTGAAGCTGAAAAGGAACCATAATTTTGTGGTGTCTGAGGTAGAAAAGACTAGAATCAATAATCAGCACAGGGAAATCCTGAATCTGAGTGTGAAGGTGCATGAAAGTGCTGGCCCTAGGTATAAAGGAGGGGCTCAGAACATTACTCTATCAAATTTCCAGCACCAAAGTCATTGTTAGTGCATCCATCCATCTTTTCCTTAAAAAGGATTCTCTTCCTGGCTCTCTGCCCCTCCCCCACTTGTGCTCTGTCTCCCTCCCTCTCTCTCTCTCTCTCTCTCTCTCTCAAAAGTAAACATTAAAAAAGTAAATAAATTGGGGTGCCTGGGTGGCTCAGTCGGTTGAGTGTCCGACTTCAGCTCAGGTCATGACTTCACGGTTCATGGGTTTGAGCCCCATGTCAGGCTCTGTGCTGACAGCTCAGAGCCTGGAGCCTGCATTGGATTCTGTGTCTCCCTCCCTTTCTGTCCCTCCCCAACTCATGCTCTGCCTCTCTCTCTCTCTCTCTCTCTCTCTCTCTCTAAAGCAACATAATAATTTTAAAATTTTTAATAAAAATAAAGTCTATTAAAAATGATTCTTACATCTTCCTAATGGAAAGGTATATAAAGGAGAAATGAAAATGAGCAAACAAAAATTAACTTAGGGGCTCATAATTCCCTTTGTGTTTTTAGAGTTTATTTATTTTTAGAGAGAGAGAGAGAGAGCAGGGGAGGGGCAGAGAGAGAGGGAGAGAATCCCAAGCAGGCTCCACGCTGTCAGCAAAGAGCCCGATGCGGGGCTCAAACTCACGACCCATGAGATCATGACCTGAGCCTGATGCTTAACCAACTGAGCCACCCAGGCGCCCCTGATTCCCTTCGTCTTGATGGTCGAGGCTGCGAACCCGGATGACCGTGACCCACGCCCAGCCTTTTCTCTTGGGACTGAGGCCCGGGCCCCCTAACCCTGTCCGCCTGTGCTCCATTTCTCCACAGGTAGCTGCTGCTTCAGCATGGGACGCGGGCCCCTTCCCCACTCCCTGTGAGCGGCCCGGGGGCCCGGGGGTCCGCGGGGATGCCTGTTAGCCGCCAGCAGTCAGAGTCTTCGGAGATGGAGCCGGACGCGTCACCCGGCGGCAGGCTCGGCGACCTGAGCCGAGGGGGCAGCTTGGAGAGCGGAAGCAGCGGTTCCCGCTCCAGGAGTGTCACGCTGGTGAGTGACTGTTGGCTCCGCCGCGGCGGCTGGCTGATTCTGTGCCGGCCCCCCGCCTCCCGGAGGCACGTCTCGGGGCATCCTCTTGGGTTCGCTAGCTCCGCATCCGTGCTCTGTCAGGTGGCATCTGATTCGTCATCGTCGTAGGGTCTGCACAGATGCCGAGCCTTGCTCGGCAGCCAGGCGGATCTCGCAGCGGTGGCCGGTGACCCGGCCGCCGAGAGGACCCTGCCCCGAAGGCCGTAGGACACCGGCGGGGGCCTGCTGCCGTTCAGCTCGCGGAGGGTTGAAAGGAGAGAAGGCCTCACGGGGCAAAGCAAATTCACTTCGAAGCGGATTTTTACCTCTTTGCAAATACAAGTGCTTTTGTATCCATCTCTCTCAGGATCCAGGCCCTTACACAGCCTGAGAAAGCTTTGGGGACGTTCACAGAAAGGACATTTAGCTTTAAAGGTGACCCGTCTGCACCCCTTGCCCCTCAAGATACTCATGTTGCAGGAGAGAGACGTTTGTTTTCATAGAGGGAAGGACAGGAGCGAGTTAATGTTGGCCGCACTGCGAATGGTCTCTGTTGTTTATCTCAGGCCCTTCTAGTGGGAGCAGAACTTCCTTCAGCCCTAAAATTAACCCCAGTTGTGTTGAATATAAGATTCATATGGTGTAGAGAGCAGTTAATAGTAATGATAGAATTTATAGACTCCTACTTGTATGTTCTCTTAAACCATCATAGTAACGTGAAATGTTATCTGATTTCATTCACCAGAAGAAAAAATATAGTACAAATTACTCTCTGAATATCCAGGAAACTAGAAGTCCTTAATAATGGAGAAGTATGTAGAAATGACAGATGAACTTGGCAGTAATTAGCAGAGTGTATGCTCCAAAGTATCACGAAGCAGCCTGCTTGGTAGATGGTGTTTCTTTTTTTTTTTAATACTAAAAAAATTCTTTTTCTTAATTTTTTTTATGTTTATTTATTTTTGAGAGGGAGAGAGACAGAGTGCACGCAGGGGAGGGGCAGAGAGAGAGGGAGACACAGAATCTGAAGCAGGCTCCAGGCTCCGAGCTGTCAGCACAGAGCCAGACATGGGGCTTGAACTCACAGTGAGATCATGACCTGAGCTGAAGCCAGATGCTCAACTGACTGAGCCACTCAGGCACCCCCATTTTTTTTTTTTATTTTAAAGAGACAGAGTGCACAAGCTAGGGAGAGGGAGAGAGAAAATCTTAAGCAGTCTCCATGCTTAGCACAGAGCCCAACACGGGGCTCAATACCACGACCCTGGGATCATGACTTGAGTGAAAATCAAAAGTCAGACGCTCAACCGACTAAGCCACCCAGATGCCCCTGTAGACGGTATTTCTAGGACTTGAGGTGGTGACTTAGGTCCTATAGTCTACGGGACCACCTGTGCCAGTGGTGATGGGAAACAGTGTAGAGTTTTCTCAGACGCCCCATGGTAGCTAAAGAAATGGGTGTAGCATGTTAGCAGTCAGGGTATTTGAATTATTTTCTTGTTGAACTTGAGTCTCTTAGCTTGCTTCGTAGCATGGCCTCTTTTGTAGGAGAATGAAATAATAAAGAACCCCCCTCCATCTCCTCCTAGGAGAGACCACAATCCCACGCATGTCAAGTGCTCTGAATTTCAGAAAGGAAAGCTGCTGTGTTTGAATCTCTGTCCTGGTCACATAGGGTCACTCTTCATGCTAACCAGTTAATGCCCTCTTTCATCAAGTCTTAAGGGTGGCTCACACTCACATGCTCCAAAGACATACAGGACTCGAGTGACCTCTATGTCCCATGAGGAGTGGCAGGAAATGACTTTGCTCCACTACCTTCTGTCTCTCTTGTGTGTGTGATTGACTGGCAGCTGGGGGCCACCTTCCAGGTGCACAGCCAACAGATAGGGGAACATGTCCTTTATTCCCAGCAGGTGATCTGGGTGGTGCATCATCACCCAGGCTTAGAAGGCTTAGAAGAAGATGAAAAAGGGCCTCTTGGAGGGATCACGGCTACCAGAGTACCTGCATGGTGTCTTTACTGGAAGAAGCAAGTCTGTAAAGTGAACTCAGGAGTTTACAAGATACTGCCATAGAAACTACAACTTTCCATAGAACGTAGGTATAGGCAGACGGGACGTTAAGGTCTGTCATCTGGCAAATTGGGAGACTATGCGCCATGTTGACGCTTTGTCAGGATGTCATATACAGGAATACATCTTCAGGGATAAAAGCTCTTGTTTGAAGGGAGGTACTCTTAAGTGTCCCTATTAAGGGATACGATTAAGTATCAGTCCCAGAGTCACAAAGAGAAGTGACTTATTTTGAAGCCTTTTGTCATGGGTATTTATTTTATGTTTATTTTGAGAGAGAGAGAGAGTGAGCGCACAAGTTGGGGAGGGGAAGAGAGAAGGAGACAGAATCCCAAGCAGGCTTCACACTATCAGCACAGAGCCTGATGCGGGGCTCGAACCCACAAAGTGAGAGATCATGACCTGAGCCAAGATCAAGAGTCAGATGCTTAACTGACTGAGCCACCCATGCGCCCCTGCCATGGCCATTTTTAGTAATATAGTAGAAATATCACACGCCTGGGTGGCTCGGTCGGATGAGTGTCCACCTTTGGCTCAGGTCATGATCTCACAGCTTGTGGGTTCGAGCCCCACCTCTGGCTCTGTGCTGACAGTTCAGAGCCTGGAGCCTACCTCTGCTTCTGTGTCTCTCTCTCGCTCTGCCCCTAGCCCACTCGCATTCTGTCTCTGTCTCTCTCAAAAATAAATAAACATCAAAAAAATATATATATATCATTAGATTCAAAAGGTGAATCTTACATTTATAAGTATCAGGAGGTCAAGGTGGGGGAAGTGAGGACAACATTAACTACCTCTAATAAAGATTTATGAGCTGTCAGCATTGGCCTGCAAGGTTTTATGGTGAGGTTGAATAGGCATCAGCAGGACATTCTCCAGTATACTTATAATTTCTCTCAAAAAAAAAAAATCCTTATGCATGTTTAAAGTTACTTTCTTTTTTACTAACCAGTCTGTATCCTAAAAATCAGCTCAGGATAGTAATAAACACAAGGGCATTAGAGACAAGCCCAAGTTCACATTCAACTTTGTCTCCTTTGTAACCTGGGATAAGTTATTCAGTGAATTTGTCCATTAGTTACTTTCTTCATTAGTTAAAAAGAGGGTGATGGGACAATAATTCTTTCCAAGGGACACCGTAAGGACGAACTGGCCAGCACGTAATCGGGCTTACTAACACCAGCCTCTTTGGCAGGCGCCCTTGTAGCTTCCAGGCTGCATGTGATTCCGCTTCATCCTGCTGCCTCTTGTTGGATTTGGTATCTCTGTCTCATTAGTAGTCTTCAGATTTTTTTCTTTGGGATGAGACTAAAGGGAAAACACCCCTTCCCCCAGCATCTCGCAAAGTTCCTAATTCTGGCAGTCTCCCCCTGGGGCATCGCTTTGAACTGAATTTAAAGAATGCCTGCCCTCCACAGTTCTTTTCAATCTGGTAATGTCCTGAAGCAGCACGGTGATGTGTCTGACGCATCTCTGCTCCCCCCAGTGCCCGTCACTATACCTAGTGGAGGATAATTGTGGGCACAGCGTGATAGGTTCTACTTTCAGGAAGTGCACAATTAAATTATATTCTTGGGTGCCTGGGTGGCTCAGTCAGTTAAGCGTTGGACTCTTGGTTTCGGCTCAGGTCATGATCTCATGGTTTGTGAGTTCAAGCCCTACATCGGGCTCTGTGCTGACAGCAGGAAGCCTGCTTGGGATTCTCTTTCTCTCTCTCTCTCTCTCTCTCTCTCTCTCTCTGCCCCTCCCCTGCTCTCTCTCACTCCCTCTCAAAATAAACTTAAAAAAATTAAATTGGGGCACCTGGGTGGCTCAGTCAGTTAAGCCTCTGACTCTTGGTTTCAGCTCAGGTCATGATCTCATGGTTTGTGAGTTCGAGCCCCGCATTGGGCTCTGTGCTGACAGCTCAGGGCCTGGAGCCTGCTTCAGATTCTGTGTCTCCCTGTCTCTCTGCCTTCCCCCGCTTGTGCTGTGTGTGTGTGTGTGTCTCTCTCTCTCAAAACTAAACATTAAAAAAATCAAATTCTCATGATATGGGCGTGACCACATAGCTCTGCCACATACCCCACTTGACTACCCATTTCTGCCTGTTGGTGGACACGTCCCAGTCCTGTTTCAGTGCCTTCTGTGTGGACCCCTGCCTGTTTTCAAGCACTTTCCCTTGTGGGAGATCATCGAGCCAACAGTAGTTGTCCTCAGTTGTTACCTCACATTTGTGCATTTGCCTTAGAACCAGCACCCTGAAAATTTTTTTTCAATTTTTAGGCATTTCTTTTTTTTTTTTTTTCATTTTTTAATGTTTGTTTATATTTGAGAGAGACAGAGCGTGAGCAGTGGAGGGGCAGAGAAAGAGGGAGACGCAGAATCCGAAGCAGGCTCCAGGCTCGGAGCTGTCAGCACAGAGCCCAACGTGGGGCTTGAACCCACGAACTGTGAGATCATGACCTGAGCCGAAGTCGGACACTTAACCGACTTAGCCACCCAGGCGCCCCTCATTTTTTTTTTTTTAAAGCGAGAACATGAGCAGGGGAGAGGGGCAGAGGGAGAGGGAGAGAATCTCAAGCAGGCTCCACACTGTCAGCACAGAGCCTGACATGGGACACACTCCCACGACCCTGGGATCATGACCTGAGCTGAAATCAAGAGTTGGATGCTCAGCCAACTGAGCCACCCAGGCACCCTGGCATTTCACTTTAAATGGAACTGAAGTTTTCTAAACAACTGTGCAGCACTTGACTTTCACACAAAAGCAATATATTAGCAGCCAGCCCCTTTCACCAGAACCAGCTACACTATTGAAAAATTTGTGAACTTTTGGGGAGTCTAAATGTGGAAAGGAGCTATATGTGTTTATTCTAAGTCATCAGGTCAAAAAGACCTTAAAATGCTCATCTTTTTTAGAATGAGAATCAACCATGGTAGTTTCTCTGCTTGCTTAATCCCTGACCTCAAAAAGACTAGTAAGGACAGTGCTTTTAAGCCTCTAAGTTGTATGGTGTTAAATGCGCCTCTTGGAGGGCTCTTTAAATAAGAGATAACCTAGTTCCGATTTATAGAAGCATTTCTTTTGTAAGCAAGGATTATTTTTGAAAGAAGATAAAACATTAATGCCTGATGTTAGAGTATCCTAAAGTTTTCACACACTAGCTGAGGGGTTGCCTGGGGTATAACAGATCTCTACCCTTTAGAAACTTTCCTTCTGAGCCAGTGCAAGCTAGAAATTAAAGTAGCTGCTTAAATAGGATTGTTGTGGCTCCCCACACGGCCACCGCCATGACCAGGGCCATTCCAAGAAGGCAAAGGATGTGGTCTTTATCATCAAAGGGCTAGTTGTATTTGTATGTGTATTTTGTTTTTCTTGTAAGGAATTCTTCCTCTGAATGCTTTATTTAATGGAAGGCATAGCTAGAACAAGAACAAATTGGCCAAATCCTGAAATACTTGAGTAAGAGGCAATCTTTCGAATGTGTTTCTGTTTTGTTTTTTCCTTTGAAACTTCAGGATGGCCTCAGTGCAACACAAGGCAGCGCGTCTTTGCAAAGTTAAGTAAGGCGGTTCTGGAACTGGCTACCTCGGTAGGTGATACAGATCCAGAATAAAAATTTCAAGAAGAATTTGGAGACGTTCAGCAATGATGGCTGTTTAAGGGGACAGAGGAAGCTTTGGGTGTAGGGTTCCCTGTAGTCTTAACCCCGTCGGGCTGGCTTCTGGAGCATATGTCTCACAAAACTGCCCTGGGTGCCAGGGACAGAGGCTGCTTCCTGCTGCTGTGCTTGGGTGCCCCTTCTGTATGTGGTCCTGCAGCCGGCAGGCCTCCTGGAGCTCTCTCTAGGACAGAAGGTGACTGGCTGGTTGAACAGAGTGGGAAACTCTTAATACCCACAGCTCTTAAGAGACTTTTTAATGCACATATTTCTTTGAGGGCGGGCTGGAAACATCTCGAATTCCCAAGCATACCCCTTGTTCATTTTTATCTCCACCTTGGGCAAAAACAGTGATCCCTATTCATTCCTGGGTTTGTTTGGAGATTTACTACTCAGTGAACTGTCCTGAAACCCTCCCTTCTCCCTGAGCTAACACATGTTGTGGCCCTAGAGTCACATAACAAGTCTGTGATCAGACAGCATTTGCCAGCTCCTGATTACGCCCTTCCTTCTCCAAAAGCCTTTGATGCCTTTTGGCCTCACCCGATCTTCATGGAATAAGAAGGTAGAGCAGTGAACACTGTCTGCGTGGCTGGGACGGGTGAAGACAGGGTCAAGCACAGCGACTGGACACAGCAGGGGCTGGATGATTTCAAGGAGAGGAAACAACAGAGGATAGAAAGGAGAGGCAGACTGGTCAGCAGTAACCCCATCTTCCTTGCCATTCTGGATCCTTAGCCTCGCTGAGCCCACAACTTGCTGGTCGAAGCAGCCATTTTACGACAAAGCTTGCATAGCTTTTATAAAAGTTAAATTCAGTAAACGTTTAATAAATGGCTGCTGCGTACAGGAGCACAGCGCGGTTGAGGAGTACGACATGGTTTTCATCTTTTCGGAAACTCGCAATTCAGCGGCAAGTGTGAAGTCCTGGGACAGCGTGACGGGTTTCAGAAGGGATCTGGGAGGGCACACGATACCAGGCACGCGAGGCGGGTCCGTCCTATTGGAACTTCTTTATAATACTGCCTCTTGAAGGAAGCTTAAGGCCGCCAGGGAGCCCAGCTGTAATCCTTCGAAGCCATGGTTCTTTAGATCTGTAATCAAAACCGTGCACACATCTCCTCCCGTGCTGGTTTGTTTGTGTCTCTTTCCGGCCAGAAGTACAGGCTTGAGTTAGCCCTGGTGCAGAATCACCAGGGTGCCTGGGTAGAGATAACCATAATTAAGCCCTTAGACTGGACTGCGGGGAACGCCAGGGCACTTATGGTCTTTCTTAGGAGATTGCCAAGGTAAGCACGGCGTTTAAAGCCATGTCGGGAAGGCCACAGAGGCTGATTTCTCTGTGCTGCTCTCTGCCCCTGTTCTGCCTCAGCTGTGGGACGGTGGGGGGGGGGGTGGGGGGCAGGAGGGGATGTCTCTCATCAGCTTAGATTATTAAATCAGCAAAGCCTGACTCAAGCATCTGGAAGGTCATTTTTGGTGTGTGTAAAAAGAAAATGTGAACATCACTTCACACTCAGCCAAAACAACTACTCTAGGCCTGCCCACCTAAGAGACTGGCCGTGAAGAGATCTTGGTTCACTTCAAGAATATTTTTAGCCATCGTAATCTTGTCCATGACTTTCTTTTTGTCTAGAATAGAGTTCTACTACTTCTTTTTTCTCCCTCATGAGGAGTTACCACAATTGTCTCAGTCTGCAGTAGTCAAGCCACATTTCTTTGTTTAAAAGAAAAAAGCCTCAGAACTTAATTAATTCAGTAGTGTTATAGGCAGGCGTTATTTTAGTAGGAGTAGGGCTCCTCAACTTTCTTGTTCAGCCAAACAGAGGGTTTTTTTTTTTCCGCTCCACACTCCCCCCAGAATGAAACTTGTGTCCCAAATCGGCACTCCCATAGGTGTATCGAGGATTGTTGACTTTTAGAACTGTTGGTAACTTTCGTTATAAAAGTCCGCCATCCATGGCACCTGGCTGGCTCAGTTGGTAGAACATTTGACTCTTGATCTCGGGGTTGTAAGTTCAAGCCCCAGGTGGGGTGTAGAGATTAAAATAAGATCTTAAATAAGATCTTCAAAGTCTCTCATCCAGCTTATCTGGATGTTCCTCTCAGAGCTCCGCTGGGACTAGGCAGACCTTTCTCCTGTCTTCTTCATGTAGGAGAGTACAGACGTCAGCAACACCAGGACTTTGCCTTTCTCACAGGAGACACATATAGCACGCGTGGCAATTACTTAAGTAGATTTAGCATTTTGAATTTTCTGGTTTGAATATAGTAGAGATTATTTCTTCACGACCATAGTATACATATTAGGGGAGAAAAGTATATACTCTCACGTTCTTGAAGCAAAGCAGTGTTTCCCCGGGAGGCTGACAGACATTGCCTGATGCCAACATGGCAGGGTCGAATGGGCGAGGTATGGTTCTCTACATAGTTCTTATAGGTCTGGAGATTTGTAGCCCAAATTGGCCACAATTTGGCTGATAGAAAAGAACAAACACCACTGATAGAAAAGAAACTTAAAAAAATGTTCTGCTGCGAGCCCACTTCCTTCCAAACACTAGCACAAACTGGAGTTTTCTTCAGTTCGTTTCTTCCAGAGAAAGCTGCTGTTTTCGTTTGTCCTCACTTCCTATCTTAGTTCTTTGGTGCTGAGTTAGCAAATGCCGCTTTCCAAAAGCACCGGGGACCCCCACTGCTGGGCCTCTGGCTTTCCTCCCTCCTCCACATGAGCCACCAGCCCCCGGCCTTGCTTGCTGCTGCTGTTGTTTTTCAGTATGTGACAGCTGTACTGAGGTGTCATTCATATACCACACGGTTCACCCATTCAAAGTATGCTAGTCAGTGGTTTTTAGTAGATTCACAAAGTTGTACAACCACCATCACAATCACATTTAAAACATTTTCATCACCGGGGCATTCTGGGTGGCTCAGTCGGCTGAGCGTCCGACTTCAGCTCGGGTCATGATCTCGAGGTTCACGGGTTCGAGCCCCGCGTCGGGCTTTGCGCTGACAGCGCAGAGCCTGCTTCAGATTCTCTGTCTCCCTCTCTCTCTGCCCCTCCCCCACTCACATTCTTTCTCTTTCTCTCTCTCAAAAATAATTAAACATTAAAAAAATTATTTTAACGTTTCCATCACCCCCAAAGATACCCCGTGCCCTTTAGCCGTCACTCTGTGTTTCCCTCCAGTTCCCTCTCACCTACTTCCTGGCTCTACACACTTGCCTGTTCCCACCTCTGTGCGCTCCACGCATTGCCTCTTCCTCAAGGCCTGCCTCCCTCTCTCGCATCCCTGCCTGGGGGATGGGCAGCGCCAGCATCTCGCGGGGGGGGGGGGGGGCAGGGGAACAGGAGGAACAGACGGGGCATGTGCCCCTTTCCTGGCCCTGAAGACCCTGTTCCCCTGCCCTTGGCACTGGGCTCTTCTCTGTTTCTGCCTTCTCCTCCCTTCCCAGGTGCAGGCAGAGGCCCGGTTCATGTGGAGGGCAGCTTCTTGTCTGGGGAATCAGGCAGCAGACTGAGCCCACAGCTTTTTTGGGGGGGCCTTGCCCCACAGGTCAGCGCTCAAGGCCAGCCTGAGCACAGAGAAGGCGCGTGGGCACACACGCCAGGCTCACGGCCTGTACCAGCCTCTAGCCCCAGGGAGAGACCCCAGATGGGGTGAGGATGCAAGAATCTGAGTTTTTGAGGACCCCGGCCTCTGAGCTTGGATAAGTATGTCATTAGAAACAGAAATGAGGTGAACAAAGCAAAAAGCAAGAATAGACTAATTCTAGTCTCGGCCACGCCATGGAGTAGTTAGCAGCTGTATGACCCTCGGAGTCATTTCATTGCCTCTGAACCTGGCGTCACATCTTCCAGTGAAGGAGCTGGACTGATTGATCGGTGTGTTGTGTCTTTCGTCCTGTGGGTCCTGGAATCTGTCTCAGAACACAAAATGGTTGCGTGGGGCCTGCCCTTTCTAAGTCCATTTTCTTTTCTTTTTTTTTTAAATAATATATTTTTAAATGTTTGTTTATTTTCAGAGAGAGAGAGCACGAGTGCCCACAGGTGGGGAGGGGCAGAGAGAGAGAGAGAGAGAGAGAGAGAATCCCCAGAGGCCTCCGCACTGTCAAGTGCAGACTCAGTGTTGACACAGGGCTCCATCCCACGAGCCGTGGGATCATGACCTGAGCTGAAATCAAGAGTCGGACACTTAACTGACTGAGCCACCCAGGCACTCCCTAAGCCTATTTTCCAAATGAAATCTTACGTTGGGACTTCTTGCTTTGATGTTGGATTAGATCTGCGGGGGTTTTATGCTCTGTTCGTATTTTCGCCCCTCACTTGGTGTCAGAAGTCGGCATGTGTCTTAAGCTGAAGGGCTGGTACAGGCCAGTTGCCCGTTTAATTTTACTGTCTGTACACCTAACCAAAGTAGATTCTCTAAGAAACTTGTGCATAGCCCTATCGAAACGCTGAATTGGGGAAGGCAAAGTAGGAGGAAGAGGGTAGAGAGCATTAATATATTTCCTCAGACGTCTTATTTGATTATGGTTGTTACCACTATCACATCATCCTAACCACCCATGATGGTTGTAATTATTAATTACAGGGGCCTCTGTTATGCCAAGAGCACTAGTGATTTTAGACTTGCAAGGTTTTTCTGTTCCATCACGGTGCTAAACTACTCTGCCTGGAGAGGAGACACATTTGACATGTCTTACGGTGAGTCTGGGGAAGCAGGAGAGTTAGGAGGCTGAGTGCTGAATGCATAGGGGACAGGGTGGTCTGGCAAGATGGAGGTATGTGGGGGAAAGGGGAGGCAGGAATGCCCTACACCATACACTGTGACCCTCCAGATGATCCCACCAGTGTTCAAGAAATTCTAGAAAAATCACAAAATGAACGGTGTCGCTGGATTTCGGAGGAAGCTTTCCTGTTCTGGTCGGCAGAGGGACGAAGCAGACAGACATGGCGAGGAGGCAGCTGACGTTTTGGTCACAGTGACGAGACAGCCTGTAAGCTCTGTGGGTGGTTCAGGGGTGCCTCCCACACAAGGCTCCTCTTTAAGGGTGAACACCCCAGTGGGGCTGCAGCCCTGGGTGAGGGACAGCTACGGGAGAGAAGCTAATAGGAGGTGCTGGTTCTCTGTTTTATTTCTCTCTTTTTTAAGTTTATTTATTATTTATTTTGAGAGAGAGGGGACGTGGAGAGGCAATGAGGGAGGGGAAGAGAGAGCACGTGAGTGGGGGAGGGGCAGAGGCGAGGGAGAGAGAGAATCCCAGTCAGGCTTCATGTTGTCAGCACAGAACCTGACGCGGCCTCCAACTCAGGAACCATGAGATCATGACCTGAGCCAAGTCGGACGCTTAACCAGCTGAGCCAACCAGGTGCCCCTGATTCTACACTTTAAATCTCTGTCACATCTCGTCTCCTCCTCTGTTCCCATCACCCCTGCTCTAGTTTAGGTGACCCTTGAAATCTCATCCAGGTTGCTTCCCACATTCACTATTCCTCACACGATAGCCAACGTGACCTCTTTGGACACAGATATAACTGCCCCCCTGTGTTTGACTCTCACCCACTTCTTTCAGACTATTGGCAGATATCATTTCCTCACCAAAGTTTTCCAGATCAGACCCCTTTCCCAAAAGTGGGGATTGGTACCCATTTCCTTAACACCCTGTAGTCACCTCGTCAGAGCCATTTCTAGACTCTGAAGTAAATACCTGTTTTCCCATCTAAAGCCCTCTTTAGATGATCAACTAGACAGCAAGAACTTTATTTACGCTGTTGTATTTACATTGCTCGTGTTCAATAGATACTCAAATATTTGCATGTATGATTCAGTAGATGCTATGGAGTAGGCTGGAAGTGTGGTCACATTTAAATCGGACCATAAAGGATAGGTAAGAGGTGGCTATGCAGGGACAGGCACTGATGATGTGAACACAGGCACAGGAGATGTCAGGTGGTTTGATCTGATTAGAGTACAGAGCAAGAGTTGGCAAACTAGAGCCTATGGACCAAATCTAGGCCCCTACCTGTGGTTTTTTTGTTGTTGTTGTTTATATATTTTTGAGAGAGAGCAGACAGAGCATGAGCAGGGAGGGCCAGAGATAGAGGGAGATATAGAAACCAAAGCAGGCTCCAGGCTCTGAGCCATCAGCACAGAGCCTGACACGGGGCTCGAACCCACAAACCGTGAGATCATTGACCCAAGCTGAAATTGGACATTCAACTGACTGAGCCACCCAGGCACCCCTGGACCCTCACTGCCTTTGTAAAGATTTATTGTAACAAAGCTAGACCCGTTCGTTAACATACTGTACATTCACACTACATGGGCAGAGTTGAGTAGTTGCCATGGTAAAGCCTGCAGAACCTAAAATATTTACTCCCTGTCCCCTTACGGAGGAAGTTACCACCCCTGCAGTAGAGGAGAAAGGGGAGAGCAGTAAAGAGATGAAATGTGAAAAGTAGGTAGGGCTGGATCCTGGAATTCTCAGAATAAAGTGTAAATTCCTTAGTCACATGTTCTGTAGATGACCATATTGGGTTTTTTAAAACCTATTTCTCTTGCCCTTGGTCCAGTGCTCAATAGAAAATAGTCAGGAACGCTTTATGCCCATTTTCCCTCACAGTACCTTGCCCCTCTTCTAATGCCTTTCACACTGATCCTGTTTTTACAGGGAGTGTTGAAGTTTTCAGGGACTGTACACTGCTAGGTATGCAGACTGATAAAATTACACGGATCTAGTTAATATGAACCTGCTCTAATTTCAGCTAGAGAAAAAGTATTCTTAAACTCAGTCTTTCCTCCCCACCCCACCCCCAAAACATCTCAGGAAAGGTGGAGCAAAAAGATAAGCTAAGAACTAAAATTAAAATCCTAGGGCACATTGTTCCAAAAGTTGACATTTAAAAAAATTTTTTTAATGTTTATTATTTAATTTTTGAAAGAGAGACAGAATGAGAGCAGGGGAGGGGCAGAGAGAAAGAGGGAGACACAGAATCCAAAGCAGACTCCAGGCTCTGAACTGTCAGCACAGAGCCCAAGGTGGGGCTCAAACCCACACACTGCAAGACCATCACCTGAACCGAAGTCAGACGTTCAACCGACTGAGCCACCCAGGTGCTTGTAAAACTTGACATTTTAAAAAGATATATACAAAAATTGATGGCAAAAAGAGGAAAATTCCAGGCCAGTCTGTCTTGTGAACAGAGATGCAGAAAGTCTAAACAAAATATTAGCAAATCAAATTCAGTGATGTATAAAAAAGATAGCATCACAACCAGATTGGTCGTGTTCCAAGAATGCAAGGTTGGTTTAATATTTGAAAATCAATCATTGCAATTCAGCTCTTGGACAGAATAAAGGAGAAAAGGGATATGATTGTCTCTCCTCAGTCTCCTCGGCCACATCATCCTTTATGTGGGGAGTTGTCCTATGGGATGTGGAACACCGCTCCTGGCCTCCACCCCCTAGATGCCAGCGGTGCCCACCCATCTGTGACAACCAGAAGTGTTTCCAGGCACTGCCAAATGCCCTGTGAAGGGGAACCTCTCCACCTGCTGAGAACCACTATAATACATAAAAAGAGATTTGACAAAATCCAAAACCCACTCATTATCTTAAAAGCAAACACACTTTGGGCGCCTGGGTGGCTCAGTCGGTTGAGCGTCCGACTTCGGCTCAGGTCACGATCTCACAGTTTGTGAGTTCGAGCTCCATGTCGGGCTCTGTGCTGACAGCTCGGAGCCTGGAGCCTGCTTCAGATTCTGTGTCTCCTCTCTCTCTGCCCCACCCCCGCTCACGCTTTGTCTCACTCTGTTTCTCAAAAATAAATAAATGTAAAAAAAAAAATGTTTAAACAGACAAACAAACACACTTGGGGGCACCTGGGTGGCTCGGGCTGGAAACTGCAAGACATTCTCAAGAGAAGTCACAGAACCAAATCAGTGCCTACCCAACATTAGCACGTTAGTATTTCCCAGAGTGTATGTTAACACAGAGACTGGAGGCCCTTAATGTTCCTGATGCAGCAGATCTAAGGTGGGGCCCAAGCATTTGTAGTTCTAGGTGCTGTGGCTGCTGGTCGAAGGGCCACAGTGTGAGAGCCACTAATCTGAGTAAGTGAGGGCGTGTACCATATTAGAGGAGTCAGAACGTTGGAAAATTCAGTTCTCCTCAACTTGAGGAACTTCTGTGTAGTCCCTGTCAAAGTCCCGGCAGAGGTGTGTGTGTGTGTGTGTGTGTGTGTGTGTGTGTAGCTGGGTGTCTGGAAACTGACAAGCTGATACTAAAATTTACATGGAAGTAAAAAGGGTCGAAAGAGCTATCACAGAATTAAAGACGAACAGCAGAACTGGAGGGCTTTAAACTACCAGATCTGGAGACTTGTAATAATTAAAACAATGTTTTAGGGGTTCCTCGGTGGCTCAGTCAGTTAAGCAACAGACTTGGGCTCAGGTCATGATCTCACATTTGTGAGTTCAAGCCCCACGTTCGGCTCTCTGCTGTCAATGCAGAGCCTGCTTCAGATCTTTGTCTCCCTCTCTTTCTGCCCCTCCCCTGCTCTTGGGTACACGTTTATTTTTCTCTCTCAAAAGTAAACATTTTAAAAAAAGAAACACTGTATTAGTGGTATATGAGTAGACAAGTAGACAAACAGATAAGAGAATTCATAAACAGACAGACATGTACACTGTCATTTGACTTACAACCAAGGGAATATGCAGTGTTCAGGGATAGTATTTTCAAGGTCCGGTGCTGGACAATTGGATGTCAACTTAGAAAACAATGAGGGGCACCTGGGTGGCTCAGTCTGTTAAGCATCTGACCCTTGATTTCCATTCTGGTCATGATCTCGTGGTTGTGAGTTCGAGCCCCGTGGCAGGCTGTGCACTGACAGTTTGGAGCCTGCTTGGGATTCTCTCTCCCCCTCTCTCCTGCTTGCCTGCTATCTCTCTCTCTCCAAAATAAATAAATAAACATTAAAAAAAGAAAGAAAACAATGACTCTTGATCTCACGCCATACAGAAAAGTTCATTCCAGATTAATTGTCGCACTGAATATGGAAAGTTAAAAATAATGCTTCTAGAATAAAACAGGTGAGTATCTCCATGACCATGGAGTTGGTAGTGGTTTCCTAAATAGGACACAAAAAACTCTAACCATGAAACTTTACGCTACATTAAAATTAAGGACTAGCCATCACAAGACTCCCATTAGGAGAGAGAAAAGGGAAGCTAGTGAGTAGTGGCCGATACTTGCAATAAATATTTCCAGTAAAAGATTTCTATCTAGTATGTATAGTCCTGTATTTTTAAAAAGACAACTGGATAGAAAAATAGGCAAAAGATTTGAACAGGCACTTTGTATGAGGATCTCCAAATGGCTAGTTAAGTATCATGGGGAAAAAACATGGCCCAACACTGTTCATCTTCTTGGGAATGGACCGGACATCAGAATGAGACTCGCGTATGCCAGCTGCATGGGGAGAACAAGCAGGCGTGCCCATGGGAATCACACTGGGACAGGCATTTGGGAGAACTGTTTGTATCTACCATAATGGACACATATCTGTGACCCAGCACTTGTATATAGGTTTATATCTGGTGGATGTGTATTGCTTATTCTCCCGAGCCGCATTCTGCTCTGTCTCCTGACCCAACCCATGCTGTGGATCTCTCTCCAGAGACTTTCCATTCTGTCTGCCCACCGAACCCGGGTGCAGACAGGTGCCTTTCCCTGAATCCTCCGGCCTTGAGGATCAAGCTAATACAGTCAAGCCCGGTGGAGACATTTGCATGTATTCTTGGGTTAATTATACCAAAAACAAATGGATGCCTTAAACGAAAGAACGGTCTCTAAATCTGTGGAGCCAGCAGGCTCTGGGATGGTCTGGGAGTCAGGTGCTTTGGGCGGGCTGGCGCGCATTTGCGTAACCTCTCAGATCCCAGTGTGAAAAGCATTCCCCTGCACCGCCTGGGTCAGCTCTTAACTGAGTTTGCTTCCACACCTTTTCTGTTGTTTTATCAAAGTTCACACTCATAGAGGGTCAAGTAGCTTCAAAGTGTTATGAAAAGCACCCCTCCCCCAACTTCCTACTCACTAGAGGACACGACTTTTAACTCCTACCCATTTGTTATTTGCTTTCTAATTGACATTTTACTCTATATCCTCCCAGTATTTTATGTATGTGGGTATATATTAAGTATGCACATACTTGAGAGACAACTCTTACTTTCCATCTGCATTTTTCTCACTTAGCATTACATTGTTCGGAAAACACCATTTAAGATTCCTGTGTAATATTCTGTCTGTGAATGTGCCTTGATTTGTTTAACCATACCCTTATTGTTGGACATTTTTTTTAATGTTTATTTATTTTGAGAGAGAGCGAGGGAGTAAAGGAGATGCAGAGAGAGGGAGAGAGAGAATCCCAAGCAGGCTCCATTCTGTTAGCACAGAGCCTGATGCAGGGCTCGATCTCACAACCACAAGATCATGACCAGAGCAGAAATCAAAGAGTCAGATGCTTAACCAACTGAGCCACCCAGGCACCCCTGGACATTTTTGTTCTCTCGCTACTGTGAATATGAATATAATTAATATATATGCGTGTGTGTGTGTGTGTGTGTGTGTGCATGTAGGTGTGTGTATGTGTGCACGTTACTCTAGGTAAATGGGTTCATAGATATGTGATTTTTCTCATAACCATAGTTTTCTATGGTTAATAACCTTTCGGGTTTTATTTGCTTGCTTTGTGCTCTCAGCCCTCTGGCTTGCTGTGCATCAGACTGGTTGTTGTCTGCATGGCTGACGTCCCGGGGATGTCAGTTGAGTCCCGAGATCCCCTTTGGCTTTCTCTCATCCTCCCCTGGTCCTGTGTTGTTTCTTGGTTTACTCCCTCATCTAGGGGAAAACCACATTCCCCTACCACCCTGCAGAAGCTTTCTGAGAAAAGCATATGTGGGGATGCACTGTGTAGACCTCACGTATCTTAAAACATCTTTATTCTACCATAACCTTAATTTGGTTAGGGGTAGAATTCTAGTTCTCCATTCACTCCGAATCTTAAACGAATCATGACACTATCTTCTGGCTTCCTGCTGAGAAGTCTGTTGCTGTTCTGATTCCTGGTCTTTTGTTTTGTGACCTGTTTTTTCTCTCTGGGGAGCTTTCACGATCTTGCCCTTGTCCTCCGGTGTCGTCGGTGTCCTGAGATTTCACAGGGAGGTCCCTCAGCCCGCATAGGTCTGTTTCATTCTTGTTCATTAGATTTTCTGACGGCCCCTTTACATTCGGAAACTCAGGTCTCTCAGCCCAGGGGCCTCTCCTTATTTTACTTATTTATTTTGATTACTTTCTTCCCCTCTACTTTTCTGATTTATCTTTCTGGAGCTCTCATTATTTCAGATGTTGGCCCTCCCATACTTATCCTCTGATTTTCTTATCTTCCTTATTTTAAAACAAATTTTGACTATTTGTTTTACTTTACTAGTGTCTCCACTTTACCTTGTAGGCTTTTATTTCGTTTTTCAGTCCTGTGGTCCGAGTGTTAATTTCGAAGAGCTGTGTTTTTGTCTTGTGGGTTTTTTTTTTTTAAATAAGATCATATTCTTGATGGATTCAGTATCTCCACAACTCCCTAAGGATATGAATGGTAATCTTGTTGAAATTGTCATCATTCTGCATAGTTTGTTTTTGTAAATTGCTTTCTTTTCCTTTTTGTCTGTTCGGCTGCGTCTTTCATGGTGAGACTCCGTGATCCTTAGGCGTGTGCAAGTGTTTAAGAGGAGAACGTTGAGAAGCTGGTCAGAAATCAGGGGGTTGGTTGACTGTCCTCTCCCCTGTAGGGGCATGTGGCTGAGCTGCTTCGTTGGGGAGCCCATGGCGTCGGCCCCTTTGGCCCTTGGATTCAGATACCTCAGGGAAGACTTCCAGACTTCAGTCCAGAGGGCATCAGGTTGGCTTCCTTTACTGCTCGTTTTCATTGTGGTCTCTCACTGTCAACTCTGCTTCAGATCCCTCTTTTACCTTCTTTTAAAAAACATCTAGTTTTCTGCCAGGATGACCTCATTCCTGCTGAACCACTTCTGCTCTTTACACAGAAGTGGCCCTTCCTCTTGGCCCTCTTGGCCCCGCTCCTCTTGGCCCCGCTCCCAGTACCCTCAGCACCTGCGAATGGGGGGGCAGCGAGGGGCTCCCTTGTACTCAGCAGGTGGGTCACCGGCTTCCCACAGCTGCTAAAAATCAGATTCCTTGGGTCTCCGGAGTCGGCTGCACCTGTCCTGCGGCTGCCTAACTTCCCACACTCTGTTACTGCTGTCTCTTTTCCTCTTCTTTTTTGTCTTTGTGATTGGTGCCTTCCAACAAAAATGAATCCCATTATTGTTTTCGTGAGGTTTCTGGAGGAGAGGAAGCTAAATATGTGCATTCATGGCCATTGTCTTTATCCAAAGATGTCCCCCACTGCTATTGTGGGAAGACATCAGAGAGCAGGAAGTTGAGAACAGTGTTCCTTCCCAAGGAGGCTTGGAGAAGAATTCTTTTTCTGCCATTGGCTCCCTAGGAGCCATAAGACTGGAGTTAATAATAGATTCTAAGACGCTTTACTTGCTACAGTTTCTTGGCAGCGTTCTTTTTCACGCAGGTACCACGGGGAGGACACAGGCACGGGTTTGTCAGTGGGGCCACCTGAATGGCAGATCCTCCCCGACGGGAACTTGTAGAGGGACGTGGATTCCACCCAGGGCTCTGCAAGAGATCCTGACTTTGTCATGGCTTCTCTCTTCAGCAAAACAACTGTTTGCTTTCTCCCTTCCGTTCCCAACCCCCACACCCGTTAACACAGGATGATGAGAGCCTCAAGTACCTGACACATGAGGAAAAGGATGTCATCCTGTTTTTTGAAGAGACTATTGATTCCCTGGAAGATGATTGTGAGGAGCAAGTCCTGTGTGACAGCGGTGTGCACTCCCACTCTCCAGGGTCTCTGGACGAGAGCACTTCCAGTCACTCGGAGCCGGGAGATGTCATCGATTTAGTGCAGCCGGCACCTGAGGAGGGGGAACCCGAGTTCCTCCCGGCTGCGACTGAGACAGCAGGTGAGGAGCAAAGCCCAGTCCCCAGCCTCTGACTCGGTTCGTTAGTGTCATTCGGGACACTGTGGTCTTCCCGTGTGTGTGCCAGTGTGGACGCTGTGGGGGTTTTTGCAGGGTGGAGTTTGAGTATCCAACCAGTAGATGCTTTCGTAGCATATTAGGAGATAACACATGAAGGGAAAGTTCAAAGGAACTAGAATAAAGAATGAGACTGGCAGACCATACGAATCTATTTCATATACAGTAAAACCTTGGTTTGTGAGCACAAGTCGTTCCAGAAACATGCTTGTAATCCAAAACACTCGTATATCAAAGCGAATTTCAAGAACCATTGGCTCGGTTGTGATCATGTGATGTTCAGCATCACGTACTACTGATATCAGTCTTGCTTGTTTATTAAGTTAAAATTTATTGGAAACGTTTGCTTGTCTTGGGGCGCCTGGGTGGCTCAGTCGGTTAAGTGTCCAACTTCAGCTCAGGTCATGATCTCGTGGCTTTTGAGTCTGAGCCCCGTGTCAGGCTCTGTGCTGACAGATAGCTCAGAGCCTGGAGCCTGCTTCCGATTCTGTGTCTCCCTCTCTCTCTGCCCCATCCCTGCTCGCACTCTGTCTCTCAAAAATGAATAAAATTTTTGTTAATATTAAAAAAAAAAAAACGTTTGCTCATCTTGTGGAACACTCGCAGAACATGTTACTTGCAACCCAAGGCTTTACTGTATAGTAAAAAGAAAGAAAGAAAATTGGAATTGACTTCCAGGTATAACAATTCATTCTACAAACAGAACATACAAGGTTCTGTTTATATATATATTTTTAGCCTGTGAGGTTTGATCTCAGATTTTGAACAATCTTATGCCCCCTCTTTCTATGGCATGACTTCCTAAGGTGGGAGTATTTGGGCTAAAAAGTTAGCTGGTTCAGGAAAACAGGAAAAGGGCAGCAAGAGTTTGGCTTAGTGTCTACTTTGCAGGTCTGTTGGATTCAGGGCAGCCTCAAAGGAGAGGCGTGCTTTTTGTCCTTTGAGTGCTGTGAGAAGAGCAACGGGGTGGATGAGGTGGGATTGTCTTGCACTGTTTCTCCTGACTGGAAAAGATGTTGGAAATAAACATAGCAAGGGGATAAGGATTAGAAAGGAGGAGGGAAAAACAGAAGGGAAAGTATTGTGGCTCTTACTACAAAATACTGCCATTTGTCACAAGCGTCTAGAAATACTTTTTCTCCCTCTGTGTGCGTGTGTGTGCGCGTGAGGCTGTGCATTACACCGATTTCACAGACTGGGGTTCCAGACTCCAGATGAGGAGCTTAGTTTACAGCCGTGTCTTCAAAGAAGAGACTTAATTACAGATGTCCCGTTTTTATCACACGTCTTTGAAGTGTAGTTCCTAAAATGCATTTGCACCTGCTGGTCCTTTAAAAGTGCCAGATCATCTGCTTGTGCCAAGGAAAACACTTAATGGAGAGAAAGCCGCCTTGCCCATCAGTGTCTAACATGATACTTCCACAGAGGTTTTAAGTGCCTGCCCCAGCAGGCGTTGGGTGAGATTCTGAGGATACAGGGATAAAAATTAGACACGGCTTACAGTTTTGCAGTGGGAGACAGGTGCGTGATTGTAAGTGCAAATAGTATTGGGTGACCTGCGATCTGTATCTGTTTAGGCGGAGGAGGATGCCACCCGTCCGTCCCGTCTCCATTTTCCCTCGGTGACACCCCCTCCCAGGAGGGTTATCGTTCCCTCCTGTTTACTCGCCTCCTTAGAAGCCTGCCTGCGCGTGCGCGGTGTGCGTCCCAGGTCCCGAGCATTCAGACGCGAGTCTTTCACCATCACTGATCGTTTCCTTCTTGCCAAGTAGGGGGTGAGACTCACCCAGGACCTTCTCCTTCACTGTTCCAGGGAGTTTAGGTGACAGGAGGTGCTGCTGCTGACAATGGCATTATGTCCCCCTGGGGGGGGGGGCTCTTAAATTCAGCAAGAAAGCAATGGGATGCATTTATTTTTACATAAGGTGGTAGCTTATGAAGATTCTGCCTCCTTTTCAGGGGCTGGCCCTGCCGGGAAGGAAGACAGTCCGGTCCTCGAATGCGGGAAACCAGAAGCCCAGGGTCGTCCATCACCAGACCCCGAGGCTCCAGAGGCCCCTCCGGTGCTGCCCTCCCAGCCGGTGGCCGCCCCGGCGACAGAGCCCCCCAGGAGAGAGCTGCCGGCCCCCGCTGCTCCCGCGGAGCACCCCAAACTGCCCCGCTCCGTTCCCACCCCCCTGGTTATCGCTCAGAAAATGTCCGAGAAGTTGGCGGGAAGTGAAACATTTTCACCGGTGTCCCCCACCGAGGAGGGCAGGCCCGGGGAGTGGAGGACGCTGCCCTCGGCGACCCCTCGGACGGGGGCCCGCCTCCCGTGGCACAGACACCCGGCGCAGCCGGCGCCCAAGGTTCACCGCTTCCCCAGCAACATCAGCGTGACCAACAGCGCGGGGAAGGAGTTCAACAAGACCATCTCCAGGGCGGCGGTCAGCGTGCAGGAGCGGAAGGCCCGGGTGTTGGCCAACATCAACGGGGTCTCTTTCCTGTCCCCGGGGGACCCCGAAGGCCGGGCCCCCGGGGGTGACCTCGCGGAGCAGGGGAGCAGCGGCTCTCCGGAGCAGGGGCCGCGTGGCCGGAGCGAGGCCGGCCCCGTCCACGAAGCCGTGTCCGTGCAGGCCGGCGGGCAGCCCGGCGCTCAGCGGTCCCGAGGCGTGCAGACGGAATGGTCCCCGCCGCTGGCCAACGGCTTCCAGAGCATCCACGACGTCCTGAAGAGCGAGCCCAGTGCCTTCGTCTCGACCGGAAAAACTGTCACCTTCCGTCCAGACCCGGCTCTCACCAGCAAACTCGCTCGCCAGAACGCCAGCAAGAGCTTTTACGAGCACCGGCAGCCGGACTGCGGCCAGGATGCTAGGAAGCGGTCAGGTTCACTGCCCAGGGCTGTGGGCTTCAGACCCCAGGGCATCACCGTCCAGTTCTCTGGCCGCGGTTCCACGGAGGAGGCCCGCCGGGAGGCCTTGCGGAAGCTCGGCCTCCTCAAGGAGAACTTGTGATGGAGAATGAGAGCGGGGCTGGGGAGGCTGGGTGGCCAGGGCAGGGGGTGTGCACGTAAGGGGCGGAGCAACAGCCCCCGTGCTGTGCCCTGTGCAGGGAGACACGTGACAGGTGCCAGGACTCCGTGGTCTGGGCCGAGGGACTGGGGACAGTAAGTGCCACCCGGCTCTGTGGCCGCATCTGAGTAGGAATAGCCTTCTGTGAAAGACAGTCCGGCCCCATATCTTGTCTTCCTTTTTCCGGGGGCTCAGAGAATAACCGTTAACACCCGAAATGCCATCGTATCTTTTGAGGATTCAGAAGGAGGGGGATTGGGTCTGATTTGTTATTCTTCAGTCCCTAATGTTGACTTTTATCCCAAGGACGTGACACGCAAGCCAGTTTAGGTCTCTTACACTCAGTTATCTATGACAGGGATCTCCCCCTCCTTTTCTAAGAAAATAAAAACGAAATGCCTGTTTAATTTTCGTAATGTCTTCAAATACTTCTTTGGGTCTTCTGTTTGGTTCTGAAGGATAAAGGATGGTGTGTTAGCCCTAGACGTGCCTTTGTTTCTGGGTAGAATTTGGTTTGCCTGTTTTTTAATTGAAAATTGAAATGAAACCTTTAGAGTATGATTTACTATAATTTTGAGTTCTGGGAGTGGAATGGAAAAGGGTGGATTTGGAAAAGGTGGTAATTTTCAGAAAGCAAGTCTGATCAGACCGTGGGGGCCATGTCACTGGGGGATACGTGGGTGAGTGTGTATTGTGTATATATGTGTACATAATATGTGTTTATAGAAGCCTATGTGCGCCCACGCACACACACACACACACACACACACAGGTATCGTATGCACATTCATTAGTACACATACATAAACTTCTTAAAACCCTATCAAGTGACTACAGGATGCGAGACAGGCCTTCCCATTCCCTTGACAGATGCTGCTGTCCCAGCTGTGATGGGTGACATCGAGACTGGCACCTTGAAAAGGGCACATCTCCATAATCAAAGTGCTTTCTCCTCACCCATAAGTTGCTCTGTACACAAGAAGAGTAATAGCCCAGGTAGGCTTCCAGATAAGCAGACAGTTCCTTCTTTAGAGAAGAACACTTTTAAGAGATGTATCACCAAATTTTAACCTGCTTTCAGCTTATCACCCAATTTTAGTTGTGCATGTTCCAAGGCAGCTACCGAACAGACGGAAACAAAGAAATTCTTAAGACCCCTTCGTGTTCTGGGAGCAAGACCTTGGGATTAGTTTTCAAGGGGAAAAAGCAGCAAACTGGTTTACACGATGTGAAAAGAACTGTATTCTCCCAGACTATGTTTTACAAGCTGAGTTGTAGCCACAAGCATTATTAAAACTATTTAAGGCTGGAGTCTTAAGTCTCTAAAAATAGACTGGGAAGGGCCACGCTTTTAAGTCACGCCCTTCTGTTATTCTGTCTCAGCCAGTGTCACAGAATCAGTTTCTTCCTGTTGAGTATTATTTCAATTCATACTTTTAAATGTGCTGTGAAGTGCATCCTTTATAGTATTCGTATATAGTATGTATCTGCCTTATAGCAAGTTACATAAAATGATTGTCATTTTTTTCCTTAGGACTATAGTTTTTAGTGTCTCATCCGGCCCGTGTCCTCCTGAAATAATCTTATAGACTCTTGATGGATTTAATTTAAATAGGTGCTTTGATTTTTTTGGTTTTGAAAATAGTTTTTATTGTACTCCTATTTATGTTGGATTTGTTTGAAGAAGTCTTGAGGGATGTATTACCTTTTTACAAAGTGAGATGCCGTACATGGTGTTTCAAATTAGAGGGTCTTGATTATGGCTGACATTTTAAACATCCTTTAAATACGAGGATTATCTCTTTTAAGTTATCCTATGACTTCATTGTGATTAAGGTGAACTTGACTATACAGGAGTATATTTGTTCTCGTAATGACATTTTTGGAAAAATAAATGTAGAGATTTAAGTATAAACAGCTTTGTTTTTGCATTTTATACTTACACTCAGTTATTTTAAGTGGTTATAACCTTTCCTTCTATTTATTCATAATTATACTGGCTATTAATCTGGTCATTTCTTGGGCCCCGAACCCTAGTAATGAAAGCCATGTTTTGTATGAGGCTCAAATTACAGCTGCTGATGAACTAACTCCTGTATGTGTGCGTATCACATTAACAAAAACATCTACTTTGCAAAGAGGCATTAGACATTCACAAGGGGTCATCTTCAAGGGAATTGTAAGGACCACATTTCAAAGCAAAATTGTAACGAAAAGAAAAGATGAATCTTAAGTGCCTAATTGTTTTCAAAGTGATACCTGTAAATCATTCTCCATTTATCTTAATACTTGAAATCAGGGGGAAGAAAATTTTTTGCTTTTAGGAGGGTATGTACACATGGCCAAACCAGAGTCTCACCTGCAAACAGTAATACTTAGCAGTTACCAGAGTGAAGCATCTGTCCCGGCCCCTCTCCTGCCCGCTCCGCTGGGTGACTTCTCTGTGCCTGCTAATCCACACAAAACTGGCAGAAAGTCTGATCTCTGCTTTTCTCACCCCAGCTCACACTGTCCTCTCACAAGCCCTGTTGAGGCACAGGGTGTCACTGAGTCTCTCAAAGTGCACACGGCCTGAGCCTGCTCCAGTATGGGGTTCTTCATGCAAGATTCCTCATGGGGGGGCCCCCACAGGGGCTCCCCTTTTGAAACCAGCTTTCACGGAGACCTTAGCAGAGTTCATAAGTGAGGCCTCAAGGGACCCTTAGGATTGGCCTTTTTATTTGTGAAAAATCAGAAACGGGGAGCCCTGGGGTGGCTCAGTCACTGAATGTCCAACTCTTGGTTTCAGCTCAGTCATGATCTTGTGGTTTGTGGGTTCGAGCCCCATGTTGGGCTCTGCGCTGACCATGCAGAGCCTGCTTGGGAATCTGTCTCCCTCTCTCTCTGCCCCTCCCCTGCTCGCTCTCTCTCTCTCTCTCTCTCAAAAATAAATAAATAAAAATTTTTTTAATCAGAAATGTGTTCTCTTGTTAAATTCCAACCGCTCTGGCTATGAGGACTCTGACTCTTCAGAGGATTTGGTGGTGATGTTTTTCGTACAGGTGATCTAAGAAATCAGTTCTTTATGTTTATTCAAGAGGAGTGAAGAGAGAGAAACAAGATAAATATGAAAACAATACACTCTTATCAAGAAACGTGTACCTGCTGTGCTGTTTCCCTAAACGAGGTAGCAGAATGAGGCATTGTTTCTTCTTGGAGTGATTTTTATCGCCTGGGCAAGTTTTAATAAACTTTTCTCCCTCGACTCTCCCTTGGGTTCTTAAATGTTTGTCATCAAACCCCTGGGTTCTCTGAAGGCATGTAACTTGTTTTCGTGTTTTTCCCCTGCTCCCGCTGGGTGACCCCACTGCCCGCCCACCCGCCCCCACCAGGAGCAGGAGGAAGGGGAGGCTTGTGAGGAATGCTCCCCTGTGAAAGGTTCGTGTTGTCATTGAAATGACAAGCCACCAAACAGGTTCTGTTTGTTCTCTTCACAGCAAGGCTTTCTCTGGCTTTACCGTATGGGAATGAGCTCGTATCCTTTTCTAATCTCCTCGCTGGACAAGCCCTGCTCTCAGATACCTGAGAAAAGAGAAGGCAGGGCTGTGAGTCGCCGTGTCCTGGGAAGATGGGGACTCTGCAACAGAGGCCGCTGGCCGTGTGTCTGCGCCAGGAATGCCGCCACTTGCTGACCAGGCCCGCAGGGTTCGCCCTCTTCCCCATGAGTGGAAGCGCTGCTGGGGAGAAATCTGTCCCTCCGCCCAGAGAAGAATCCGGGCAGTGGGATGGAGACCAGAGGGCACTTCCCAGCCCACGCTTTTTAGCCCACGCTTTTTAGCATTAAGAATGGTCAACCTTTGTGTGTGAATGTTTCTAGTCCTTCTAAAATGTCTCTTTATTGAAAAAAAAAAAGTTAACAAAACCCTTCCCTACATGTTCCAGATCCTAACACTTAAGAAATACCAAGCACTGACATCAGCAGCCAGCTCACCCTCTTCCTGGCTACTGGCCTTTTGGGGAGGCCACTGCTGACCCCAGGAGCCAGGCAGACACCCATCACCGCACCTGCCAGCCGGGCTCTGTAAAGATTGCTTCTTATTATCTAACCCATATGAACTTTCAGTCAACAATGAGCTAATGCAGGGGAAACATGGTGATTTCCAGAAATGGCCCAGAAAACCAAAATGGCGAAAGGCTATAAGAACCATAAATGGCCCTAAGGTGGGAGCAGGGTCCACCCCTCCCTGAGAACTGTGTGATCCTGGGACGCCTCCTGGTGTTGTTTTCTGCCTTCCAGATTCCTTGGCAGTCCCCAGGCCTTTCTGCTTTGGGGGTGTGCCAGGATCTAGAGCAAAACCGAATCTGAAGGAATCTCCCGGCCCCACTGGTTGAGTTCGAGGTAGCTTTTCCTGACTCCCTCCGCTTCTTCAAGCTCCATGAAGCCAGCTACTTCCCCAGCTGAACTTGCTTCTGAGGTTCAGAAAACCTTTTCCAAGGGAAGACCCACCCTTGGAAGGGCCTCGGGGTCTGCTCTCTGGGCGCTGGAGCTCCTAGCGTGGTGGCTTAGGTTCAGAATTCAGGGGTCACCCCCCTCCCAGGCCCCCCCTGCCACCTGCTGTAAAGGCTGTGGCTGTGCTGTCCGACCCCAGGCCAGAGGTAGGAATTCACACTTGGAAGCAGAGGTTAATGGAACTTAGTCCTTGATAAACACGTCACACTTCATAAACCAGCCTCCCAGTATTTGTGTGTGAAGCACTGTGCCAAGGGTAACAATAACCTGAGTTCTGGAAATGCCTTTAAGGGGTGGGGCTGAGTGGACGAGGAATCTGTGTCAGGCATAAAGGCTGCAGAGAACAGGGAGCTCTGTGCGCACATGTATGCCTGCACGTGCATGCACACTAGCATCTAGGTGACCAGTTGGTTGGTTTCTGTCCTCGGCACCTGCTGATTGTTTCTGAGTGGTGTGCACCCCTGGAGCATTGGGGCGCGCTGCCAGAGGCTTGCCCTTGTTACCCAAAGTGCATTCTGGCATCCGGGGTCTTTGTAGAACTATGTAAATCCTCAGAGAAGCCACACACGATGAGTTACTGATAGGGCAATGATAGAAGGTTCTCTTCTGCTTCCCACTGGTCCTCCCGTTGTATAGTTTCCTGGTCCATGAGATAGGACAGAGTTTATCCTTTCACTTAGATGGTGTCGAAACATTTTGAATTTGGGGGAAATAACCTCTACCTTGTGAAGATTTTTTCAAAGAGCAGAAAGGTTCCGGAAGGGCCTCCCGGAGTTGCTGGGGCACCACGACCAGGCTCTTCCCGACTCACAGTCTGTGTGTTTGTGACACTTCTTGTAAGGCCCTTTATTCTTCAGTCCAATCTTAAAGACCAAATGAACTCAATTAAAATGTTAATAATGTACAACAGTTGCCTGGAACTAATAATTTGTGAAGCTTAGGAGTTGAACCGAGTGGTGCCGAGTATGACAGTGTTCACAGATTCACTCAGCAAATCTCCGCGTCCTGTCTGTATGCCGGGCACTGTGAGTGGTACTAAATATTACCACCTAGTCCTCGTGGCTGCCTGCGGGTGGGGGTGTGACAACCCCTTACAGATAAGAAAATGCAGCCTTCTCTCCTCTTCAGCAGGAATGGGGGGGCTAGTAGGTCCATACCCTGGTTGCAGGGGGTGCAAATGCCCCGCTCTCCACACCCTCTGAAGCTGCCCAAGCTGCTGCAGGCTGATGCCTGCCAGCTGTCCCTTCTCCCCGGCGTGGAGAGGGCTAACCCTCCCCAGGGTCCCCGAGATCACCATCTCCTTTCCCCTCAACACAGCCCTTCTTGTCCTGCACGGAGCCACTTCCCGAAGCGTTCTGTCTGCCCGCCACTCACTGGGGCTCGTCCCTGACGTGCAGCTACGCCTCAGCTCCCAGGGACCAGAGGGCGGGGCGTCTATAGGGAAAGAAGGGAAGGCAGGTGAAGACGGACTCATTTCCGCCAGTCAGGCTTGGTGGAGAGAGCATTACAGTGGGCTGTGCAGAGCTGGAGAGAGGAATGGGACTGTGTCCCTGGGCCTGGGAAAGGCCTTTCAGCGGGCTGGGGTTCTTGGAGCTGCTGCGGGTGACCCTTGCCTCAGGGGATCCAGTTCAAAGCAGGTTCCATGCCTCCACTCCCTCCTTCAGGACTTGCTTTTGGAATCCGGAATTGCCAGTCGTGGTTTCCAACACCCACGTTGTGCAGGACTCCCATGCACACACAGCACACGCAGCTAGCCGAGTTCACCGGGGACATTGCCCAATCTGCTCCTTGGCAGTCCTTTGAAGTTGCGGTTGTTACTGGAAAGGCAGCCAGGCTCCAGTGGAAAGTCCGGGACCCGGCTGCACAGAGCATCAGTGCTCTGAGCAGGGCAAGGCAGAGCAGCGGCCCATGCCTGGCCTCGGCCTCAGCCTCACCCTCTGCTGGAGGTCACCCAGCTCAGGGTGCTGGGGCTAGCCTTTATCACCCCATTTTATTTATTCGTTCATTTATTTTTGAGAGAGAGCATGAGCAGGGGAGGGGCAGAGACAGGGTGGGACAGAGGATCCGAAGCCGGCTCTGCACTGACAGCAGAGAGCCCTGTGTGGGGCTTGAACTCATGAACTGTGAGATCATGACCTGAGCTGAAGTCGGACGCTTCACCGACTGAGCCACCCGGGCGCTCCCATCTCCCCATTTTAAATCTCTAACCAGATTTCACTCAAGACACCACTGCAGCACAAAGTGGCGGTCCTTCCCCGATCATGTCGGAAGTCAGGACTAGCCTGCCAACATTCGCAGGTGGAGTTTTGTCTACATTTTATTGGGATGTGCCAGCTCAGAGAACTGGGCATCTCCATGCCTTGCGAGGCTCTAGCCTTCATCTAATAACGAATGTTGCTGGGGTTAAATTATGTTTTGGTTCATTTCTTCTAGGAATAACTACTTTCAGTGCCAGTTTGGGCCAGATTTAAAAATTACTCAATTTTATCTTTTAAACCAGCTTTTTTTTTCCTCAGCTTAATCATCCACGTGCACAGTGATTCCAAATGACCACTTGCTATTTCTAGAAGTCAGATCCACCTTCAGAGGTATACTTTGCACTCAGTGTGCTCTACGCAATTCCAGGCTCCACACGAGCCCCACAGGGCTTTATGAGGAGCAGAGAGCACTAAGAAGACTGAGAATGTCGGACCCACAGACAGAAAGGCCTTCAGAGGCTATGGGAGCCGCCTCCAGAGGCTTACAGGGCTGTCAGAAGGGATAATTCTGTGCAGCCGGAGAAATTCTACAAAGAGAGACTTGAGCTGCACACAGGGAGCTCTCGCGGGGCTAGAGCTGACTGAAAGGAAAGAAGTGTTCACAGGAGTGTGAGTCCCATCGCCATGGAGGTGTGCAAACAGACGGTGCAAGTGCACTGGAGGAGGAAAGCAATAGGAATTGTGCTCAGTGTCGCCCCTCCCAAATCTGAGACTTTGTGATGGGTTCATGTAGAGCAGGCTTTGTTGTTATCGTGACCTGAGTTTGAATCCCAGCCCTATGATAGTTGGCTGTGTGACTTAACTTCTCTGAGCCTCACTTCCTTCACCTGAAAAAATGCGGGTGACCTATACTCACCTCATAAGGCTGTTGTAAGGACTGAATGAGATCACATATGTCAAGTGTAGGCCTGGCACAACACCTTCACCAACATCATCACCATCACCACCAGCATCAATATCACCACCATTATCTTGATCACCGTTATCATTACCATCTCCACCTGATCATCATTACCACCACAAAACCCGCATGAGAATTCCTACAGAGACTTCTGGAATGGCCATGAGCAAGTACAGTGCCATGAGGGGTGAGTGGGCACTAGCCTAATAGCCTCACTCAGACATGACTGCTCACCATGGCCCCATTCCTACATGCAGTCCTGTGGTTATTTCAGCAATGAAACAAGTTTTAGATTTAAATTCCACCGCCTACTGAGAAACAGAATTTTGCCGCTTTCTAAAAATAGGTCTCCAGAGCTTATTTTTCTTCCCCAGAACTGGGTAGGTCTGGCTTCCTGCTTACATATACAACATCAGAGGACTCCCTCTTCAAAGTTCACACTTTTCCACATCTCCTTTACTTTCCCTGTGGGACTCACAGAGCTCCTCTCAGAGCTGGGCCCTCCCGCCCCCTCCTGAGGCCTCCTCCCAGACGAGGAAGTGCGCAGCCCAGCCTAGCGCCCGAAAGGCTCCAGGGAACACTGGGGGATTGTGTACCCCTTGGCACCTTGGCTGCCTCACTGCCAAGAAGGAAGTGCCTATTTTGAGTTGCTGGTCTGGCCAGGCTGTGGCCCTCAGACTTTCCATCCTACACAGCCAGTCCTGGCAGAGGGAGGTGCTGGGGCAGAGGGAGGGGGGCCTCTCAGCCAGAGCTTCCAGAGCGGCCGCCGGGAAGCAGGTGGAGTGATCCGGGCCCCAGTCACACCTATCTCAGGAGGCCCCCAGGCCGGCTCCCTTCCTTTGCAGAAAGGTGGAGGGGGTCCAGGAACTCTTCTACTAAGTCACCGTTTCTCAGCCCATCGGGACCCAAGCCAGTTCTCCTTCCAGAGTGTAGGGCTTAGACCCTGCATCCCTCCCTCCAAGAAATGTTCTCCTGGAGCCTTCCTCTGCAACTTGACCTCCCTTGCTCTGAGTGGACCCATCATGGCTTTCTCGGGAGTCCTGTGGCGGTGGGGATTGCAGGTGCCACCTGGTACGACTAAGAGTGGGCAGCATCCCATAGGAAGACCCGGGCTTAAAAGTCCACTGCAGTGCTCACCAGTCGTAGGCACTCTCGGGTGAGCGATTCTGAAACAATGAATGAGATAACAGATGTGCATAACTTCTGAAAACTGTAAGAGTGGTATCGCCTAGGGCAGTGTTTCTCAAAGTGTGGTTCCTCTGGCCAGCAGAATAAACATCATCAGGAAATCTGTTAGAATTGCAACTTAGCGGACTCACCTCAGACCTGAACGAGCAACTGGAGGTGGGACCCAGGAGTTGATGTGAGCGAGCCCTCCATGGATGTGAGTCTGAGGCACTGGGCTAGTGAACAGAAAACAGACCCCGCCTTCTAAGGTGCGCAGCTGCGGGAGGTAACCTGAAATGCAGAATAGGTGCTGAGTGTACTACCCTGGAAGGTAGGGACCATGTCCTGCCATGTGCATCCCCAATGCCTGGTGTGGCACCTGGCATATAGTAGGCGTTTAATTAATAGCCCTTACATAGAATAAGTGTGTGGACACTAAAAGACAAGAGTAGCTCAGAAGTCTTACAATGAGTGTGTGTTATTTTCATAACTGAGAAAGCAGATAATCCCATTTAAGGAAGAGAAGGGGGTGCGGGGGGAGAGAGAGAAAAAAACAGTGGACGTGGGCCACTCTCTTGGTCCTGCCCATGACGACTACAGGGGAGAGGATCAGTGGAAACCTTCATGCAGACAAGGGGCCTATAACCCCCCCACTGCATCTCTGGGTCTGCCTTGAGTGGACCAAGAGGTCACAGGTTGGCTGTGATCAGCATCCATTGGTTCATCCTATGAGTATGGGAGCATCTATTATGTGCTGTCCCTAAGGACCAAGGATGGACTAGTGAGCAGGGTACACACAGTCCCATGCTTGCAAGCTGGCAGCCCAGGGAGAAGACCGACAGATAAACACAGTAACTGCAAGAAGGTATGACAGTATTGGGGCACTTGGGTGGCTCAGTCAGTTAAGTGTCCAGCTTTGGCTCAGGTCATGATCTTGTGGTTCGTGAGTTCAAGCCCCACGTCGGGCTCTCTTGACAGCTCAGAGCCTGGAGCCTGCTTCAGATTCTGTGTCTCTCTCTCTTCCTGCCCCTCCCCTGCTCATGCTCTGTCTCTCTCTCTCTCTCTCTCTCTCTCTCTCTCTCTCTCTCTCTCTCAAAAATAAATATTTTTAAAAAAGAAGAAGGTGTGACAGCATTGTGACAGGGGAAATACAGAGGACAGAGGAGGAGGCAGAGGGCAGGAAAGGGCTCCTGTCAGGGTAGGTGGCCAAACTGACTTGAAGGGCACGCAGGAGTTAATGGGTCTATGAGGT
This sequence comes from Panthera pardus, assembly GCF_024362965.1. Lineage (NCBI taxonomy): Eukaryota > Metazoa > Chordata > Mammalia > Carnivora > Felidae > Panthera > Panthera pardus. The sequence continues at coordinate 130,211,815 of NW_026526991.1, read as the reverse complement.
GAGAAGAGTGTCCCAGGCAGAGGGCACGGCCTGTACAAAGACCGGGGGCAAGTGGGGACTAAAGCAGTCAGCAGGGGAGGGCACAGGTGGGGGGGTAGCAGTCACCCAGTGCTGGTATAAGACATGATGTAAGGCAGGGGAGCAATCCTTGCCACAGAACTTGCAGTCTAGCCATCATTCAACAAACACTTTCTAGATGCTGGGGAGACAGCAGAACAGAGACAGAGCACAAAATAAGAGTCTTGGGGGGCTTACATCCTAGTGGCCAAGACAGAAGCAAATAAACCACAAAGCCAAGAACAGTGCTTCAAGGAGAGGGGTAAGCGGAAGTCACGGAGGGAACACCTGGCAAGGGAGAATTGGTGAAGGCAGTGTCATGACAGGTGGGTAGAGTCAGGAACATACCAGCTCACCTCCACATCACCCCACCACTCAGGGCTCTGTGACTTCAACCGGATGGTTCCAGAATGCTGGTTTGTAATCAGAGAAAGGAAAAACTGCCACGCCTTCAGGGGAGGAAGAAAAGGACAAAAATTACTCTGCTATGCTATGCTATCCTAATAATACACTTACATATATTATGCATACTCTGTATACTATCCACACTATACAATGCTATATGTTAATGCTATATTATACTTTACAAGCATACTATGCTGTACATATTATACTACACATGGTATAGTATAGCATAATATACATACATACATAGTATAGTATAGCAAAGTATGCATAGTACAATATGTATAATATAGTATAGCACAGTATGTGTAATATAGCATGTTATATACTATGTATGTAGTAGTATATGCTATGCCATACATATGTATACGGATTACACTATACATACTTTACTATGTATACTACACATATTACACTATACATGCTTTGTATGCTAATGCTATATTATGCTACACATATTGTACTATACATACTATACTCTGCTATACTGTGCTATACGTATACTATACATACTGTACTATGCTATACTAACACTATACCATACACACTATGCTATACTAATGCTTTATAATATGCTATGCCATACCATACCATACCATACCATGCCATATTATACCATACTAGAGACTATACTATGCTATACATACTATACTACATATACTATATTACACCATGCCATATACTATACTGTGCTATACTACGCTATACACATATTACACATATATGCTAATACTATACTATACCTGTTATACTATACATACTATGCTATATTAAGCCCATACTATACATACTGTACTATAGTATAGTCTAATGCCCGACACAATCCACACTCACAAATATTTGTGGGACTGAGTTAAGGTTTCTCCAGCTGAGAATGGGGGTGTGGTGGTATCTTTTCTGCTTGCCTTTGGGGCTTGAGTTCTATGTCCTGAGAGTCTCCCTTCCAGACCTGGTTCTCTCTCCCTTCAAGTCCCAGACCTGTCCAGATACTCTCAGAGGGAAGTGGTAAATGACAGGACCAGGGAGGGGTGCTTGTGGGTGAAACATCAGCCAGGCTAATGACGGTTAATGGGAGACTGAACCCCACACGCCAGCCATACCTGCTGATCCTCTAATGAAGGAGGATGTTTGGTGGGCGTACCTGCCGGGCTGGTGGCCTCAGGAGGCCTCACCACGGGTGGGTCTTAACCAGCTCCCCTCCGAAATGCGGCTTTGAACAAAATCCACCTCAGATCCACATTGTATTCTATACTTCTGGAAAAGTGTTCGGGAGGTCGTATGCACAGGGAAAATGAAGACGGGCTCTTGGCCCGGCCCCGCCACCGACAAGCTATGCAGCCTGGTCCAAGTCACCTGCCACATCCCAGCTTCCTCAGTGTATTGGTCAGGACAGATTAGGCTACACCGTGGTAACAAGGGAACCCCATGACTTTAGTGGCTGAGCAAAATAAAAGCTTCTTTTACTCAAAGTCACTTCGTGGGTCAGGAATCCTCCTTTGTCATGTGGCTACCTCACCAGGAACACTTGGTCCCTAGATCAGGGAAGGAAGAGGCTTCTGGGGGGTCTTGTGTGAGAGGGTATTACTCATACCACACACACAAATAACCTACCTGAACTCATTACGTGGCCACACCCCAGTGCAAGAGGGCCTGGAATGCAGTCCCTCCCCAGGAAGAGAAAATGCATGGAAAGTGCACAGCGTCACCTTCATTGGCTCAACTACTGAATCCATAAATTATTTCCTTACATGTAGGGAGGGGGACATAATATGCGCCAGGCATTAAGTGTTAGAACTACAGACTTGTCCTTGTCCTCAAGAAGTTCGGTAGGTGAGGGGCGCTTGGGGGGCTCCGTCAGTTAAGTAAGCGTCCAACTTCCGCTCAGGGCATGATCTCACAGTTCGTGGGTTTGAGCCCTACATCAGGCTCTATGCTGACAGCTCAGAGTCCGGAACCCATTTCAGATTCTGTCTCCCTCTCTCTCTGCCCCTCTCCTGCTTGTGCTCTGTCTGTCTCTCTCTCTTCCAAAAATAAATAAACATTAAAAAAAATAAAGAAGTTCAGAAGGTGAGACACACTACAGTTTATTTATTTTTTTAATGTTTATTTATTTTTGAGAGAGAGAGCACGAGCAGGGGAGGGGCAGAGAGAGGGGGAGACACAGAATCCGAAGCAGGATCCAGCCTCTGAGCTGTGAGCACACAGCCCGACACGGGGTTTGAACTCACGGACTGCCAGATCATGACCTGAGCTGAAGGCGGACACTCAACTGACTGAGCCACCCAGGTGCCCCCTATTCTCCTTAAATCTGATATGTGATCCGTTTGTAAACTCTCCCTTTCGTACTAATTTATATCTATGAAACTGAAACCTCTTTTCACATGAGCAACTTCTTTGCTAAACCAGGTAAGTTTTCAAATGCTGTGATGTTCCCTCTGTTTTTTGGATGATTCATAATGTAATAGCAAGGGATGCAAAATATGCTCTTACGTTTAATCCGAATTACTAACATCTTCCTTCTCACATCACTTTCTGAAGTAGAGACAATCGTAAAACAGCCAATCAAGCCCTGGGTTATAGGATGGGCCATTTCAATGGGGGAGCTGCCCCCCACTGCGGCCAATTTCCAGCCACCAACCTGACATCGCTCGAGACAGAGGTGGAAAGCAAGCTACGGTGGCAAACCAGCCCATGGTATTGCCGCAAAACACAGAGGAGACGTGAACAACATCAAGAGCACAGAAAATAGCAATGCAATTAGGAAGTGCTGAATTTAGGGTATTTACTACCTTAGTTAATTGTAAGTTCATATCATTTAATTTTAAGATGCTGGCTGTGTTTCACAGATGGCCTGTAGAATTCCCCAAAACCTAACAGTCTGGCCAGCCAGGACAAGCCAGCTCTCGCCTGCAGTCAGAGGCAGGTCAGAGGAGGCAGGAGCTCCGCCTGAGTAGAAGCAAGCATTGTGGTTATTCCAGAAGGGGAAGGAAGGACCGCACAGGCTGGTTGGAACACCAGCTGAGCCAGGGAAGTATGAAATGACCAGTGTTGGGAGAGGGTGGCCACACAGCCCTGGTGACCCGGATAGTGTCTCTCTGCCTGTGGTCACTGTCCCACAGTCACCGTTTATTTTCAAAAGTGCTTTGTTAGGGACTGAAATGATACGGCTTCCCTATGCTAAGTGAAGCCCCGCAGCCTTCCTGGGACCCCAGAACCTCGGGATGCGTGTGGGGTTGGGGAAGGAAAGGCTGGTTGGTGGGCAGAGAAGCCAGGTAGCAGCGGGTGGAGGAGGAGGAGGGAAGAAAATGGTGGTAGTGACCACGGAGGTCATGTCCTGGGAAGTTGGGAGAGAAAGGGAATCCCCCCGGATGACAGGCTGGTGCCTAGAGAGGGTTTCCTTGCGGGAGGACCCGAGCTCTGAGGCCCAGCCAGGGCCCCAGCAGGCCAGCCTCATCCAGAGCCCGGACCAGAGCTGTTGCTCACTGTAGCCTCACACAGCAGGGTAGGGAAGAAGAAAGAAATGCAAACGAAATTCAAGAGTCTAGCCCCTGGCTTTCCAACACTAAGAGGTGGGCAGGACAGTGGCAAAGGGGCCACAGTCCCCCATGTGGTCGTGGTCGATCTCCTGTGGGAGGCTTGAAATTCCCAGGACAAAGCGGAGGCACCTTCCAGGTAAGAGTATCCTCTGAGACTGGTGGTGGTGGTTTTTCCCACAAGCCGGTTCATTTTGTCCTCACTTTGCCAGCCAGCCGCCCTCCTGAGCGCCCCAAAGCCTGACCCCTCCCGAGCCCCCCAATCCTCTCATTGTCTGCCTCACGGAGACAGGGCAAGGCAGGCCCTTCCCTCGGGGAGAGAGCCGGGAGGCAGCACAGCTGAGCTACAGGCCTTTTGCCTTCCTGGCTGCTGACCTGGGTGCATGAGCCCATGAGTCAGGGCGAGGCCAGGCTGCTCTCTGGCAAAGCAGCCCAGGACCACAAGCCCCAGTTCTAAATGTTCTGAAACCTTTATGAGTCTTTCAAACCTTCCATAAATAAGGCAAAGAAGTTAGGGAACAATCTCTGGCTTTGAAGAACGAGGGGAAGATTAAGGGCTCTCCAGGCCGCAGGACATGTACCCAGGTACGGTTTCATGGCAGCACAGTGGATAGATAATTTACCTAAGTGCTATTCTGGGGACTCTTTCTGTGTCTGTGTGTTTCAGATGATAGGTAGGTAGGTAGGTAGGTAGATGGATGGACAGACAGATGGACAGACAGAGCTCACACACAAATGAATGTATTCATCCTCACATCAGTTCTAGGAGGTGAGGCATGTAGTACTGAGGAAACTGAGGCATGGTGAGGTTAGGTGACTTCCAGAATCCCACAGAAGGTGAATATCAGAGCTGAGATTTGAACCCAGGCAGTGATGCTCTTGACCGAGACACGAAGCCACTTTCCCAGGCACAGGGGGTCCTGTCATTGGGCCTTTCCCAGCCCTCTGGAGCACACACAGGGGCTGGGAGTCATGTGGCACATGGCATTAGATCCAGGTTGTGGGGCCCACAGTTTAGACAATTTAGGGGTCCCTCTTTAAGATAAAGACTAGAAAACTGTGACTGCAAATCATACAAGCTGTGGAAGAGGCTGAGCAAGTGAGGGTCCCTGCATTTTTTTTTTTCATTTTTTTTTTTTATTTTTAAACTTTTTTTTAAATGTTTTTATTTATTTTTGAGACAGAGAGAGACAGAGCATGAACGGGGGAGGGGCAGAGAGAGAGGGAGACACGGAATCGGAAGAGGGTCCCTGCATTTTAAGCCTCGTTGGCCTCTTGGCAGATGGGCCCCTTGCCCTGCAACCTCTGGGGCTATTAGTCTCCAGTTATCCATGCTAGGGGGTTCTGAAGTCTCTCCTGTCCAATGGCACCGTGTCTGTCTTCCTCCACCCTGGAAGGGTAATCTGCAAGGGGGTGTGAGGGAAACCCAAAAATAGCCCCTCACCCCTCTCAGCCCACCGTCCAGATGAGCGCTGGAGTCTGGAGCCCTGGCTCTGCTCGGACAGATTCAGACCAGAAGCTGCTGGCACGAAGCCCGCTTCCCAAAAGCATGAACAACCAGGGGAAAGACGTGGAAAATTTTCTGACCAGACCTGAAGCTGGTGGGATCATTAACATGTAACCCATCCAAGGTCACCCGTGTAGCCTGAAGCTAATTTGGAAGCACAGAAGGGGGAAAGGACCTGTTCTCTCTTGAATGCCACAAACAGATCTTCTTTTTAAGAGGTACAGACAGGGTCACAGGTGACCTGAGCCAGAAAGCCTCAGTCTCTAGGGAACAGTCTGTGTGAATATCGCCAAGGGTTATCTTAGGTTCCTAAGCTTCAGAGACCATCACCCCGACTGGAAGATTCCATGGTCAAAGGCTCTCTCATAGGCTCTTCCTCCCTCTCCCTTCCCTAACAACAAGGACAGCCAAAAGCCATGAAGTGTGGGGGGTGGGGGGGGGGGTAAGGTGAGGCTCCATGGGGGAGGGGCCACGCTGTGGGGGGCGGGGGAGGGGAGAGAGCTGTTGAGGGTGGGTGGCCCAGCACAGGGCCCCAGAGCCTACAGGGGAGGGCGGGGGGATGGCCTCTTCATGGATGAGGGGGCAGCGTGACAAGAGATGAGTCACATACAGTAGGAGTGAAAGTGTTAAGGACAATGAGAGCCAGCTTTGTCCCTGAGAAGGGGGTGACTGAGACAGAAAGGAGAAAACTAGAATGAACCCTTTGGGGTTGGGCTGGAATCGGAGATGTTGATGTACACTCAATGTTTTCAATCTATGTCAATAGAAGTAGAAATAAACTAGATGTAAATAAATGTGTGTAGACACATGTTCATACACACATGTTCCCACGTTCTGCCCACATTACAACGTCCTCAAGCATTTCCGAATCGCACTGTGAAGGAAAAATGGTTCGCCACAGTTCTTAGTAATGGGAAGGCAGATGATTCGGGGCGGGGTGGGGGGGGGGGGGGTCTGTGGCAGGGGACAGACATCAGACTGGATCCAACCCCAACAATGACAAGTGGGGTTACAGCCCAGGAGAGATGGGGAGGCAGAGGATGGAAAATGTCTAAGGGGAAAAATGGGCGTAAAGGGCATTCCTGCTAGACAGCTCAACAGAATTCCTGCTGAAGGCAGACCAGGATGATATGGTGTCCAGGTTGGGGACGAGGAATTTGATCAGATAGCAAGGGTGGTCAGGGTTGGGGGGGGGGTGCTGGTGATAAACTGACTTAGCATGGTTCTTGCTCAAACTGGATTCTGCAAGGACAGAGACAGAGCCCACCCTGGTTCCAGCAGAGCAGAGGGCTCAGAGGAGCCCGAATGAAGTTGATCAAGGACAGTTTTTGTCACCATCCACTGGCTGCCAAAAAGACTTGGGTTTTTTTGGGGGTGGGGAATGGCCAGTTCCAGAGCTTGGGACAGAAAACTGCAAGATCAGCCTAAAATGCTTTTTTGTCCCAGAGAGTCCAGAAGTGCTCAGAGAGTGATGGGGACACATCAAAAGGACACAGAAGCTGGCTGGAATGGGCTCCCACCGACCACATCGGGGACAATCTGAACATCAACATAAATGATGATAATAATGAGTCATAACCCACAGGATGGAATAGGAAACCACAAGTCCACACATATGTCAATTCATTAATTACGTCAATTAGTTACAATCATAATTATATTTAGAATTAATGAACTATTTGATGAGTAAATGGGTATTTAGATAGTTTCAGGGTACCTCCCCACAAAACACTGAATAACAAAATTGGCTTCATGTGAGAACATGGCAGACAGACAGACGCTAATCAAGGAATCAACGTTACATCCGTGTTGGAACAAACAGAGACCATGTGCTGCCAGACGGGCTGCGACGAGAACACAGCTCCACGTTCGTGCGATGCCACCCCGAGGATCAGAACCCGCATCCAGGTGCAAGGAAGCATCAGAACACTCACACTGAGGGCCGCCCCACAAACAACGGGTCTGTAGGACTCAAAAGTCAGGACACCATGAGAGCAACCCAAGACTGAGGAGTGTGCTACAGACGGAAGAGAACTGGCAACCGAATGTGTTTCTCTGCTGGGGCCATTTGGGAGAAGCCACTGCTGGGGAGAGAGGGGGAGTCGGAGGCGGCCAGGACGACCGGGCGGTAGGAATGGAGCAGATACACTTCCCGGCTCGACGGGTATGTCGTGGTGCCGTAGCAGAACGTCCTTGTGTGTGGAGATCACGTGCCGAGACGTCCGGGGGAATATGGGGCATCATGTCAGCAGTTTATTCGCACATGGATCTGGACAAATATTTGTGACGTGCTTTTGCAACCTTTCTGTGAAATTTTGAGGTCGTTTCTAAATGAATCAGGCAGGGGGGCACCTGGGTGGCTCAGTCAGGTAAGCGTCTGACTCTTGGTTTTGGCTCAGATCATCATCTCAAGGTTCGTGGCGTCGAGCCCCGAGCAGAGCTCTGTGCTGACAGAGCACAGCCTGCTTGGGATTCTCTCTCTCTCTGCCCCTCCCCCTTTCTCTCTCTCTCAAAATAAATAAACTTAAAAAAATAAACAGATAAATAAATAAATACATAAACAAATAAGTTAGTCTTCCATAAAATTATAGTTCTCGGGCACCTGGGTGTCTCAGTGGGTTAAGTGTCCGACTCTTGATTTTGGCTCAGGTCATGATCTCAGTTTGTGGGGCCGAGCCCCAAGTCAGGCTCCGTGCTGACAGCATAGAGCCTGCTTGGAATTTTCTCTCTCCCTCTCTCTGTCCCTCCCCTGCTTGCTCTCAAGATAAATAAATCTCTCAAGATAAATAAACATCTAAAAAATTTTTAAACAAAATTACAGTTCTCAGGGATGGCAGGGGGACAAGAGATCAGATAGTCTGGACCCTTGTCTTGGAGCCTGGATGGCTTTTATTATCCCCATTTCACAGAAGAGATAGTTGAGACAGAGCGGGAAGTGCAATGGGCCTCTGGCTACCCATTTCATAAATGGGGCTGAAGGAGGGCGTGGCAGAAGTCAGAACATCCCAGGCTTCCCCCGCACCTTTTCACGGAGCACCCCTTCTCCCCATGACCCTGCGTTACTCTGTGGGGTCCTTTCCTAGTCAGGCAGTTTCCACACTGAAATCAGAAGAGGAAAAAATAATGGAATTAAGTGTGGACTTGATGGGCAGGGCTGAACCTGGATGGCCAGGGACCTACCATCAATCCTGAAGTTCCTCTCAAGAAGAAAAGCTGCCTCTGCGGCCCATTCAAGCCCCGGGCACCCATGGGGTACAGGAGTCAAGTGGAGAAGGAATTCAGGAAAAGCCTTCTCCAGGAGAGAGGTAAATATTGCTTATGAAAGGGACATTTATTTTAGGGGAGACAAGGATGTTTATTTTAGGGGAGGTGTCCCTCAAAAGCACTAATGTGAAGAGATAGAGGGCAAGGCGTAGGGTACATGTAGTTGTCCCAGGGAAGGTCGTCTGGCCCTTGATAGTGAAAGATGGTCTCATCCGTGCCTCCCCTCACTACAGCACAGCACAGACAACGCTGGATGCCAGAATGCCACTCTTATCTTCTAAAATGAAACACAACAGGGGCGCCTGGGTGGCTCAGTCAGTTGAGCGTCCGGCTTCGGCTCAGGTCATGATCTCACGGTTCATGGGTTTGAGCCCCGCATCGGGCTCTGTGCGGACAGCTCGGAGCCTGGAGCCTGCTTCCGATTCTGGTCTCCTCTCTCTCATCTTTAAAAAAAACCACAACCTGCCACAGACATGAGTAGAAAAAGTCTTGCCAGGCTCCTGAGAGACAGACCTTGATGGCCATGCCCAGTGAAGAGCAGCTACTGTCAATTTGTTTTTACATAGACAGAAACTAGCCCACGGCCACTCTACCACCTGGTCACCACCGCGTCTGAACCACAACACAGTCCTTCCCTGTACCCTTGGGGTGTTTTCTTTCCCCACCAGCTGTTTTCACCAAAATAACCTCAGTGTCAATGAAACAGAACCAGGTCTGGTCCCATTTTTCTAGAAGCACTGACCAGTCAGCTTGCCTGAAAATGGCCACAGGCTTGCCGAGAAGGAGGCTGCCTGGAACGCTCTTTTCTTCTGTTTTCCTATAAACTAATTCCAAAATTCACCCCCTTTGATCCCAGGCTGATGAGGCCTGGCTGTGTGCAGAGCCCTTACAGTGTGGTGTTTCATTCACACAAGGAATTACAAAACCATCACACCCAAAGGGCACCTGGAGAGCCTATCTGAGTTTTGAGCTGCATTCGCAGGACATCAACTTGCCTGGGGGCACCTGGGTGGCTCAGTGTCTGACTTTGGCTCAGGTCATGATCTCACGGTTCGTGAATTTGAGCCCCTGCGTCAGGCTCTGTGCTGACAGCTCGGGGACTGGAGCCTGCTTCGGATTCTGTGTCTCCCTCTCTCCCTGCCCCTCCCCTGCCTGCGCTCTGTCTCTCTCTCTCTCAAAAATAAATCAATGTGAAAGTAATAATAATAATAATTTAAAAAGGTCATCAACTTGCCTGCTATAACAAAGAGACCCAAATAATACTGGTTTTCAGAAATCTGTACTTGTGTCACAGGCGAGCTCAGATGAGTAGACAGAGCTAGCATGGCAACCACACATCCATCAGCATCCAGGACCTTTCACTATTTGCTCTGCCATCCTCCCTATGTGCTTCCATCCTGTGGCCCAAAATTGCTGCTCCAGTTCCTGCCATCATGTTTGCATTCCTGCCATGAGGAAGGTGGCATGGCAAAGGCAGGGGCACACCACGTCCTTTTAAAGGACATGACCCAGAATTTGCACACGCCTCACTCCCACGCACATGCAGTTGCCAGAACTTTGTCACGTGGTCACAGCCAGGTAAAGGCGAGGCTCAGAACCTAGCAACCCTAGTACCAGGTACAATGTAATACTAACAGTATATGATGCAATACAGTGCTATGTAGTAAGTGCATGTGGGGCATTGACTAGCAATTCTGCCACACGGGGGAAAGCATTTCAGCAGCTCGGAACTAACAGAGAAGTCTTTTTCTCCAGCGCTCACACTCTCAGGCCCGAGCTGGACCCAATTTTCTCTGCTCAGAAGTGCACGCTGGGTCTGAGCCAGGCTAGACCAGTGTGTGCGCCTCGCCTCTCTCAGGAATCTGTGCTAACATTCCACACTCTCCCTCTTGTCTTGTTCACGTTTGGTGTTTTGGGGCCTCCTGCTCTGTCACGCGGGGGAGGCTGCCGGGCACCTCCTTCTTTCTGCACATCAAGACTTTGCCTGCCTCCATCTGGCTAGGGAGAGGTGACCCCCCCCTACCTGCCCCCGCAGCCCCCGGAAGAACCAAGCCTCTCTTGGCCGAGGGTGACCGTTCAGGCTCATCAGCCAGCCCCCAGTGCAGCCTGAACTGTGGGCAGGAGTCCGAGCCAAACTGCCGGCACATAAGGAAAGGTAAAAACCACCCTCACCCGTGTGCATATCCTGTGCCAGCGGCAGGTGCCCAAAGACCAGCAGGGATCCCTGTCCTTGGACGCCAGGCTGTCGTGCCAGCTGCACACGTGGCTGGCAGGTGCATCCCTGCCTTTCTTATTCAACTGAGCCTTTTGGAACATCCTTCTGTATTGAGGGAGGTGCCATGCGGCCTCAGACACTGGGCATTCAGGACAGCCTCAGCAGAGGGCAAAGATATGGGAACTCAGAGTCCCGTGTTTAATAACTCTGTGACCTGGAGGGCAGTGCAGCATGGTGGTGAAATACACATGCTTTGGAGTCAGAATTTCTGGACTCTGGTCCTGGCTCCAATGTTCATTACCTTGGGACCATGAGTAAGTTACCTGGTGACTCTATGTCATTTCCCCATCTGTAAAGCAGAGATCATTGTGCCTATGTGGTGGGGTTGGGGAGTACTAAACAGGTAATACATGTCGGTGTCTGACTTGTAGCAAGCCCTTGATGAGCATCAGCCACTCCTATTCCCTAATCTCTTTGAGCCTCAGTTTCCACCTGCACATAAGCGAGGAAATGGTTTCTACAGTCCGCATAGGACATTAAGGGCAAAAGGGTCTTGGATCTATGAAAGGTTTTCTCTGTATACATTTTCCTGCTTTGCTTTCTGGAGTCTGACTTCTCTATACGTGGGAGGGAGAAAAGGATTATCCCCACCCAGGAAGGGCACTCCAGGGAGTGCTGGGACCAGTGCCCCGGGAGGCCCTTTTGGCGTCACGAGAAATGTCTTCACTATCAGTCCTGGAGCCCACGGGTGCTGAGGGGCCTCTGCGTGGAGGTGCACTGGGGGATCCCTGCAAGGGGATCGCAGGAGGAAAGAGGAAGGTTTCCAAAGGATGATGCTAGTTCCAGGAAGAGACCCCCATGAGAAGTGAGACAGGATGGAGTCCTTAACAAAACAATGCATTTTATTTATTTATTCACCTGCCTCACCATAAACACAACTAACCTCATCCTTCCTACATACATTTACTAATTATGATACTGAGGTCTTGAGAGCAAAGATAAGCTTTTGGAATTAGAATCAGATACTGTCAAAAGTCAGTCCCTGTGGCTTCGACTTTCAGACGGCTAGACGCTAGGGAGCTTCTAAAGAAGGGAGGCATGTTGGGTGTGGGTGCAGAACAAGGACGAAGTCCCGGCTTACTCCTAATGGCCTTGATTACAGCTTCCCGACTCTCCCCATGCAGCTCCTGTTCAGCCTGCCTGGTGATGGCCCATCCCTCCTGGTTTCCAAGCATCCATCCTTGTTCTTTAATACTGTCAGCTGTGTCCTTGAGTGCTCTGTGTAGTTTCATTTCATCCTTGCAGTCTGTGCTCTCTCCCAGGTTTTCATTAAAGGTTTTCCCCTGCGATTTCACAGAGTTTTACAGCTGGTTCAGTCATGTTTGCCCTTCTTAAAACTTGTAAGCCGTTAAGTAAACACATGCTCAGAAAAGCAGAACATTCTTGTGAATTCCCTTTAAGCTCTGTGTTAGGTTTGGAATGGGTAATGCGGGTTTAGGCTGACAGAAAAGTCTAACCTTAATCTCAAAAATATTATGTAAGTGCTGGGAAAAGAATAGTCTTGTATATCAGTGGTATACCAAGTATCCCCAGAGAGTCACGATCCTAGTTTCAAAAACCCAGGAGAAAGCCCATGCAAAAAGACAGAGAAAGGCAGATGGAGCACCGAAATGCTGCCAGTCATTTACACTATAGTCTAAATGCTATAGTCGAAAGTCTACCTTTCTAAGGAGAAGTTTTCATGTCAGGAGAGGAGAGAAAGAAAGAGGACTAGGGTGGGAAGGGGCGGCCAAAGGGGTGGAGAAGGAGGGAAGTTAGGAATGGCAAAGTCAGCCTTTACCTCTTTGCCTCTGGGCCAGCCCTGATCCTCTGATGTCACTGAAGAGGCATTTGTAGCATGTGTTACACACCTGCTGGTCCCAGAACATTCCATTCAGAGGCCCCTGGCCAAGAGAGGGCTGTGTGGAAGCCCCAGGGAGACCGAGACCTGTCTGGGACCTGGTTGGGAGTTCAGGCCACTATAATCATCAACCTGGGAGATCCCCTCATCTCCTCATTCAGTCTCAGCTCCTGGGCCGCCTGGGCCCCACCCGTGGGGAGGAAGAGGCCCGAAGGTGACTCACAGGCCAGGCCAGAAGTGACATCATGCCTCCTCCATCCGCCCACCCATCCCAGGCCCCAAGGATGGGCTGCTGGAATGTCTTCGCTTCTGGTGCTGCACTGGCTGCAGGCTGCATATCCTTTCCCCTGGAGTGGGGGGCCCAGGGGGCATTGGGAAGGGGGTTGAGCTGGCTCACTGGGGTTAGTGCAGCGTGTCCAGTGAGTCGCTGGGCTCCAGGAGCCCTTTCAGTTCAGGATGCCTTTAGACCTGTTGGCTCTTACTAACGCCCCTGGGCCTCCCTCTGTGTGCTAAGGAAGTCGGCATGAAGTCTATTATTCAAGCCAAGTTTGTCATTTAGGGCCAACAAACCCCCTCTGAGGTAAGGCTATTTCAAAGCCAAGTGCCCAGGACTCCATTTGACAAGGCCCTGTGGATGCCCTCATGTTCAAATGAACGGTCACTCGCAGTTCTCCTGCAGCAGACGTCCTGGATTCACTCCTGACCCCCCCTCAGATGTCCACGGGGGCACATGGGCTGTGTGTACTTCGCCAGGTACCCTGCTCAGGGCCTCATATGGGTCGTCGTAACTCCTCTGTGTGACGAGCCTGTGAAGTAGCTTCCTTTATTATTTCCACCGAAGGATGAGGAAGCTGAAGGTGAGACAGGCCAACGTCCAAGGTCACAGGGCCAGCAAGTGACCAGAGACTGGGCACCACACCAGCTGTCTGACGCCAGCCGCCCCGCCCCACCCGGTATCCTGTGGGTGGGATGAGATCCTTCCAGGGAACACAAAAGGCTGGTGAGGCCACATCCACATGTCTGAGGTCAGACGGCTGGGTCAGGGGCACCATCCAAATATCCTGTCCAGCCGGGTAGGATGTTGGTCAAGGTCATTCAAGAGCTCTTTGGAAGGGGTTACATTCTCCACCCCTGCAGCCCTGAGATCTAAGTCACACCCACACTTGCAGGGGCACATGGGCCCGAAGAATCCACACCCAACCCTGGTTAACAAGGCGAGCACTAAGAATGGAAACCGATTCTGCCACATCAGCAGGAAGCAGGGCCTTCCTCGGTAGAGGCCGTCTTAAAATGCACTCATTTCTTTAGAAAACCAAACAGTGTGGAATGAGGGCTATGTGCCCACTGACCACATTTCCCGAATCACCAGTCTCCCCCCAGAGCTTCCTCTAGGGACAGTGGGGCCGAGCGTCTGAAATTGGGACTGAACCAAAACCTGGGCCCTGTGTTGGCCTTTGGACATTCTACATCCTTCCTTCGCCCACGCACCTCTGCTCGCCCACCAAGGGAGGGAGCGGCCACAGGAAACAGAGCAAACTGCCAGCCCGGAGGTCTCTCCATCAGCCTGGAGGGACAGATTACAAAGCATCCTGCACAGTGGTGGAGGGGGGCTGAGCATGGGGTCTCACAGAGCGGGAATTTCCCCCGACCCAAGGGCAGGCTCCGAGAGAAGGGATTCGTGTTCTGTAAAGAGTCTTTTGTGGGGCGCCCGGGTGGCTCAGTCGGTTCAACGCCCGACTGCGGCTCAGGTCATGATCTCACGGTTTGGGAGTTCGAGTTCCGTGTCAGCCTGTCTGCTGTCAGCACAGAGCGTGCTTAGGATTCTATGTCTCTCTCTCTGCCCCTCCCCTGTTCATGCTCTCTCTCTCTCTCTCCCTCTCAAAAATAAACAACAACAACAACAAAAAAAAGTCTTTTGGAAACTCTTTATAAAGAGAGGATGTTATTTATGTTAGCGGTGGCCTCGCAGGCTTGGGGGCCTCTTCCTTTCTTTCCTGATCTTCTGAAGGGGGAGCCGTGGCTTCCTTACACTGAGCACAGCTCATCATCAGGCTGTAGTGAGAAGAGACACCTTCATGCCTCTCTCCAAAGACCATGCTCTCCCCTTGCAAACTGGCAGTCACACTGCTCAGAATGCCACTCGCTCATGTTACCCAACAAGGCAGGTCTCAGAATCTTCCTACTTTCCTAAAAATGGCATTTGTGTTCCTGAGAGGGATTGTGCAAATTCATCTTTCAATGAAAACACCAGTTTTTCACAAAAAAAAAAAAAAAAAAAAAAAATCTTTTGGGTTTGGGTCAGGGCAGAACTTTGCTGTCAGGGGTGTGTTGGGAGGTGAGCGTGAGAGACAGAGAGAGAGAGAGAGAGAGAGAAAGAGAGAGAGAGAGAGAAGGAACATCAGAGTTAAGGCTGCCACACCTCTACGCAGAGTGCAGGGTAGACAGTGAAAGGATGCCTACAGGGGAGCTGGGCTCTCTTGGCTGGGCCTGCAGTCCCCCCTCCCTCCCCACCCCCACCTCTTGCCCCAGCCCTGAACCCCGCCCTGGCTGCCAGCTGCCCACAGCCTCACCCGCCGGCTCCAACCTGACCTTGTCCACCCTAACATCAGCCCCCATGTAAACAACGGGGCGACTTATCTGCATTGCCTAACCCAGGTAAACAGCCCCGCACAGGCCTGGTCCCTGCCCTCACCCCCAGGGTCGGGCTGCTGGGCCAAAGGTATGTTCGGGAGATTTTTTTCAGTGACCGTTTCCTCCTGGCAAGACTTCTGGATTCAGGAAATTTTGGTGGAATAGTTTCCTAATCAGCATAGAAACCTAAGTCTACCAGGATCTTCACAGTTATGAAGCCCATCTTCCTGCCCTTTGCCAAACTTTCTCCCATTTTCTGAGAAAACAAACAAAAACAAAAAAACCCGTAATTGCCATTGGACACACTTGGCGGTGAGTCAGATCTTTTTCAAACAGGAAGTCTTCCTGAGGTCTACACTCAACCCTTCAGCTTTCACAGTGGCCCTGTTCCCCTCCGCTCTTCTCTCTCACATACACAGAGAACTTCCGGTCAAGGGCATGCCTATGGCAGGCCTCACCACATCACAGCCACATCAGCTAGAAGACGCTGCCCTTTCCTCCACACGTCTAGATGTCAGGCCTGACTTCCATGTCTGGTTGTGACGCCAGCTAGCTGTGTGACTTTTGGCAAACCACTCAACCTCTCTGAGCCTCAGTTTCCTCAGCAGTAAAAAGGGGGCTGGACTAGAGGGTCTCTTAGGCCCTTTTATGGACCGAATTACGTCCCCTCCCAAATTCAAACATTGAGTCCCTAACTCTCAATGGGACTGGATTTGGAGACAGGGGCTCTAAGGGTCTCTAATGGAGGTTAAATGAGGTTGTAAGGGTGGGGCCCTAATCCACTAGGGCTGGAGTCCTTATAAGATAAGAGACACCAGGGAGCATGCTCGCTCGCTCTCTCCCTCTCCTACAAATGACAGAGGAAAGACCATGTGAGGACACAGTGAGAAGGCAGCCTCCTTGCAAGCGAAGGAGAGAGGTCTTGTCAAGGCCCAGCCCTGCTGATACCTTGATGTGGACCTCAGCGTCCAGGGCTGTGAGAACTTCATGTCCGTGGGACTTGGCTGTGGCAGCCCAGGCCGACAGGCTTCTCCCTCTGTCTTCCTGGGTCTCGAAGTGGATCTGCTCTTCCGTGCCAGAGACTTTGCCTGGAGCCAAACCTGTGTCATCTCTGTGGTTGATCCCACCTTTGAGAGACATTACGATGGCTTGACTCCGGGGTGGGAAAACCAGGACCCCCGGGATCTCCAAATACTCTTAGCAGGGTCTCTGTTTCTGATACCCTCTCTGGCAGGGAGTATCTGCTTCTGCAGAATTCGTTTAGGTCTAGATCATTTGCCATCCTTCACTGGCCCCCCCCACACCAGCCCAATCTTTTCACTGGCAAAGGGACCCTGACCCAGAGCCCATGACGAGCTGAAGGCACAGGGGACCAGAAGGAGAAGGAGAGAGAAGGGAGGGTGTGTGTGTGTGCGTGTGTGTGTGTCCCTACTGTTTGTGACCAGCGACCCAACTACATCTCTTGAGCTCTTGTCAACTCAAACACCCAGCAACTACCCACACGCATCACATTGCTGTGGCTGACTTTTGCTCAGGCAGCTCCCTCTAATCTTTATCCAAGTAACTCCCACGGTTCTTTGAAAGCTCTCAAGAGTCCCCTCCTTCAGGAAGCCTCTTGCCCACCCCTTTCTTCTGTGCTCACATAGAACCTGCACACATAATAGGGGTTTATCAAGCCCACTAGGCTCTGGGATCCACAGGAGGAAAGCCTGGGTCTTCATCCTCCCACAGGGTCTGGAGCATAATAGCCATCTAACAAATGTTAGTGGGTGGATGGATGAGTGGGTGAACGAATGGTGAATGGGTGGGTGGATAGATGGTGGGTGAATGTGTGGGTGGGGTGAAGGATGGATGAATAGAAAATCACCCTGCCTCTAGTTGCCTTCCTCTGTCTTTCCATTGGGTGATTTGCAGGCAAATCTTCCTAACGTCTGGACTGGCTCACTTCATGACCCAAATACCTTCAGAGGTTGTGTGCTGCCTGCCAAACAGTTCAAATTCCTCAGGCTAGAATCTGGCCCCTACCCACTTGTCTACTTCTGTCCTTCTCTCCCACTGGTCTCTGGTCAAATCACATCAGATGTTCTCTATACCCTTGCAATTCAGAGCCACCCTCTGACCTGCAGCATCGGCCTCACCTGGGAGCTTGTCAGAACTCTCAAGCCCTATCTAAAACCTACCGAGTCAGAATCTGCATTTTAACAAGATCTCGAGCCACGCCCACATGAAGGTTTGAAAATCACTAGTCTAAGCTGACCCCAAAGCTCCTGCCAGATATCTGGCAAAATCCTGTGCATCTTTTAAGGCTCATGTGCCTCCTTCCATGGAACTCTCCCGATCCCACGTACTCTAACCCACCCCCTACACGCGTGCACGTACACACACACACACACACACACACACACACACACACACACACACGTACTGTTTCCCTTCTCAGAATGACCACAGCAGTGGGTTTACGCCTCTCTTGTCTCAGAGCTCACACTGGGTTCGTGAGTATTTGAGACTTAGGTCTCTTGTCAATTACAAACATCTGGTGAATAAGGATCTTATTAGTCTATTTCATCATGTACCATGTCTCAAAAGATGCCTTGTGTACGTAGTCGGTGCTGGACAAACGCATTCAAGAAGTGAAGGGATTATTGGAAGGAAGGAACAAATGAAGGTCAGTTTCCTACTACTGGGAGAAGGCCCACAGTTCCCTATTGGTGGCAGCTGGCCCAGGCACCCCAGGACAAGAGTTCTGTGTGCTGGCTTCTGGATTTCTTCCCTGGAACAGCAGAGAGCATCTCAGTTTGCCCATCTGCCCCAAGTCTGCCCTACACCCTGGAGTGATGGGGAATGAGACAAACCCTGTGGTTGTCCCATCCATGGGTACGGTGGTAAGGAGAGCACTGCCTTGCCGGGGAAGCCCAGCCATGCCTGCAACAACATCACCAGTCTGGTGTCCAACCTCTTCAGCTACCAGCTTCAGCACTGCACTGTCAGGACAAACTCAGACTCCCTAATCTGGGTGAGCTCATCTGCCCAACTCATCTCCTTGGGAATCCTTTCCAGATGCCTTCACCCAACCCAGCCGCCCCTTTTCTCAAGACGCTAGTACTTGGTCAGTATATGGTTTTCTCTGCATTATACTGATGGTGAAAAACAGAATGATTTCTCCTAAGATCAGGAGCAAGGCGAGGATGTCCATTCTCAGTTCTCCTCTGATTATTGTACTGGAGATCCTAGCCAGTGTGATCGGGTAAGAAAGGGAGAATAAAGACATCCAGATCGGAAAGCAACAAGTAAAACTGAATTTGCAGAATGACATACTCTGGTATGATGAAAATCCTAAGGAACCCACAAAACAACCACTAAAGCTAATTACAAGTTCAGACAATGTCACGGGACACAAGACCAATGTTAAAAAAAAAAAAAAAAAAAATCAACTACATCTCTAGATATAAGCAATGAACAATCTGAAAATGAAATTAAAATAATTCCATTCACAATAGCTCAAAAATAAACACAATTTCTATCAAAATCTCAGCAAAATATTTTATAGACACAGATATTTATTCTAAAATTTACATGGAAAGGCAAAGAAACTAGATGAGCTAAAATAATCTTGACAAAGAAGAATCAAACGGGAGGAACCACTCCTCTACCTGATATCAAGGCTTATTTGGAGCTATTATAATCAAGACAGTGTGCTATTCGCAGAGGGATAGACACAGGCATCAATGGAAGAAAATAAAGAAACGAAAAATAGACGCACACAGTATGTTCTCTGTGTGTGTGTGTGTGTGTGTGTGTTTCTGACAAAGATGGAAAAACAGTCCAATGGAAGCATGATAACTCTTCAACAAATGGTATGGAGTAATTAAACATACAAAGGCAAAAAAATTCCTCGCCCTAAACCTCACAGCTTACACCAAAATAAACTCAAAATGGATCACAGACTTACACGTAAAAGGTAAAACCATAAAGCTTTTAGGAAAGAAGGATGGCAGAAAATCTTTTGAGACCTGGGGCAGGGCAAAGAACAGAGTTCTTGGATGCAAAATAACTTATGAGAAGAGAAAGGTTAAGTTGAGCTTCATTAAAATTAAAAAGTTTTGCTGAGCAAAAACCCCATTAGGAAGATGAAAGACAAGCTATGAATTGGCAACAAAAATATCTGAAGACTGGGTATCTGACTTACATCCAGAATCTATACAAAGAATTATTCTCAAATAAAATGTTAAAAAAACAATTTTTTTTTTAAAAACTCAAAAACACAAATGCAGAGAAAACACCAGTGCGAGACTACTTGTCATCAAATCAGAGAGGCCCAAGACAGGAACAGACATTTTACCAAAGAAGAGATAGATTAGCAAGCAGTCACACAGAAAGATGTTTAACATATTAGCCACTGGGGAAATGCCAATTAGAACTAAGGTGATACCACTACATACCTATCACAAAAACTAAAATAAAAAGCAGTGGTTAAGATCAAATGCTGGCAACAATGTGGAGAAACTTGATCCCTCATACATTGCTGGTGCAGTCACTCTGGAGAATAGCTTGGCAATTGTTTCTTATGAAACCAAACATTGCTTTACCATATGATTCGGCAAGTGCATTCTTGGGCATCCGTCTCAGAGAAATGAAAACTTACATTCACACAAAAACCTGTACATACACTAAATCGTACACTAAAAAATGGTGAAAATGACAAATTCTGTATATATTTCACCACATTAAAAAACGAACTTGTACACAAATATTCAGAGCAGTTTTATTTAGAATAGCCCCAACCTGGGAGCATCCTAAAGGTCCTTGAGTGGGTAAATGGTTAAAAAACAAAACAAAACCAAACAACCCACTGGTACATCCATTCAACAGGATACTGCTCAGCAATAAAAAAAGAATAAACTATTGACACAGCACCAACTTAGATGGATTTCTAGGGCACCATAGGTCCATACTAGTATGATTCTTTTTTTAATGTTTATTTTTGAGAGAGAGCTAAAAAGAGACAGAGTGAGAACGAGGGAGGGGCAGAGAGAGAGGGAGACACAGAAACTGAAGCAGGCTCCAGGCTCTGAGCTGTCAGCATTGAGCCCAACATGGGGCTCGAGCCCACAAAACACAAGATCATGAGCTGAGCCAAGGTTGGACGCTTATCCAACTGAGCCACCCAGGTGCCCCCCATACTAGTATGATTCTATTTATATAACATTTTCAAAATGGCAAGCCATACACAGGAAACCACATTAGCAGTTTCCGGGTGTGATGGTTAATGTTATGTGTCAACTTGACTGGGCTAAGGGATGCCCAGATTGCTGACAGACGGTATGTCTGGGTCTGTGTGTAAGAGGGGTTCTGGAAGAGATAAGTATTTGAATCGATGGACTGAGTAAAGAATAACGCCATTCCCAATGTCAGTGGGCATCATCCAATTCGTTGAGAGCCTGAATAGAACGGGTGGGGGAAGAGCAAATTTGCTCTTTTTGCTCAACTTGGGACATCCATCCTCTCCTGCCCTCAGACACAGGGCCTGTAGCTCTGGGGCTGTTGGAATCAGACTGAATTACACCTGTCCTGCTTCTCTGGCTGGCAGACACAGGTTGTGGGACTTCCCAGCTTCCATAACCGCATAAACCAATTCCTGTAATAAAAGTCCTCCTATACGTCTGTGTGTGTCCCATTGGTTCTGTTTCTCTGGAGAACTCTAATATACCCGTGACAGGGAGCGGCACATCAGAGCTCCTCTGTGGCGATGTTAACAGTTTTGTACCTTGACTCTGGTGGGGTTAGGTGAATCTGTAAGTGGAATCACATCATATAGAACCATACACGCAAATGTGTATGTAAAAACTAGTGGAAACTGAACAAAGTCTGTGGTCTAGTTACCAGTTTTGAACTAATAAGGTCAATTTCCCAGTTTTGATATTGTGCTATTGTCATAGAAGATACCACCACTGGTGGAAGCTGGATGAAGGGCTTGCAGGACTTTGTACTATTTTTGCAGCCTCTCTTGAGTTTATACTTATTTCCAACTACAAAGGTTTTTTTTTTCCTCCCAGCTATCAAGTTTTTAAAAAGTAAAATGGAACATTAGGGGTTTTGTACCTATTTTGGATTTCCTCCCCCCTGCAACACAAGGGGGTTGCCTAGCTTTTGTGCATTTAATCTCCATATTTGTTTTCAGACTGGAGACAGCAGAAGCTGAGAGTGCCGAGGGCCTGCACAGAGAGGTTGCTTGAATATGGAAGGGGCAGAGCCACACAGAATTGCCACTAGGAACCTAAATGCTTCTGCCAGCCACAGATCCTCTCTCCTACCTTCTGCCTCTCTCCCAAGGCTCTGAGTAAGCAGAAGCCTTTCTCCCATTGGGGCTATGTCAGCCAATGGCACCTTCTCCTGGTCCCTACTGGTGGGATGCTGAGAGGCAGGGAGGGGACAAGGCCCCTGGGTGGGTGTGGTGTGCCTGGTGCTGAAACTTTAGGAAGCCCGAGGCTTTGCTGCTGAGACCCTGGCCTCAGAGAGGGACACTGGCAGGTGTGGCTGGGAGACCTCTGGCCCGATTCAGGTGTGCAACGACACCGCCTGGCTGCCTGTGATGTCTCCTGAGTCTTTCATGGACAATGCAAAGCAAACAAACAAAAGTCAAATTAAAAGGAAAGGAAAGTCCAGGTCACACAGAACACAGAGAGAGATCAGTTTGCAATCGTCCCCATTCTCACTGGCCTGCACAGCCCTGCAGGGAGCGTTCCCTCACTCCTCAAGCCCCAGGCTCAGCTCCAGGGGTCCCAAGAGGACAGGCAGGGACTGAGCTCTCAGAGCTTCACGTGGAGCAGTAGTTCTGGAGAAGAGACTCCTGGTGCCTCCTTTCCCTTTTCCAGGGAGACATAATCTCAGCTCTCTGGCCAAGACCTCTGCCTGACCACCCACAGACCAGAAGGTCTCCAGAAACCAGGTCAATTTGGCGGTGGTCATTTTCTCAGGCAGCCCATAAAAACACTGGGTATGGGGCCAAGCTCTGCAAATTATTCCAGCAGACTAAGCAGGAACCTCCATGCAGCTCCCTTTCCCCATGAATGATACCCCTGGACACTGTGCTCCCTCCTTCCCAGAATCCCACCACCCAGCTGCTCAGGCCAGGGACCCAATAGCTCCTCCCTCCTCCATGAGACACCCCCACCCCCCCACTCCCCCCACCCCCCCGCTGGTCCCCTCAGATGTCCTCAGGAAATACGTCTGACCCTGTTCCTTCTCCCCACCATCACCCCCACTGTGTCCTGTCTGAGCTCCTGCCTCACAGGTCTCCCCAGTACTACGTTAGCCCCCACGATCTTGCTCTCCACTCAGAAGTCAGTGACCCGTTAAAATCAGATCAAATCAGTGCTATCATACCCAGAAGGGAATCCAAATTTCTCACTCGGGCTTAAAATCCTAATAACTAGCCCTGCCTCCCACTGATTTTCCCCTTAGTTCCTCAGTGGACCATGCTCTCATCTTTTTCTCCGACCTCATCTGGAATATGTATTCCCCCATCTCCAAGGGCCGAACCTTGTCATTTGGGTCTTGGCTGAGCCCGCTGTCTTTGCAGGGAGGGCCCCTTCTCTACAGACCTGATCTCAAGCAGCCGACTGTCTACGGTGCCTCAGCTAGCACAACACCTGGGTTACAGTGTGGTCTCAGGAGAGCAGACCCCAGGAGGAGTTTATACCAGGGACTCCTGGGATCCACCACTGTGCAAAGGGGGGGCAGGACGGATGGGTAGAGGGCAAGTCGGCTGTGATGCAGGCCCAATGACACTCCCATGGGGAGCTCTGCAGTTGAAAAGGCCCTCACCTTATCCTGACTCAGGCCAAGGATGGTCAGGCCTTTGCATTCCTGCATTTAGCAGTCTCTGCCTGCGGGCCTCTCCAGGCTGCGTCCAGAAACATCTGCGGCTGAGTCCATCACACAAGGAGGGACCGCTGAAGGCTCCCTGCCCGTAATGCTCCCAGAACAAGGCCTTCAGTCAAGGTGGTCTGGGCGGTGCAACAGAGTTGCCCTCATGGCTACTCTTGACATTTTTCTTAATGGCTTTGATGACATGTCTCTCCCTCCTAGAATGTAAGCTCCTTAGAAGCAGGATATTGCCTTGTATATCCCTGTCACTGCAGCTTAGCACACACCAGGCGCTGAATGAATGCTTTACCTTCAATTTTCAAAACCACCCTGGAAAATTCAGAATTTGATTCTTATTGTACAAATGAGTTCAATGGGGCTTAGGTTATGACACTTACCCAATAAGGGCGGAACCGGGTTTCCAGCCAGTGCTGTCCAGCATCCCGCCACCACACTGGGGTCACGGAAGGGGGCAGTGCGGTCGATGGTCCCGGGATGACGTGGAAGGGTATACCTTCTCAGTGCAGCTTTGGTCAAGGTTATACATTTCTGAAGCATTTGGGCCATTCCTTACAATTCCTCATATTCTCAATGCTTCATCAATGGCCCCTGTGCACACAGAAGTCGTAGTAAACGTAGGCTCACAGATTTGAAAGCCAAGACCCAGATGCCCTTGTGCTACACACGCAGGCGGGTAGTCAAACTGGTTAGACCCAGGAACAACTCCACTGTCTCTTTTCAAAACTGCTTCCTGTTTCTCCCCCTTTACTTCTCATTGTCAACACCCTCTCAAAGGAGCCCACGAAAAACCCCACCTCAGTCTCGACATGACTTTGAAGTATTCTCCTGGCCCACCCTCTGTCTGCTGGAAGAGGAAGTCACCACCAGTTTCAAGCATCCCACCTCTTCCAAAGTGCGTCCGGGAATTTCTTCGGTATGACCTCCTATGCATGATATGCCTTGGGAAAACACTAGGGGTGGTTTGACCCAACAGCCCATTCTTGCTTGGGAATGGTAGGAGGACTCGACAGCTTCCATGATACTTCTGGAGTCCTATGAACTGGGACCACCATGTAGTTTTCCTTAACATTCAAGTCAACCACCAACCACCAACCCTCTGTTGTTGGGGAAGGAAGACACAGGAAATAAATGATGAGAAAATAAAAGGCTTATGTCTAAATTTAAGTGGCCAGTATTCTCCAGGGAGACAGAGGCATTATTTTTCTACTTGGCAAGAAAACAGGACTTCGCACTGGCCACATTCACCTGAAGGGTGGCATTCCCATTGTGTTTCAGGCACATCTTTTTGTGGGCAGTATAGTTAGAAGTCATGCGTGTGATTTTAGCCACCCCGGTCTGAACCTGATATGCACTCTCTGCACACTTGAGGGGTTTATGAGTTAAGGGTAGAGTATGTTGGTCAACTTTGTATCCAACACTGCATCTGGCACACAAAAACTCTGGTACTACCACTACCACCACTAGTTAACCTTTATTGAGCACTTACTACACACCAGCCACTGTGTGAAGACCCTCATGTCCATTATCCTATTATTTCCTCGTATAACCCTGATAAGTTACCCCATTTTAAAGATAAGAAAAGTCAGGTCTAGAGCTTAATAACTACCTAAAATCATATAGGAAGGAAGAGTCGGAGATGATGCTCCATACACAACTCATGAGTGAGTGACCAGTGGTCAGCCTGGTGCCTTCACTGCCCCTCTGGATATAGCAGGCATTTCTTGCCCTTGGGGCTCTACTGAAAATATGTTCCAGACCCAAGCACCTCCTAATGTCAAGTGTATACAGGGGCACACAGCTCTTGGGGGATTGGGAGGGGGAGGAAACACATCAAACCCCTCTTAGATTACAAAAAGTTTTACCTCTTAGATTACAAAGCAAATGGTTCATAGAACCAGAATGACATAAAAACATGAGTACTTGTACACACACATACACACTCAACAAAATTTGAAACGCTTTTCTCAAAAACTATGAAATTAGAGCCACTTCCAAGGAAAACAAACATTTGAATAATAATCCAACAAATTTTAAAGTTATTCCTCTAGAAAGAAGCGTATCTACTGAGATAACAGAAAGTGGCTAAATCCCTTTTGGATTTCCAAAGATTAAGAATAAAATACTTAAATGAGAACGCCAAAAATGTGATTTTATTTGCAGCATGCTAAGTATCTTTAAAATGTTGTTTTAAATGGATCCCACCCCCATTTTGTTTTCACTCAAAACAAGTCTAGGGACGAGCACCAGACTGAGAGCTGGACAGTTACGCCCGGATACAGCTGTACACAAAGTACAAGGGATGCTTTAGTGAGACGTTGTGTAGATAAAACATTTGGGGTTAATAACCTTACCGTTGTGTGGGAAACCTCACATTTAAAATCTGAGAGAACCCCAATTTTGGAAAACTTTGTGTAGGAACTGGCCCTCCCCCAGATAATTCCTAAGGCCCCTGCAAGACCACCCATGACTCTGTAAGACCTGCCCCTTGACCACAGCTCACTGGCCCAAGGTCGGATGCCTGTGCCAAACGGGGCCAGCAGTTCTGCTTACACAGACTTGGTTGCAGAGTACATCAGGTCATTTCTGTAGCTACAGATACGACTCAGGAGATGTCAGCGGCCAAGTTTACGATGAATGCTATGAAGTGAATCGGGCCCCCTCCCCCAAATTCATAGTTGAAGCACCATCCCCGAGTGTGACTGTTATTTGGAGGGGGGCCTCTAAGGAGGTTACTAAGGTTAAATAAGGTCACAGGCTGGGGCCCTAATGTGACAGGAGTGGTGTAGTGGGTGTTCTTATGAGAGCACGACACGGGGGACGCGCAGGCCACGTAAGGACACTGTGAGAAGGTGGCCTGCTACAAGCCAGGGAGACAGTCCTCGCCAGAACCTGACAGTGCTGGCACCTTGACCTTGGGCTTCCCACCCTCCACAGTGGTGGAGAATAAAGCCCAGGAGAAGAAAACATACATTTCACGTGAATTCTGACTGCATTTAGTTATGTCTAAATGCGGTAAACAGTACTCTTGTGCTGGTTTCAAACTCAGATCCTTACAGTCTCCTGTGAATTTAGGCAAATTCAAACTGGGTATCTTCCATTTGCAATTAAATAACACACTGGATAGCTGCAAGGTCATCCATTAAGGTAAAAAACTTTAAAACCGTTTTAGAAGGGAATGAAAGATGTTTTACCTCTGCCTTTTGTAAGAGACTGTGTGTTGTTTTTGGAACAATACGTCAGGTTTCCCATTATGACTATTATTAAGACATTATATACTATGATGGGGGTTATTAGGAAATCTGAGGTCTACCTCTCTTTGCTATTGGCTTCACCACTCTGGGTCCACTTCCTTCCTATAAAGACAGTTATTTCTGCTGATTACAGAAATTCTGATACCACCGATGACTGACCTTTCCACATTAAATGGTGTGACGTCACCGTACCTTTCAGGATGATTCACCATCTGCAGACTGTCCAGTACGGACATTCCACATATTTCAGGATTACTACCACCCCACTGGCTGTGGGTCTGCAACACGCTCGCTCATCTTTGGTGTTTCTGTGTCTTGCTTACGTGGTTGTTAGTTTTCTAGTCTTGTTCCTTTTCAACGCTTCAAGCTACTGCACACTACCTATGCCCCTTCCTTCTGTCTGGCCGTGGGGTTTACATGGCTCATGTTTGTAATGACTACAGGGAGAGCCAGAGCATGTAAGGTGTGGGCGACTCACAGGAAAGTATAGGGACTCACCTGGAAAGGACCTTTAGGCTGCCCAGAGCCTTTTTTGGCTCATGAGTACGCAAAAAGGAATCAAAGGATCGAAGTCTGACATCTGATTCATTAACATCTGTCTACCTTTGGTGGATCGTAGGAGGGAAAAGGCCCAAAAGGCTGACAAAGTTATGAGAATCAGAATGTTTCCCAAAATTCAGGAGGCTTTCCATCTATCTATCTATCTATCTATCTATCTATCTATCTAGCAAGCTTCTTGGTTAACACAGAACCTATTTTACATATCACTGATCTTTTGGTCACCACTAATCGACCTTTGTTGCAATCAAGTACCAATGCTGCACACCATCCATCTGGTCCACTTTCTTTACGGTTCCCAAAACCCATTACAACTACTAGTGACCTTAGTCTCACTAGATCAAAGATCGAAGGTGAATTATTGCAGCTGATTTTTGGATATTCTCCGCTTTGTGTATGATATACATTAGAATTACCCTTGGCTCCCTCTAATAATTTCAAACTTAAAAAGAATAGAAAAATAATAAAACTTGTAAGCCATTTTCCCCCGACACAGAATCACAGGTGATGGCATACAGAACAATGACAAAAATGGCAATGAGGGTTGGAAAAATGGGTTAACAGAATGGAGTTTTGAAACTTTTTTTTTTTTTAATTAAAAGTTTATTTCTTTTCAAATTCTACTGACTCTCAGATTGTGGATTGCCTAAGGCGGCCTTGAAATGAACACCTGGAAAGAAACTGAAAACAATGGTTCTTGTGATTCCTTTCTGAGTTGCTGAGAGGCTCTGTCAATCCTACTGCGCGCACACGGGTAAAATCATAAACGCTGCCTCACGCTGGGCCAGGCTGTGTCACCACCTTTTCCATCCTAACCAGCTTCAAGCCTATTCTAAAAATGCTTAATTCTACTCACAGGCTCCCTTTTGTACTGACCCGAAGGTGAGCTGACTCAGGCACCCGGGAAAACCATGCAAACACACGATGCTGCAGGGAGAGCAGCACCAGCGCGGCCTGGCCAAAGAAAGCGACTCTGAAACTGTTCCAGAAGGACGCGGAGGATCTACCCATTAATAAATCTTCAAAACCCAAGCCAAATAAAGCGCGACCACGCCAAATCTAAATGACAACACTTTATTGCAGCATCGGCAAAGGTCAGATTTCTGAAGCTGGTGAAGATCGGGCAGCATTTCCATGTGAAATGTTACAACTTTACAAGTTTTGTTTCTTATTTAATTCTACATGCAGAAACTGAAACATGGTAAAAGAAAAAATGCAAAATAGCTAGGAAAAAAAGATGTAATCAAGTTGTAGCATACAGATGTGCTCTTTAACTAAATTTACTATGCCTATCAGAAAGCAAACAAAAGACAACTATCCTAATAAATTAACAGATTGCCAGAAACAGACTAAGAACCCTCATTTCTATTTAGTGGGGGGAAAACAAAACAAAACAAAAACAACAAAACAAAACAAAAACAAACGCAAAATAAAAGCTCTACTGTTTCCATACTTTGTTTAGAGACAAAGGCTGTAAACCCATGAAGGTCAACAAAATCTTCTGATCCCCTTCTTGTTGTCCTTCGTCCATTTTCTGTGACATGCTGACCGGCACGCTGTCTGTTTTCAATGATACTTACAATGGGCTCAACTCTCCCTTCTTGGGCTGGTGTCAGACTCCCCTAAGCCATCTGAACTCATGCTCTTTGTATACTAAGTCTTCACATTTTTCTTTTACCCTAATAGGCAATTTTGTATTACTGACTCTGATGGATAAAACTGATTTTTCTCCCTCATCCCTTGTTCCTCTTGAAACAAATTCCTAAACAAAAGCCTTCCTGGTGGATTACCTGGTATTTGGATATCTTTCATCATTTTGTTGTCCTGCATGTAAGTTTTTACTAGAAGATTTTACTGCTTGCTCTATACTTTTCTACTGTAGTCCTGGAGCCCCCAAATGTATCTTCTTCCAACATGGGATGTTCAATTCAGAGACACTGTAACTCAAATCAAATTTAAAACTCAAGTTCATTTCCCCCATACCATTACCATCACAACCGTTTCTTCTCTGGCTCAGTCATCTCACTGACGCTCTTCTTGGTGTAACTGCTCAGTAGTCAAGTTAACCATCTCATTTCTTGACTGCTATTCTCAAGAGAAGATTAACCCTCACGTGATTTCCATTGCAAAAGGCCTTTCCGCCTTATCTGGAAGCGTCGGCTTGTTCCGGTGTTGGCAGAGGCTGCTGTTCCCGCCTCATGGCCCCAGCCCGTCCCAGGTTTAGATTCGCAACTCTCTAGACCGACATGCTGAGATGTGTCCACTGCTCTCATTCAATTGCTGGAGGACTCCACTATCCACAACATCAGATACAGGACCTAATGAAATGACACGTGCTGCTGGATCAACGTCTCCTGGAGGTACAAATAGGGCAACGTTAAAGAGAACTAGTACTGAGGGCAAACTTGCGGCAAGAAAAGGTGCCCTATATAGACCACCGTCTCCCAGGCAAATCAGTGCTTCTTAAACAGCACACAAGGGGTGCCTGGGTGGCTCAGTTGGTCGAGTGACAAACTCCTGATTTTGGTTCACGTATTAATTGCAGGTTGTGAGATCGAGCCTGGCGTCGGGCTCCTCGCTGAGCGTGGCGACTGCTTGGGATTCTCTCTCTGCCCCTCCCCCCTGCTCGTGCTCACACACTCTCTCTCTCAAAATAAATGCAACTTAAAAAAAAAAGCACACAAACTCCCACTGAACTGAAAAACAACAGGAACAGAGGGGCAGGCACTAAAAAGAGCAACGCTGATGGTGATCAGATAGGTGGTCTTGGAATGTTCTGGTAACTGCTTTCTAAGGTGCTGAGTGTTTAGGGTTTGTACAATGGTTTGTACAATGTGTATAAAATCACATGTTGAAGTCTACCGCCAGTACCTCAGGATACGACCTTATTTGGAATGGTCAGTACAGAGGGAATTAGTAAAGATAAGGCCACACTCGAGTAGGACGGGCCCCCAATCCAGTGTGTGTCCTAAAGAGGGGGAAGTGGACACAGACACACGGACAGGGAGGACGCCGGGTGAAGACGGCAGGTGTTGGATCAACAAAGGAAAGCCAAGGGATGCCAAGACTGTGCCAAACCACCAGAAGCTAATGGAGGGCCCCGGAACAGACGGTCCCTCCCAGCCCTCAGGAGGAAGCAGCCCTGCAGACGCCTCCAGACTGAGACATCGTTCCATCATTACAGTCACCCAGCGGTGGTACTTCTTATGGCAGCACCAGCAAACACGCAGTTTGCTTCTCACAAGGCAAGTTACATTAGCGAGAAACCGATTTCAAAGAGTAAGATGCGAGTATGGAAAAGTGTTATCTTTGGCCGGACGTACCAAAAACGGGACTGAACTGAATGGAAGACGGTCAAGAACACAAGTATTCCCTGAGAAAGAAACGTCTCTTCCTTGAAGTCAAGACAAAGCCATGTTCTAAAATGGAGTGTTTTAAAGTTTATTTCTTTTGCACATGAAGGAGGAGCAGAGAGAGGGAATGGGGGAAGGGCAGAGAGAGAGAGAGAGAGGGAGAGAGAGAATCCCAAGTGGACTCCACCCTGTCAGTACAGAGCCTGACACAGGGCTAGAAACTACAAACCATGAGATCATGACCTGAGCCAAAATGAAGAGTGAGATGCCCAACCGACTGAGCCGCCCAGGCACCCCTAAAATGGAGTATTTTAAATAAATATAGTAAATGACAGGGGGAAAAATGTCCAGTCTTTGATAAGACAAATATATCCCTGTATATAGTGTAGAATATTATTTGACTGCTTTACAGGCAAAACAATAGTTTTGAGAGACTTAAAAAATGTAAGAGCTCAGAAAGTACCTAAAATATTCACTTTGGATTATGTGCTTATTCTACAAGGGACCCTGCTTTACAACAAAAGTATCAATTACTTAACTTTATAGTAAGGACATAAAGAAAATATCTAACAAAAAATGCGCATCTACTTATGATGGGTTTAAAGAAAAGTCTGATAGTATAAATAACACTTGGTACTCAGAGTGTGATCTGCATTCCAGCAGCTTTGACATCACCTGGGAGATGTTGTTAGAAACGAGTTAGAACCAGCAGCTTAGTAAGAGTCACGATGATTAAAATACGTATTTTGAAGTTTAAGAAGGGGTGCCTGGCTGGCTTAGTCAGAGGAGTGTGTAACTCCTGATCTTGGGGTCTTGAGTTCGAGCCCCACATGGGGTATAGAGGTTACCTAAGTAACTGAAATAAAAAATAAAAATAAAGTTTAAGGAGCACTGGTTTAATTCATATGAATTTTAGCATATCAACCATATCAGCACTAACACTTGCCAGAGATGTAAAGTTTCAGTTTTTTCAACACCAGCAGAGTGGAAAACAACCTTGTTCTACACTGGTTAATTGTTTTACTTAGAGTGCTATTGCCATTTTAACGCATTATAAGCAAAGGCCTGTACTTTATTAGGGCATCACTGCCCAGTGAGAACGGCCACTATTTTAATGTACAGCCTATTTTAAGGACCACCCTGTGATTAGAAAAATTTTAAATCATTATATTTCATGTCTGGGAACCTATCAAAATCCCTGGGTAAGGAACTTTAACTGCTTTAATAAACAGTTTCCAAATGAATTTCCCCTCATTTGCCATAGAACATGAACAATGTTAGTAACTAATTTTTAAAATAAGCTGTAGCCAAGTTAAAAGTCAAATTGAAAACACTTTCTCAGACCTGACAAGTTTTCTCTTCCCTCCTCTGTTTAGGAACTCACCTCGCGGTATTTTCTCCCTAAGGGATCGGATGAACCACCGCTCTAGATACACATCTTTCCACTGTCTGGCCCGGCATTAAAATAGAAAAAAAATAAAGAGGTGCCAAACCACCAGGAAACTCCACCCCACCAGTTATGTTCTTTCAAATCACTACATTTCTTCACTTAAAACTTAAGTTTAAAAAAATGGCCAAGAACATTTGGTGCTCAAAAACTCATGTTTACGTGACTGCTTGTTCCTCTACCACGTTCACTCACACCTCTATTTCGAGAGCACTGGCTTTGAAAAGTACCTTAAAACTTTATAGAGAGCCATTTTTAAGAATGACGGACAAGTCAGCATTTTTTTGAGTTATTATTTTAAGAAGAGATTTAAGACAGGAAGAGATGGTAGCTCAAGAAATGGGACTTTCACAAAATCAGGAAATGAGGAAAAAAGAGCTTTTAGGGAACAGAGCTTAGGGAAAAAGTTTATTAAATGACCAAATACAGACCTTTAAAAGTCCCTTTGTCCACTTAACAAATATTAACTGAACATCTACCGTATGGCAGGCACAAGAGTGACAGAAGAGCCATAGTAGAAAACAAGATGCGGCTTCATTTCCGCCTCAGCTCTCAGTCTCAAAGGGGATAAAGAAAAGTTGGCAGGCGATTACACAGGATAAGGTCTGTAGAAATACAGCGAGCAAAGGCAGCATGTATGTACCAACCTACGTCAGATCTGAGAATATCAAGGTAAGACCTGAAGGAGGAACAGGAGATATCCAGAGGAAAGTGTGAAAAAGTTCCAAGCAAGGGAGGTGAAAAAAGAACCTAACCAGAAAGACAGAAAGGCCAGCTTGGTTGGGAGTAGAGGAAGGAAGAGAAAGCGATAAAGCCAATAAGGTAAGTACACCCTCACCATGCAGGGCCATGGTAACCAAGCTGAGGAGCTTGGACTTTATACGCTACAAGCCATGAGGAGCCACTGAGGATTTTAAGCACAAGAGTTCACCTCCTCAGACAACAGACTTCATTTTAGAAAGAACAATGTGGGGACAGCACAGAGAATGAACTGGAAGGGTTGACACTGGAGACTGAGAAGCAGATGTGGGAGCTGCGGGCAGCAATGCGATGAGAGGTGATGGCGGCTTGATCTCCGGTCTCAGCAGCAGAGACAGAATCAAACAGGCAAGGGTGAGAGCCATTCAGTAGTAGAATCAAAGTATTTGTCAATTAACTAGACATGGAACCTGAGGGAGTGAAGAGTCTAAACCAAAACCTACATTTCCAGTTTGGATAACTGGCTCAGCAGTGCCTCCACTCGATGAGCCAGAGAACAGAGGAGGAGAGTGGCATGGGGGCAAGGGACACACCTTCTAGACGGTTGTTTAGAAGACAGCTGGACATGCAATCAGAATCTAAACTGTGAGACCTGACCAGGAGCTCTGAAAGGGAACTGGGCCACAGGAGGGAAGGACACCTCCTGTGGAGAGTGCACAAGAGTAGGACAGGAGGGCTTGGACGGACCCAGAGGGACAGAGCGTCTGGAGGGGGGCAGAGGCAAGCCCATAGAGGAGTCAGGAGACAGGAGGAGGAGGAGGAGTCAAGGAGGGAGGAGAAAGACCAGAAGACACGAGAGCCACAGAAGTCCAGGGAAGAGAGCATATGTCAAGATAAAGAGGGGCCACATGCTAAGCACTGCTGAGGCAGCCTGAAAGCGACAGAAGTGAAGCACAGGGTGGCAGCTGGGAGTGGGGGAGGGCAGAAGACCGCAGTCAGCCACACCAGTGAGAGGGGAGGAAGAAAGAACAAACAGGGCCAATTCTTCCAAGTTTGGTTAACTAGGGGCTGGAGGGAGGGAAGGAAAAACAAAAAGTTAAAGAATATGAGGAAAAACAACTGAATAACTGGCAGCAAACGAAGAAAGGTACAGCTTTATGTTTATCTTTTAGCATATGTAAGTTCACACATCTGTTTTCCCATATTTTTCCCCCAACTGCTTAGGAAATGCCTGGGACTTAATAAACTCTCAATGGCTTTTTAAAATAAATGTATGACTTGGACAGAATTAACTCTTTCAAGTACCCATACTTAGTCTTCCCACTAGACTTGAGGGTAAAGACTTTATCTTTTCGTACTTTTTAATTTGTCATAGTACAGGAGGACTGAACCCATGGCAGATGCTGAGGGGAGCAAATCATACCGGAAATACTCATTATGTACCAAATGTCATAGTTACTGATTCTATAAATCTACCCAAACATTTAAAAATTAGGAAAAGACACTGTACTTGCATTATGTGACTCAAGAAGGGATTAGGTTTTAACAGAAATAATGCTGTTCAGAGATGTTAAGCTGTAATATAAACAGGTGAAACTGACGGAAAACATCAAGATAAAACATTCCTCTTTTTAAAGTTCTTTTTTTGCTTTTTTAAAAGTTTATTTATTTTTGAGAGAGAGAGAGTATGGGTGGGAGAGGGGCAGAGAGAGAGGGGGAGAGGGAGAGGGAGAGAGAATCCCAAGTAGGCTTCATGTTGTCAGCACAGGCCCCAACACAGGCTCAACCCCATGACCTGTGAGATCATGACCTGAGCTGAAATCAAGAGTTGGACACTCAAACGACTGAGCCACCCAGGCGCCACTCAAGATAAAATATTCTTAATAGTTCTGTTCACCAATCATGAGACAAGAAGAGAAACGGGTATATCAAGAACACTGAAATATATTTAAAGGTATGTAAGAAAATATAAAAGCTGAAAACTAAAACTTGCATGGCCTCTTAAAATAGCTGGCTTCCACATTTTAGTACCAATAAAAGATTTTATTAAAAGAATTTAATGAAGCTTGGATAATAAAAATAACCTAGTATCTTATTATGCCTAATTAGATGGATTTGTACATCAGTTCTAACTTGGATTTCTAAAAACATTACACTCCATAGATGTTAAAAAAACAGACCCCTAAACTGTCATGAGAAACCAATGTTCTAACCAGCAATTTGATTACAGCTGTCCAAGCATATAGTTCAAAGAAAAATGTGATGGGGCGCCTGGGTGGCTCAGTCGGTTAAGTGCCCGACTTCGGCTCAGGTCATGATCTCGCGGTTTGTGAGTTTGAGCCCCATGTCAGGCTCTGTACTGTCAGCTCAGAGCCTGGAGCCTGCATGGGATTCTGTGTCTCCTTCTCTCTCTGCCCCACCCTTACTTGTGCTCTGTTTCTCTCTGTCTCTCAAAAATAAATAAATGTAAAAAAAAATAAAAAAAAAAGAGAAAAAGAAAAAGAAAAAGAAAAAGAAAAATGTTATTGGGAACAAACACAGAGCAAGTAAAAGAGACCTGTGCCATTTCCCCAGCATTGCTCTACACAATAATGAACTCTTCTGCTCCCGCTCAGAGCACAATCCCTTCCACACCTAACCTGCCCGCCCCTAACAGCAAGGGGACGTCTTGGGGCTGATGTATGTCCTTAGCTAAACACTAATACCCCGAAGGAGATCAGTAAGAGCAGCAAAGTCAATGACACCTTTGATCATAACTCGACCACAAGACAGAAAACTGAGTTGATGGTATGGGTCTTTAGATCAGATCTCAGAAAAACTTTAAATAATTTTCTCCCTTAAAAGACGAGTAAGATCTTATTAGGAAACATCTATGTAAAATTCCTTCTAGAGTTTTAACTATTTCACTTTAAGCAACTCAAGTTTAAGAAAAACTAGCATGGTTGGAGGGCACACTTGCATGGCTAAGTTGGTTAGGCAACCAACTCAAATACCAGGCTCATGAGTTCAAGCTCTCCATTGCGCTCTGTGCTGAGCGCAGAGCCTACTTAAAAAAAAAAAAAAAAAAAAAAAAAAAAAAGTAAAACTGGCATAGATCCCAGGAGGACATTTTACAATTAAAAACAAACAAAATACCTCAAAACAAACTCAACCTAAAAGCTTGAAAGTCTAGGAAACAGGTTGAGTTTTTATAAACATGGATTACTTAACACTGACCTGAGAAATTCTGACACAAAAGCCTGTGATTTCTCTCAAATTCATCTATAACTAGTCATCTCTATGAATGCAAAAGAGAAAATTTAAAAATCCAAAAAGTCCACAAAGAGAGGGTGAAAGCCAAGATCACTGTGGCTGAAATTAAAAAAAAAAAAAAAAGAAAAAAGAAAAAAACCCTGTAATTATTCTATAAATAGGTTTTTTTTTCTGAAATACTTACAACTCAAAGACTTTTCTATTTTGCTAGTAATCAGGCCTTTATCATTAGGTGTAATCCAGAACAATCTATTCATGTGGACATCATGAAAAACAAACAGCTACAGAAGAAAGAGAGACGGACTGTCCTACCTCCCACCAGTCTTAAAGATTAGATCCGCATTAGGTGCTCCCTTTGGATGTTGGTAACGAGGCCGCCGCTCCCGATTGGTGTTTGCTGGGGCTGGGCGCTGGGCAAGAGACTGCAGCATTTCTGTAAGCAGGAGCAAAACAGAAAAGGTGGCTAACTCTGGTAAATGCACTCCCCTCCATGAAGCAAATAAAACCCTAGGGAGATCACGTTTACTAGTTGTTAGGTAGGGGAGTAAACAAAAAGAACCATTACACAGTCTACAATGATTAAGAAATTCTGAAAGAGCACATCAAGAGAGGAGACATGCTCTTTAATATCATTTAACATCCAATGTCCCCCATCCTGTCAATTTGGCCACCACATAAGTATCTTGCGAGGCTGTAAAACAGTATGAAAAGCAGTCTAGTTCAATAGCTACAAGCATATTGTCTGGAGCCAGACAAGACACTATTGGAACGAATCCCAGTTCTGCCACTTACTAGCCATGGGTCTTCCAGTTCAGTTTCCCTAAATGTCCCTAAATGTCAAATGGGGATGAGAATAAGCACTTACCTCCTAGAACTGTGGTACATAAGACAGTGTCCAGCTCACAGTTAAGCCCTTTACACTGAGTACTAGCTTACTTATTATTAAAAATGTGGGGTATCAACCAGAAGAGATTCTAGAAGACCGACTCAAGGATAGAAAACCAAATATTTATTTATGCAACAACCTCTTGCATAGAAAGTAGTGTGTCAGTACAGTGCTGTATCAACAGACATGTTATGACTCTAAAATTTAGGTGTCACAGAAATGCCAAGAGGCTGGTTTATGAAGTGTTCATGGACTCTGTGCACATAAGGTTCCAGTTAATTCAAGAGTGTTCGGTTTACCTGCGTAAAACTGGAATCTTAATTTTTTTTTTATGTTTATTTTATTTTTGAGAGAGAGACAGAATGCGAGTGGGTTAGGGACAGAGAGAGAAGGGAGACACAGAATCCGAAGCAGGCTCCAGGCTCCAAGCTGTCAGCACAGAGCCCGACGTGGGGCTCGAACTCACGAGCTGTGAGACCATGACCCGAGCCGAAGTTGGACGCTCAACAGACTGAGCCACCAGACGCCCCAAAACTGGAATCTTAATTTGAGTATACTCTCAAATCTGAAGAAGCACGGGGCCCTTGAGACAGGACTCCCCAACAGACAAAATAAGATAATAACTATGTATTGATTTAATTTGCTCACAGATGACTGGCAACATGACCCAATTAAAAACTGATCCTCATCTCACCTGCAAACATAGCTCTAACAGTATGGGATCTAACTGAATAATGGAGTTAGCAAGGTATGATGAAAATTATATTGTTATTTTGCAAGTAAGTGAGAAAAATGAAGATAGGAAGGAATATAAAAAACAATCAACTTCTCAGGCTAAACATTTACAAAGATGACATGAAAAGGGGGAGATAAGAACTCTGATATTCTATATTTAAAAAGCCCAAGAGGCAAAAACATTTTCTACTTCTGTCCTATAAGTGACTGTATACCTTGATAATCTTCTTGTTCTTGCCGTTCATTGATATCTAGTGTGAGCTTTTTCATTCTCATCCTCTCTTCTTGTTCTGCCTGTTGCTGGTTCCAGTGATTTGCAGCAAGTTGGGAAGACATGGGTACATTAAGGATCTTAAACTGAGAAAAAATAACAAAAGAAATCACAAATGGCTTGAGAAAATCAAAAGAAGAAAACAAAGATTTCAAATAAGTCTAAATAAAGACAGTATCATCTAAGAACATAAACAGACAATAGTCTTAAACTACTAGAGACAAATCCACTAGGGATGGTTAGGAAATGGAAGACCATCAAGTTCAACCTCAAGAAAAGGAGAAGCCTCTCTTTTCCCGCACTATGTTTGGAGGCACACATCTAGCAACAGGGTATCAATTTCCATCATACAGACCCTATTATTTATGGGTCGCTGTCAAAAAAGGCTTTTTTATATAGCAAGCTGTAACTTGCAGCCTTTTCATTTCTATCCTCTGGAACCAGTTCTGGCCTCCTGAACAATACAGAACAAATCTATTCCACCTTTAGTATTGACAGACCTTATTTCTAAAGATAGAATGCAATGTTAGAACAGAGGAAGAATTAAGCAACTGCCCTGTGAGACATATTTCTCTGTTATGAGAGAGAGTCCTTATCTGTGAAATGCTTTTGTTTTTAGCAGGATATCCCTGGTTTGGATTGTGCAAGGTAAACAAACTTAGATAGAAATCTATGAATTTAAGGACCATGGTTCCCTGGAAATAGATGAGTAAGCTATGTAACTATCTGAGTACAAGACAGAAACATTTCACAACCTGAATTCTCTCTGCGGTGTGTAACATGCACAACTCAGTTAAGAGACCTCCTCTAATACTTTGGATCAACAGCATGCCTCATGAGGAAAGAAAGGGCATAGGTAGCTGTGCTCAGGACCCCAGACCTCTCTCTGCTTGACCTATGCCCTTTTGATGCTTGCAACCTTGAAATTATTAGTAAAGCTTAACACTGTATAAAAATTCCGATTCATTTGAATCTGATTTGACAATCTGATTCTTTGTTATTATCTCAGATGTCTTCTTCTGGTATTCTCTTTTATATGACGCTCTTCAGTCAGTCAATACTCCTCTTAAAACGTAATACCCAGAACACTACGTGCAGTTGGCCAGATACACTAAGGTGAAGAGTAGTTAAGTGTGGGTACAAAACATGTATAAACCCAACTAACTACATTTCATCTTTACCACAGTAGATAACTAAGTGTCTCATATAGCAAAATAAAAATATATTTAAGGTAGTCCATTTGGCAGGGTGCCTGGGTGGCTCAGGTCAGGAGTTTGAGCCCCGCGTCGGGCTCTCTGCTGTCAACATGGAGCCCACTTCAGACCCTCTGTCCGCAGCCCCCCACAGCCCCTCCCCTGCCCGTGCTTTCTATCTCTCTCTCAAAAATATAAACAAACATAAAAAAAAAAAAAATGGTAGTCCATCTGGCTACCAGCCTAGCAGACCTCACTTGTTCTTCCTGATGAGCTTAGTCTGACATAATGTGCTGAGTGGTTGAGTACAGACTCCCTGCAACTATCCCGTTCTATTTTATGAGCTCAAAACCATCTTTTAAAGAAAAAAAAAAATACACATACACATACAATCAAGAAAACCTCACTGCAATCAAGGCAATGAACATGTCCATTACCTCCAAAGGCTCCTTTTGTCCCTCTGTAACCCATCTCTTTCTCTACCTCACCCCCAGGCAACTGCCAACTTGATTTCTGTCACTACTGAATAGCTTGTACTTTCTAAAAGTTTGCGTAAGTTGAATCATACAACACACATTTTGTCTAGGTTCTTTTACTTTGCGCAACAACTTTCAGATGCATTCATGCTGCTGCATGTATTAAGTTTGTTCCTTTTTATTGTAGAGCTGCATTTCCTTGTCTTGTACACCACAATTTGTTTATCCACTCACTTGTTGATAGCATTTGGGATTTCTATTTGGGGTTATTACAAATATATTTAACAAATGTTTGTGTAGACATATGTATGCATTTTTCTTAAATGTGAAATGCTAGGAAGGAAAAGCTGGGAATACCTGGTGTGTTTTACCTTTTAATTTTTTAAAAATTAACTCTACACCCAACATGGGGCACGAATTCATGACCCCGAGGATCAAGAGTTGCACACTCTGCCAACTGAGACAGCCAGGTACCCCGTGGTGTGTTTTACTTTTTAAGAAACTATAAAAATGTGTTCCAAAGTAGGTATGCCATTTTATATTCCACTAAAAGTGTATGAAAGTTCCGGTTGTGTCACACCATTGCCAGCATTTGGTATGGTCAGTCGGTCGGTCTATCTATCCACCTATCTATCTCTTTTTAAGTTTATCCATTCTGGTGAGTATATATAGTGGTATTTTTCACCCCGGGTTTTAATTTTCATTTTCCTAACGACTAAAATCATCTGTTTTAAAATTCAATCTAGGATTATGCTGAAAGTTGACATCAAGTTTCCGGGATTATATAGTTTTCAGAATATACTTTTCCTTGCTCTTTGAAAAAGGAAATCATTTGCTCATTTATGAATCTTTTGACTACTGCCTCACTCTGAAAAACTTTCTAAATTTAACGACAACTGCTCTACAATTACATACAGAAGTTCTTTCAGTCCTCGAGTATGTAATTTATTTTTGCCTGAAGACTGGGACTCATTTAAAGTAGATAAGTTATCCCTTTGGACACTATCTGATTTTACCCAATTTTCAACTTACCCTTCCTGGTTGAAATCTTCCTTGCTCTCTCTCTCTCTTTTTTTTTTTTAATGTTTATTTTTGAGAGAGAGAGAGCGAGCAGTGGAGGGGCAGAGAGAGAGAGAGAATCTGAAGCAGACTCCACGGTGTCAGCTCAGAGCCTGATGTGGGGCTCAAACTCATAAACTGTGAGATCATGACCTGAGCCAAAATCAAGAGTCTGGTGCTTAACCAAATGAGCCACCCAGGTGCCCTGGAATCTTCCCACTTGATAAAAATGAAAGTGAACAGCTATTTTCCTCCCAAATCTCTCCACAAGCAGTGGGATTATCCTTTGTTCTTCTGGCCCTGAACGCAGCCTTTTAAAAACTACTTCCTCACGTCAACTACACACCAAAAGAAAAAAGAAAAAAAAAAAAGGATCTCCATATCCTCTCAACCACATCTCCTTTAAAACCTGCAGGTTGTGGACTGTTAATTGCTAAATTCTACTGTCCATGGTTTCATCATGGTCCTGCTTTTCCCTTCATCCACAACTATGAATTCTGTGCTATCTTTTTTTCTGCCTCTTCCCCAAACTTCCTTTCAGTTCCACATTATGGTCAGTGCTTTCATGAAATAAGCACTTGCCAGGCAATGCTGCAGAGAACACGGATTTCTGTAGTCAGACAGATGGGGTTCACAGCTCTTTCTCTCAACTATACAAGGAGGATTTCCACACTACCTTTGAGGTAGTACTACCTCTGAGTGTGCAGTACAGGGCCCGGCACACACCAGGTTCTCCATAAATAATACCTGTTAATAATGCGCCAAAATAACAAAGTTCAGAACAGTTGCCCTCATTACTTACTGGACATTCTGAAACTAAAATCGCAGCAAAATAAACCCACAAGTTCAATTAAAAAAATCACCTTCTTAGCAGAATGAGACTGA
Organism: Panthera pardus; assembly: GCF_024362965.1. NCBI lineage: Eukaryota > Metazoa > Chordata > Mammalia > Carnivora > Felidae > Panthera > Panthera pardus. Next base: position 130,170,348 of record NW_026526991.1, on the reverse strand, counting down.
CAACCACCAAGTAGAAAGTGAAACCCGTGAATGCTTCTGCACACTATCCTTGGGCCTGTGCAGTAGTCTGCACCAGGAATGTCTCTATCAGATGGGACTTGCCCCAACTGTCTCTTACGTCCACTAACAAAAACAACAGAAACAAAGTGAAAATAAAATGGCCATCGTTCCCTCCAATAAACCTTTTAATTTATGTTTTACAACTCAGGAAGGTACACAAAAAGTAATTTAATGAAAAAGTTCAGCTCCAAGTGAATTTTCTGCCAGACTCTTAACATGTATCTAATGTGAAACAAAAACGTCATAATATATGTACTCTTCCTAATAAGCAGCATAATTACTAAGATGTCACAGTAATTCATAACGAAATTTTTCATTTTCAGGACTATTCATGAGGAAAGCATCCTGTTGCACCCGCATTTCCAAATCCACTGCTAAAAGAACTAATGGTAGAGAAAAGCTGAACTAAAACAGACTCTGTACACAGAAGTACGCCAAATTACTAGGGCAGCAGAGACAGAGATGTCAAATTCTACAAAGACCACAACTATGAGAACAATCTCCAAAACGATGGTTTGACACAATTTTCCAATCTTCCCTCAACACAACAACTGTGAAATCTGGTTAGTAAATAGACATCAGAGGGACAAATACTCTAAATAAAATTTAACCCATCAGTATAAATCAATAAAGACACAGCTACATAAATTAACACATAATTTTAAAGAACAATTTTAAAGAACATATCAAAGAACAATGTTGGAGAAACATAGTAGGAATTCAATATATTTTAGCTGTTATTACCATAATTACTTTATTATCTTTATTAAAGTAAAGAAATATGGGCAATGTTGAGTACTATCTCAGTGAAATGCAAAATACCTATTAGGCTTCAAGAATCACAGCTAAATTTTAAGTCATTCGGTTCCTAGTGTCAAATAAGATGCCTTATTTGAGATGGTAAGGGTAAAGAGAGGCAACAAATCTGAGTCTCTCAAGATAAGTTACAGATTCCAAATATTACAATGCTCTTACTTATTCAGCTGGCTGGTTTTTCCTCAGGGCCTTTACAAACTGGTCTGTAAATGTGTATAAATACATGCATACGTAGAAAGAGTGACATATTACTGTTTTACAAAACACTAAAGGCAAAGCATGCAGACACTTTCTTGATCGCTATGAAACCACAAGCTGCAATTCTAAGATGCTTCGATCTGTCACTACATTAACATATTCAGAGAGAAAACAGGGTGGCCATTTTTTCCCCTTACTGGGTTCCTAATAATAACATTTGAATTGTCCTTCATAATTCAGTAACGACGAGATTAATGGTGATGGTATTTACCACACTAATGAAACAACATAAAACATCGTATAAGAAATTTCATAATGATTTGATCAAAAATGTGAAAAACATAGGTTTCTATTCATTTATAAGACTAACTGGCCTGAGACAAAAGTGTTCCAAGTATTATGTACTTAAAAAGAAGACCAAAGAGACAGTATTAAATACAGAGAGCACAAGAGGCCAATTTTCTGATGCCACTTCACCAGTGCCTTTCCCGTAAAGCTTTTAAAACATTTTTAAAAAAGAGTCACTACTTTATGGCAAATTAAATGACAAAAAGACTAAAGTCACTCGAATGAGATTTCTTGGAATATAAAAATAGAATGAAGGTGATTTACTTTGTATCTTAAAGCTACTTCATAATTGTAGCTGAAACTGAAATACACACACGCATATATACACACATAATCCCGAGTTACTTTAAGTATCAATTGATAAACAATATATAAAATAAATGATGACTCCTTATAAATATTAAAATACTGGAAAGAAATGGGTTGTTTACAAGTATTAAGCTATAACATAATGTATACTTGTTTAAAGCAATCAAAAAAAGCTCTTTAAAACATAATACAATGCTCCTATTACATTAAAACTTGTTTTAATGATCAAAATATTTTATTTCAATTCATTACTCTATTTCATAAATATTTAAATCTAGAAAGAAAGAAATTATGAATAGCATTATCCTCTTTGTTTTTAACTACTCATTTAATTGGTGCAAGTTTTTATTTTCCTAATGACTACAGAAGAAAGTTATTTCTGAGCACAAATCTGGTACACAAAGAGATCTTTGACTTAGAAATTAAAGATTCCTATAAGGCAAAACATTTCACATTCCTAGAAAAACCGTTGCACCAGAAGGGCTAACACCCAAAAGTTAAATAAAGAAATAAAAATCAGAACAAAATAACTTTCTTTTTCAGACCACAAAATACCAGTGATGTTTCTTCAAATAATGTTCCTGAAACTGAACATTTTCCAAAATTCCAAATAAAGTTTATGAGTTGAAAATTTACTTAAAAACCAAGTACTCTGAGCTCTCATTTCATGCTTGCTAATATTTTTTAATAAAGTTCAATAAAAACGTTTCCTTAAAAATTAAACAGACTTTCACATTTTAAGAAATAAGAACTTCCACTCTTCATTTTGTATAGTTATTTGGGTTCTACAGTATATAATTTATCTACTTTAAAGCAAAAATATTCCTTCTACAAAATAAACACATAGTCTTACTTTGCTTGATAGAATTCAGGACTGCTGAAATGAATTTATTTTTCAAAGCTCAGGAGTTTCTTAGGTAGGCTGTGGTTTAATTTATGCCTACATGTTCTAAAAAGGTCAAATGGGGTATACGAGTTGACAAAGTTAAAATGAATTTTCACATGTGCCTCACAAAAAGGAGGGACAAACGAAGAAAACAAATTATTTCCTTTGTGTGATTTGATCTTCACAGAAAGATATTCCTAAGCCCCCTTTCAGATAAGAAAAAGTGTTTGAGAAGTATGCCAGCAATACAAATGTCCAGCAGCGCTACAGAAATGGTAACCAAGGGACAGCTACCTGAGGTTGTCAGGTACGGCCCTTCACAATGAAAAACCCCTCTCTTTCATGCCAAGAACATTTGGTGATGGGGTCAGGGAGGGGCTGAGAGCTTTTAAAGAAAAAAGAGAATGAAGCAGATCTAAAAGGTAATGACTGAAACAGAAAAGCGAAGCTCAGAGAGCAATGCAGTCCCTAGAAAAGAAAAGCAGAAACTCTGGGCTTGGAGAATCCTAGGAACCATGATGAACTCGCGGTTTTGCAAAGCTCAGTTTAGGGTCTGGATCAAACCCTCCTCCCACCCCGCCCTTATTTTTCTAGGGACTCAGTGGAGGATCGGGACTGAGGACATGCCAGAGCTCACCCCTGGCCTGAGGGTGGGTGAGGGCAGAGCTCTCCTGAGAACTAACCCCAGAGGCCGCAATGGAGGAAAGGCTACGGCTGGAAAGGAATCATGAAGGCAATGTCTGAAGACACAGCAGTGCTCTGAGCCTGAGCCAAGGTTAACTTCACATACAACACGATGGAAAGTCTTTTCTGGTCCTCCCTTCCAGGATTCTAATTGGTGTACAGTTTTTATATCTCAAGATTTACTTGCAGTATAACAAAATAATGTACCCCGCACAACTCTGATCCTCTGAGCATGTAAGAAATTACCTGACAAAAGCAAAGATAAAAATTAATTTGGGCATCATCTCGTGGAGGCTGTGTTGCCGGAGGGAACAGACTATCCCGTCCATCACAGACGGCATCTCATTAGAGGACCTGCTGATCGTCCCAGAACAGCAGGCTCCGCACCTCCCATTCCAATCTCTCTCTAGCCTCTTTTTTATTTTATTTTCCTTCCGAGCATTCCCCCCAACCTGACATTACGTATTTCTTCACTGTTTGCCTCCCAGCACCAGAATGAAAGCTCCCAAGAGAGAAGGAACTCTAGTGACAGTTGTACTTTCTGCACCCGGGGCAGTGCCTGGTACACAGCAAGTGAACAACAATTACCTGTTATGTGACTGTGTGAATGAATATGGAAGCCAGGCATTCAACTCGTCTCTAAGTTGTGGTGGCTGCCATATTTCGTAGAATCTGACGGTCCATTAATTGTAAGATACACCATTATATCACACATCACTAAAACAGAAAAAAAATGCTGCCAGTTATAAACGCTAAGAGGCAGCTTGATTTCAGAAATGTTGAAATGTGAAAAAACTCTTAGAGAATTAGTAATATGTGATATATCCTAGAGTTGAGTCTGAGAGTTGGGCTTTATTTTCTTCATAGTATTTTTCACTCCTTACAAATACATTTGTCAACCTTAGCAAGATGTGAGCTCACAAGGGCAGGGACTTTTATTTATCACCATAGCCTCAGCACCTAGAACAGTATTTGGCACATACGAGATGCTCAACAATATTTGATGAATGAATGTATGAACCAAAGTATGAATCCCTAAACTAACAGCTTAGTGGTCAGGGAAATGATTTTGAGGGCCATCTGTAAGACATGGGAAACAAGGAGGAAGCAGTATAAGGAGAATGGAGAAGGATTAGGGGTCAAAAACAATGATTTTCAAGAAAAATCTTAACCACGGAACATTTTCTTGAGATGTATCTGTCATCACCCTCCTTTCCTTTCCCACCCTGAGTTTACTTATGAAACCTTCCTCCTGAAAGTCAAGGGATTTATATATTCTAACAAACACATATGAATTCAAAATTTAAATGTCCTTTCCTTTTAAAGAATAAATAAAAAGAAAGAAAGAAAGAAAAAATATCCATTCAATGGAGTGCCTGGTGGCTCAGTCAGTTAAATGTCTGGCTTCAGCTCGGGTCATGACCTCGCGGTTCATGAGTTTGAGCCCTGCATCAGGCTCTGTGCTAACAGCTCAGAGCCTGGATCCTGCTTCAGATTCTGTGTCTCCCTCTCTCTCTGCCCCACCCATTTGCGCTCAGTCTCTCTCTGTCTCTCAAAAATGAATAAACGTTAACAAAAAAATTTTAGAAAAAAAATACATTCAAAAGAAGTCAGCTGTGTCTTCTATACATAATAAAAAATAAAATTACTTCTACACTGAATACTTTATTTCTTTATTTTTAATCTTTATTTGTGTGTGTGTGAGAGAGAGAGAGAGAGAGAGAGAGAGAGACAGAGTGCGAGCAGGGGAGGAACAGAGAAGGAGACAGAATCTGAAGTGGCTCCAGGCTCCAAACTGTGGCACAGAGCCCAACGCAGGGCTTGAATTCATGAATCGTGAGATCATGACCTGAGATGAAGTTGGATGCTTAACCAACTGAGCCACCCAGGCGCCCCTACCACGGAATACTTTACATGTTTCCAACTCTTCTCCTCTTATAGGCAAAACATAACTTACAGCCTATAAAACAAAGTTATTGCTTACACTTGATAAGTAACAATCACCTGTGGTGGCCAGTTTCTTACCTGTTGTTTATTGCCTTTTCTTGTTAACATGACAAAGGGCATAGTGTCTGCAGACTCCGCCTCTCCCTCCCCACCACCGAGTGGTGGCCCTTTCCTCAGCTGGCTTTTGAGATGCAAAGGAATAGCAACATCAAGTTGGTGCACTTTAACAGATTCGCCACTTCGTTGCTTAAAGATAGAAATGAAAAAATATAAATACTCCAACGTACACAGGGATATATGTAAACATAAACTGAACAATTCATTCAGTGCCATTATTTCTTAAAACACAATCATCATTAGAGCCAAAGTAACCTGACGGGCAGCTGAGACAGAGGCGTCCCCTCCTCTGCCCCCACCTCTTTCGTATGGCTGGGAAGACCTGTGCAAGTCCCCAGTGACTGGCTCTGTTTACCGGTGCAGCTCAAACACACAATGCTGTAGGTTCTCCTGACTCCGCATGCTCCTGAAGTGCATACCCGCACCACATATCTTCCTTCATACTTCTCATGTGTCACAAGTGTCTGCTTCTCTGTGACAATGCTCCACCAGACTGGTGGGGTTCGGCACTGAATACCCTTTCCCTGGTGTTTTAAATACCCTAGTGGTGTTTTAAATACTGCAGGTGCTCAATTAATATTTAGGAATGAATGGAATCTATTACTGTTCAGATTAACTTTGTTTGTTAATATCAAGTTTTCAAGATTGACACTGGATTTATTAATCAATTATTTAAACAAACCTTCAGTGAAGACTTGTGCGTTGGGCTTATTACTTGAGATACTAATACTAAAAAGACAGTCTCTATCCTCAAAGAGCTCAAAAACTGTTAATTAGGATAGAGAAATAAATTAATTACAATTCATCCAAGTCATGTATAACCTGTGTTGGGGTGAAGTGACTATATAGGCCTGGCTAGGAGTGGGTGGATGCTAAAACTTCACAAAAGACTAAACAAAACTGGGACGTCTGAGAATGTCTTTAAGGCTTCATAAGACTTCTTGTAAGCAGATGGCAGCAGAGCAGTCTGGGGGATACAGAGGGAGTTTACGAAGGGGAGGACAGGTCCAAAAGCAAGGACATGAAACAGCATGGTGCATTTTGGAAACTGCACGTAATTTTCTGTATTTGCTGAATGGAGCACAAATGAGGAAAGAGCTGAATGTAATTCTTCAAATCTAAGCAGGTAATGCTAACAGGCCACGAAGGTTTTGAAAATGCTTTACCACAATTTAAATAGCCTTTGATATAGGCTCCATATTTGCAAGAGATCTAAATCAAATAAAATGGTAATAAAGGGGTAAGGTCTTATTGTTTATAAGTTCCAATTTGTAGAATTTGCTTGACGCTCTCCCAGATTCATAAGATTTACAAAGACTTTTTTACTTAAAATTTCAAAGGATCATGTTAGATCAATCTTTATTTGTAAATTAACTTTTTTTTCTGATTATAAAATGAACATATTCTCTTTGTAAATTATTTAAATACAAAAATGCATCAGCCAGTGTCTCCATACCAACCCCTCCCTCACCACGCTTCAAGGAACAACAACCAGTATCAATGGGGCGTGTTCTCCACATTTTTCTTGAAAATATTAGTAACACACATGTACACACAAGCTCCATCTATGCATACTGTTCTTCACTATATACGTTTTTCTTCTTTTTGATTCTATATAATGGGCATCTTTGTGTTGAGTATATACAGAGCTAATTATATGGATATTCTCTTATTTATATAATTGGTTCTCTACTAAACCTATTTCCCCATTACAGTATGACATCTTTATATATTTAACTTCATATACTTGGGTGAAAATTAGTTAAGGGTGGACTTTTAGATCAAAAGCCATGCCTATTTGCTAGGTTTACTAAGTTTCTCTCTAAAAAAGATGGACTGATTTACATATTCCAAATACAGATATTTACCCATACTTAACCACAATGGGTAGTATCACTTTTCGCATCTTAGTATCTGATGATCTGATAAAAAGGTTCTTCTTAATCTGCTTATCTTTTGATTATCAGTGAGCTCTAGCATGACTTTATTGTTTCAATCAACAACAAAAAAAACCCTGGGTCATTCATTTGTCCTCACCGGTGTGGGACCTGCTGATATAATACAGCCGTTACCCTGCATTATACAGTCTGTTTCTGGTCTGGCATTTCTCGTGGCATTCTGGGCTAGAAAGCAATAGGGCAAGATAGCTGAAAACAGACTACGCCACTACTACTCTTGTGGCCTTACTGTGGCTTTAACTGAAATGTAGCAATACTAATAGTGTCTGACAGCACTGTATGAAGAAGGTGAAGTCTTAATGCAATAATCAACAGTCTCCACAATTATTAAGATTTCTGATAAGTTTGCAGTTAATTCCGGTGTGGATATAAAATAGAAATCCAGCTTTATTTTTACTGACAATCCATTGAATAATACATTTTCCCTCAATTGACTTGCAGCGTTGTCTTTGCCATATTATTAAATTGTCATGTTTTAGGTCGATTTTGGACTTTCCTATTTCATTAATCCATTTATTCTTGTGCCAATCTATTATTGTGTGTTTAAAATGTTTTATTGTCTTACTGAGTATCTTACCTGCCAGCTTCCAGAAGTTTCCTAGCTATTTTGTTTATTCATAATTATTCTATATCACTGGGAAGATGGAGCTTTTTATAAAATCCAGTGTATTAATGTCAAGAATACATTAAACAAAATTTCTTTAAACATCAAATAACCAATATTCCTCTAAATATTTATAGACAAGTTATTCAAATTTTAAATCAAGCTTAATAATTTAGTGTATTAAATTTCCCCAAATACTGATCTTTGGCCAAGTTTGAATTGTAAACAAACTAGAAGTAAAAGGTCTTAGCAACAGAGATAGGACTTCAGAGAAAAAAGGCAGACTGGTACAATGAAATTACTCTGTTCAAAGTCCTACACTAACTACATTTTCCCCCCAGTGTATCCCAGAGAAATGTGCACATCAGGAGAAGTATAAGAAGTACTGGCAGACGCAAACTGTACTGTTGCTGCAGAGGCAAATGTTAAGCTGTAGAGACCCCTGTAACCACCACAACTGAATGGGCTGCAGTATCCTGTAGGGAGAGGACCCTCTGGAATAGGGGAACCGCTCGTACCTGAAGGTTTTCCAGCATCATTTTATCCAGAGCTTGAATGAAGTCCTCATCTTCCACACAAGGTACATGCTTAAGTCCACCTCCCTTAATCATTACCTCCTTATTAAAACAAAACAAGAAATCAGACCACAAATTGTAACCAGAGTTTTGGATGGCAGAGTCTTTTGTATGGATAACTTGCTCAACATAACTCAAGGAACAAGTGAGTAAAATGTGTAACACTACATGTTTAAAAAAACCTGTTAATACAGTAAGGTACTTAGATAGGAAAACAAATTGAAATGAATTTCCAAAAGAATATTTTTCAGTAATCACAAGAAACACAACTTCAGTGGCTAAAACTGAAATACTAATGAAAATATTGTGTGACCTCAAAAGCAAATTTTCAGCCATACATACAGTATTTTCTTCATCTGTTTCATTCTCTTTATTTGAATCTGTAAGGTAATCGGTATTCTCTTCCTCTTCTTCCTCGCCCTCATCATCATCATTATCAGAACCCTCCTGAAATTATATAACATTAGAAGATTAAAACATTTTGAAAAGGGTTACTATATTTTACATTACTTAAAAAGATTTAAAAATTTCTGTATAATTGTTCATTATTCTCAAGTTCCAGCCTTTTATGTGGTTTGCCTACAATTTAGGGCAAAGTCAGCTGGCAACATTAGCTGAAAACTAATGCACACCAGTAGCCGAAAACCCATTTCACTATCTTCCACCGATCTAATAATACAAAGATCCTTTGTAGAAACTCTTTTCCTTGAATTCCAAAAGGAATGAGCTTCCTGAACCTTTTGTGTTATTCCTCCTCCCTGGCTGTTTTGAGACTGAGTTTCTCATAGTAGTTCTTTAATACTCAACTAACTCTGGAATGAACGTCAGTAAATAGTTCAAATTTAGCCTGGTTAGCAGTGGAAAGCAAGGACAGTAGATTTATAAAGCACTACACTGTACAGAGCACCACAGCCTATAAGGTGTTCTCACATACTTCATTTTGTTTGCTTTATCCAGTTCTAAGAAGGCAGGATAAGACCTCACGCCCCATTGTTATACATGAACAAACTAAGGCTCGGAAGTGACTTGCCCAAGGACACACTGCCTATTAAGCAGGAGCTAGACATTCTACTCCCCCTCACCACTTCTCCCCATCCTCTCTTGTCAATGCCCCCACCTGCTCTTCGATCAGCCAGATTTCCTTTCAAACAGAAGACTAAGAGAACCCCAAAGGATATTTCAAAAGGGCAGACACATACAAAAGCACACAGTTGTGCCCCATCTGTGCAGCCTTTCACTTCCAACAACATAACTCACTCTCACTTGGTTCTGTAAGTGTAAAAAAAGACTACGCTAAATCCAGCATCTTCTCATTCTGCCAAGACAATGAATGTGAATGAGAAATAACATAACAATTTTAAAAATCCAAATAGTGTATTATAATTTACTATACTGGTATCTGGAAACTTATAGAGTTTCTAAAGTGGAAATACTCTGGGAATGTACAGAAATGCATTTACTTTTTTTCAAATGCATTAACTTTTTTTTTTTTTAACATAAGTCTGTAATTCACAACCAAATTTGCAATAGAGATGCTCTTAAATTTGCCCTTGGAAAAAAATTAATCATTTCTTAACACTTAAATTAAAATGCATTGGGGTGCCTGGGTGGCTCAGTCAGTTGAGCATCCGACTCTCGATTTTGGCTCAGGTGATGATCTCACGGTTTGTGGGATAGAGCCCCAAGTGGGGCTCTGCGCTGACAGCATGGAGCCTGCTTGGGATTCTGTCTCTCCCTCTCTCTCTGTCCCTCCCCTGCCTGTGCTCTTTCAAAATTAAAAAAAATAAAATAAAATGCATTAACTTTTTCTCCTTACCCTTTATTTTTTATAACTCAGGCAAACACAATGGATTAATTAACTTTTGAAACCGAAAGGCTGGACAAGAATCCCATTGTCCTAATCCCTATTATACACCGACATAATAACCTGTGGGATCTGGAAGTGAACGGACTGCAAAATCTAAGCTGGCTAAGGAGAGCAGGAGGGGTCAGCACAGCACCAGTCACACCGTCTGAGTTCAAATACTGGCTCACCACTTACTACTCTGAGATCTTGGGCAAATTCACCTATTTGTCCCTTATTTTCTCACCTACCTCACAGGGTGGTATGAGAAATGGTAATGTAAATACAGTGTTTAAAAAAGTGACTATGAACAATGAATGCTCGATAAATATTATTGCTATTATAATGATAAATCTTGTATTTAACCTGCTAAATTGTATAAATGCTAAAGAAAATTCAAATTTTAGAAGAACATTTACTTAATCTTGAAAGTCATTTTTAATTTATGTAGCTGATATTAAGGAGGAAATATTCTGGTTGTTAGCTGCTGGGGAGAACTTCAAAATGCCACGCGGAGCTTGAAGGAGTGAGGACCAAGATGAAAACAAAGAGCACGATTTGTCTGAAGAGTGAACTCCAGCCCTTTTCTTTCTCAGCTGAAACAAGCGGTTGCAGAATTTCTTATTCACTGCTATTAATCAACCCGCTTTCTCTCTTTAACAATGTTCTCCCTATGCTCAGAGAGCAACCATGGGAGAGGGTGGTCTTGAGTGGGAGGAGAAGCAAACTATGCAACTTCACTTATTAAACCACATCTCTCTCACTTTTGCTCCCAGACAAGGCTCATGCAATGCCGACCGAACACTGTGTTTTTTTCCACTTAGCAAACACACTGTATCATGTATGATATTCAACTGCAATTGGAAAAGTAAGCAATGGTTAAAAATCATACAACTTTCAGCCTGGGTGGCTCAGCTGGTTGAGCATCAGACTCTTGATTTAGGCTCAGGTCATGATCTCACGGTTTATAAGATCCAGCCCCATGTCTGGCTGCCACTGACAGCGTGGTGCCTGCTTGGGATTCTCTCTCTCCCTCTCTCTCTGCCCCTCCCCTGTTCAAACTCTCTCTCTCAAAATAGATAAATACACATTTTTTTTTTTAAAGATACAATTTTCAAAATTATCAAGTTCACTTTTTAAAAGGAGGAAATGTATTTAGTGAAGAAAATGTAATACATCCCAATTCTTCAAATGAGGAATTTATAGGAAAGCAAGTCACTTTTTTTTTTTTTAATATTTATTTATTTTTGAGAGACAAAGAAAGACAGAGCATGAGTGGGGAGGGACAGAGAGAGAGGGAGACACAGAATCTGAAGCAGGCTCCAGGCTCCGAGCTGTCAGCACAGAGCTCGACGCGGGGCTCGAACTCACAGACCACAAGATCGTGACCTGAGCTGAGTTGGCCACCCGACCGACTGAGCCCCCCAGGGGCCCCGCAAGTCACTCTTTGAAGTCACATTTACTAAGGCTGTTTAATTTATTAGATTCTGTTTATCTAACTGGTGTAGTAGCAAAATCCAAAGGCAGCCATAAGATTGGTCTGATACACTCATTTCCTTCTATTATTATAAAATACTTAATAATCCAATTTAAATTATATGGTTGAATGTTTCTACAACAACCTCATTTTTTAAAAGAACAATGTAATGTCTACCTATTATATGGAAACCAATTACAGAAACATTCCAGTTCTAAATTTTTATCATTTATATCTACTTTCCCAGAAAACTTTCAGAGTTCGCAGGTTGGAAGGAGATCTTATTTTATGCATTCAAGGAAATCTTGGCTCAAATAATCAAGATACTCTTGTACAAATGTACCTATTTGCTATAAATAAAAGTCATCACCTCTTCTTCTGGGTCATTTACTTCACTTTCATTTCCAGATTGTTCTTCTGTTTCAGCTCCTCCTTCTTCTTCTTCTTCATCCTCTTCAAGATTTTCTCCTTCCGTCATAGACTCTTTTGAATCTTTATCATTTACTAGGCCTTGAAATGAGGAGAAAGTGAAGAAGTATATAAAAAAGGATAAATTTTCAATATTATACCACTTAATTTAGAAGTATGTATTAAAGTGACTCAAAAGCCATTTTCTCAGAATAGTAAAACAAGAATACAATTTAAAATTATTTTGAGAAACATTTTACAAACTAAAGAGACCTTCATTTCAACAAAAAAATCAATGATACATTATATATATGAACAAACATATATATATATAAATACATATATAATATGTACACACACACACACAAATAATATATGTGTACTTTTTTTCCAGCTTCTGTTTATCTCCATCTCAGATGAACATGTCAAAAAGTACTAGCACATAAAATGCCGCCTCAACCATGTAAGAGAAATCACATTTGGCTATCAATTTGAATGTCTGCAAATTAAGACTAAGGGAAGGAGCCAAAGGCGTGTCACCAAAGTGCTTAATTTTTTTTCTCAGTAATAGCATTCTCCTCCTAAGGGAACCCCTGGGCTTGAATTTGCTCCCACCTCCTATGTTCAGTCACATCTCACTGCCTAGTCAATTCTTAGTTAACAATGGAATTCCGAACGACTCTCTCTACTTTCAAGATGCCTCATCTGATCTGACTTTCCCCTTGTCTCTCTCTAGCCTTCTCCTATAGCTGGGCCTCTTCTGTCACAAAGCATACTATCTTGCAATCTTGTTCATCAGATACTCTTCTCAATGCAGAGTATCCTTCACTATGTACTTTCAAGTCCTATACATTCTCTAAGTTCAGTCTAAATTTTACTTCCTGAATACACATAATGAGTACCTGAATCTATTACTCTTCCTCCTATCTGCTCCTAAAGCTCTTGGAGAATTTCTCATGGCACTTTTCATCTAAGAATACACCATGTAGTATTTTTTCTAAGATTTCATAAAACATGACATCAGATTATAAGACTCTTCACTACAAAGACCTTGTTTTATACATTCAAAACTTATCAGAGGCCATATATTGATAAACACACAGGTGTTTAATAAATACTTTATTCAGACTCTTAGATGATTAGGGCAAAAAGAAACTTTAGCAACCATGTAATGATTTAACTCTTTCATTTTATGAGGAATGTTGAAGTTCAGAGAGTTTCAATAATTAACTAACCAATAAAAGTAAAAAAAATTATTCCAGTGTCTTAAGTCTAAGAAGTTAACTGAACTGACAAAAATATGAGTGTACAGAGTGATTAAAGTAGGTACATTCAAGTTTGAAAATAAAATTTAAGAAAAGATGGATAATGCTCAGAGAGAAAGGAAAATTAATGCTGAGAAAAGAAGATGGTGTCTCAGAATGAGAATCCATTAACTTAAATACTTATTTTCTCATCACTTACTAGATTTCACAGATACAAATTTAGATTTTACATATATAAATTTTATTTATTTGCTTATTCATTTATACAGACTTTAAGAAACAATATTTGACTGTTCTCTAAGTTTTTTTTTTTTTAATTTTTTTTTTTTTTTAATGTTTATTTATTTTTGAGACAGAGAGAGACAGAGCATGAGCAGGGGAGGGGCAGAGAGAGAGGGAGACACAGAATCTGAAACAGGCTCCAGGCTCCGAGCCGTCAGCACAGAGCCCGATGCGGGGCTCAAACTCACCAACTGTGAAATCATGACCTGAGCCGAAGTCGGACACTTAACCGACTGAACCACCCAGGCGCCCCTGTTCTCTAAGTTATCAAAGAGAGGGGCGTCTGGGTGGCTCGGTCAGTTAAGCATCCAACTCTTGGTTTCTGCTTGGGTCATGCATGATCTCGGGGTTTTGTGGTTGCAAGCCCTCCACTGGGCTATGCGCTGGCGTCGCAGGGCCTGCTTAGGATTCTCTCTCCCTCTCTCTCTGCCCCTCCCCTACTCGCACTCTGTCTCTTTCAAACAGACAAACAAAAAAATTAAGTTATCAAAGGCAAAAATTTAAAGTCACGACTGTCTAAATCTATTCTTTCAAGGTTTATTTTTGAGAGAGCGAGCGGGGGAGGGGTAGAGAGAGCGGGACAGAGGATCCGAAGCAGGCTCCACACTGACAGCGGTGAGTCCAATGCACAGCTCAAACTCAGAAACCGTGAGATCATGACCTGAGCTGGAGTGGGACACTCAACCGACTGAGCCACCTGGGCACCCCACGACTGTCTAAATCTAAACATTCTCGGTAAAAATATCACGTACTGATAAATTCACATGGCACGGGCTATTTTTACGCTTTTGTTACAGCCATTTAAAACATGCAGGTTGGGAAGAACTATAACTTGTAAGTCACTTTGTTTTGATAGTCATACTCCTACTAATTTCTAAGAAAAATACATACTATTTTTAACACATTTGCATTTGCATTGCAAGTCAGTTTCAAAAGCAATTTATAAATACATTTTGCATTTACTAAACGGTATATATGAACTATCCTACTGCTGACCCCGAGGACACCGTCAATCTAAAATAAACAATGAAATAAAAATGTATACCCACAGGACATAGGGATAAAATACAGAAGACAAACAATAAAACGCTGTTTGGTGCCTCAGTTTTCCTGCTCATAACCGAGATAGTAGTTAACTGTAATACTTCCTTTTAGACTGCTTTAGTTTATATTTCTCTGCTTACTAGGCATGTTGAGCATTTCTCTTTTTTTTTTAACTTTTTTTTTTTTAATTTTTTTTTTAATTTTTTTTTTAACGTTTTTTTAATTTATTTTTGAGACAGAGAGAGACAGAGCATGAACAGGGGAGGGTCAGCGAGAGGGAGACACAGAATCTGAAACAGGCTCCAGGCTCTGAGCTGTCAGCACAGAGCCCGACGCGGGGCTTGAACTCACGGACCGCAAGATCATGACCTGAGCCGAAGTCAGCCGCCCAACCGACTGAGCCACCCAGGCGCCCCAGTGAGCATTTCTTCCCATACTCAACATGTCAGAGAGAGCACAGTCTTTGATTTCTGGCATCAGGCAGCACTCAGTAAGAACACTTACTCTCCCCGCCTTCCCTTATCATGTTCATTTATTTTTTGGGGTATTCTAATTTATTACCAATTTGCCTGTGCCCTTTATGTAAGTGAAACAAACCTGACATGCAAACTGTCCTCATTTTAATTTCAGTTATTTTTCTATGGTATAAAAGCTTTAAGCACCCAGATCTGTGGCCATGTGTGTGCTTTCTTCAATTGTTTTAGAATTTGGGAAAATTAACACCTCCAAATATTTGATAATCATATATCTTTTTAAACTTTTTAAAAATACTTAGCTGCTTAATCCATCTGGAGTTTGAGGATATCAGATGTGGCTCTCTATCAGTTTTCCTCCTATAAGCCAACCTGTTGCCCTTATGCTATTTTTTAAGATTCCTAGTTTATTATACACTAAATAAGTTTATATTTAATTGGGGATGCTTCTAGGCCTTTTATTCTGTTCTACTGAATTTGTTTCTCACTTATGAAATACACTGTTGGCTTTATAATTTACTTATGAGTCTTCTTTTTTTTCACTTCTGTTTCCTTCATTTCTGTTCCTTGTATTATTATACAGTCTACAACTTCCATGCCTGACTAAATTATATTGCCTATTACCACTTTGTTTTTTGTTCTTAAACTGGAAGACAATGTCTGAAACAATAATTCTATGTCTTTCTTGAGAAAACGAAGATGCACACAAAAATCACACAGAAATGGTATTTATACTAATGTAAAACTGGAAACAGCCTAAGTATCAAACAACAAGATTAAATACATTATGGCACATTCATACAAAGGAATATAGCCAATTTAAAAAAAAAATTAAGACTTAGAAAAATATTTCATGTCAGGAAGAAATTTCGTAAGTATTAGGTAGAAAAAAAATCCAGTAATATAACTACAAACATGAAAAAATTTCAAAAGAATAGAACATGTACCAAAAAATGTTAACACATGATTGTTCTTATGTATGGAATATGTAATTTTTGTTTTCTCGGTATTTTTCAGGATTTCTGCCATGAATAAGTACTACTTCTAATAATATTAAAAATGACTTAAAAATCTTAGGGAATTTTGTAGTGCTTTCTCATTAACTATTAGGTTTACATCGGGTTGTTATAAAGTTAAAATAACAAAGAATTTACAAAGTGCTTGAAAACAAAAAAAAACTATCAAGGATACTGTATTATCTATCAATAGGAAATACAGATTTAATATAATATAATCTATATTATATATTATATATATAATATAGATTATATTATATATAATATAATCTATATTATATATATAATATATAGATTATCTTATATATAAAATATATTATATAAATCTATATAATATATTATATATATAAGATAATCTATATATAATATAATATAGATTCATTCATGTACATCTTCTTCCTGATATTTAGACTCTAAAGCAAGAGAAAAATGGGACTTGGGAGCATACTGATTCCAGTTGCCATCATCTTTAGAATTTCATTCACAAATGGTGGCCTATTTTTTCCTTGCCATATTCTAAACAGGAACAGACCCCTCAAAAGAAGCTTGCGGTCCTTTCATTTAACCCTTTGCTCTACAAAGGATAAAGCATACCACACTCTTTGCTGCTATCAAACTGGGTGTCAAACTAGCGCTATCTCATGCCCACTACACAGAGAGAACCATTCATGAAGGTTTTTGGGAAACAAGACTAAGACTTAACTATATTAAAGCATGTTAAATAAATGAAATAAATAAGTAGATAAGTAAGTACTTTGCTTGAAATGACCATTTTATACAACTGGAAATCTGAAAAGGAAAAAAAAAGTGCTGACTTGGGACAAAGTTCAAAGAACAAAAGAATCACATATGTCCTTCTGGGTGGAGTGGTAGAAAAGTCAATAGTTACACAATCGGTAGCACCTTTAAAAATACTGCTCAGTTAGATAACAGTAATCATATTCTCCAAAGGAAGACGGATCTTTAGAGAAAGAAATTCTATTAAAATGCTGGATATAATAAGAAAAACAGTTTTAAAGGAAAAAAAAATCACAAATGCTTTGCCATGAAAAGTAGTTTCTCATATATGCAACATAGTAAATTTATGCAATTAGTGTAACTGGTGAAGCTTAAGGATCTTTCGGCGACAGACATACGGGTGCTGAGTGCTAGGAGGAAATAAAACACTAGCTTAATAGCCTAAAAGCATGTCACTTTGAAATGACTACACTAAAACATGCTAACATGCTAAGAACTATTAGCAAGCAAACAAGACTTGAAAGACTACACCTCGTTCCAGTTATTTCCACTGACAAAGTTAGTCAGCTCATTTAGTCCCTTGTGGGAACTGTTCAAGAGCTAACTCTTATTCCAGAATAGTTGCAGAAGGATGTGGAGAAAGTAAATAGACCAAGTCTCCTGTACCACATTATTTCTCACATTTTCTCTAGTCCTTAGAAAAAGAGACAACTCTCCCAGGGAATTAGGTCTGAAATTCCACAAGGTAGTTCCAAACTTCTAACAGATACTCCTCCCTACAGTGTCATGCCCAAGTTGTCTTAGGAAATAATACTTGTTGAAAATACATACATACTGTATATATAAGAGATGCTTTAATCAAAAGTACTTTGTATTATAGCAACCAAAAATCCTAAAATTAAGAAAGGCTAACAGGATTGTGTTTTTTTCCATCCCTACTTACATGACTGCTTTCCTCCAATTTGGGATTATTCAGTGAAATCAAATATGCCACTCAGGTCTCACCTAACACTATTAAGTAACACTCAACACTGAAAATAGGAAGTATACAAAAGCAAACTGATAATACGAAGCAAATTCTAAAAACAATCTGCCAAATATCATCTTCATTTTCTTTAATTAGTTGCTTACCTAGTTTTATTAAGAATTCTCGTTCCAAGTCGTGTACCTGCCTGATGGATTCTTCCAGAGAATTACAGAGTTTGATCTTTGGTCTTAGCAGTTCTAGTGTATCACTGATCATGTAATCTATGTCAATAGGAAATGGATGGTCTTTTGTCCAAACCTCCAAACTTTTCTTCCACCAAACATAACGCTGATAACAAATGAAAAATAAATTTAGCAGTAAGAAATTGTCAACCAAAATACTTTCAAATAATAATCTGTATTGTGATGTTACCTAGTTAAAATCATAAATAAAATACCAAATAAATTTCTAGGTACTGACACAAGGCAGAAACCCCACTCCCAAACCAGGTTTAAATACTGATTTTACAAAACAACCAGATTCAAAGCCATAGTTTTGATACATTTTCATCATTTTCTCTATACTACCTGCTTTGATTTTAATTTTAAAAGGTCAATTAAAGTATCTGAAAATACAGTTTCTGAAATACAAAAAAATCATTAATCAGCAAGCATTCATTGAACATCCACTGTGTATATGGCACTGTTTAGATATCCTTCCTTTCTTCTCCTAGCCTGGTTCCTTCATTCGATTTCATACTTTGTAATTCCTACATTTAGTTTAACTAAAAAGCACAACCCAAGAATTTGCTTGTATATAAACAGGTATTCTTCTGGGTGCTTTCATTCTCTTCCAGTTTGAGTGTAGACCTCAAGTGGGAGCTTGTCAGAAATGCAGAATCTGAGGCCCCCACCCCAGACCGAATGAATCACAATCTGCATTTTAACAATACCTGTAGGTGGTGCATATTCATATTGAAGTTTAGAAGCACTGCTGCAGGTGATACTTTCCATCTGGCTTTCCCATACTTCACTGTACATCCTCTGTCCTGGGAGAACACACTGCCCTCATCTCCCCGGCCTCACTCACTCCTTACTCGTTATTTCCTAGGTATACCCTACTACACATTTCTGCCGACTAATCAGTATGGAAAATACTTTGGTCTCTTTTTGCTCCTGGATATTTCTAAGTGGCTTTTTTCTCTCAGTCTAGGATTTCAGAGTAAATGCAAATAAGGAACACACTTCTGAAAGAGAGTTTACTTTTGATGATGATAGTTACAGGTGACATTTTGTAGCAAATCTCTGGTTTTCAAAACCAGATGGTCTCCAAC
The DNA here is from genome assembly GCF_024362965.1 of Panthera pardus. NCBI lineage: Eukaryota > Metazoa > Chordata > Mammalia > Carnivora > Felidae > Panthera > Panthera pardus. The sequence goes on along the minus strand of NW_026526991.1, from coordinate 130,151,000 downwards.
TTAAGATAGTCCTTACATACAACAGGCAATCTCACTCTCAAATTTCCAAATTTTCTGCTTATCAACTAAGAAAATAAGGGAGTGACATGTCGTCCTCTACTACACAGGTACGGTGGCAGAACAAAGTTAATGAACTGCTCTTCCCTGAGAGTATTCACCTCCCATCTAACACCAGCCACTATGTGGAGATAGTTTTGATACTTCAAAAATTATAGTTTTAGATTTATTTTCTTCACCAATAAATAAAGGAAGAAAACACTAACAAAAGATTATACAGAATGGAATGATCATATAGAATTGAATGGTACTTTTGGTAGTTTATTTCAGTAACACCTGGAGAATCTGATAGTGAACAGCTAACCCTAATCAGTATTTATAACACTGTATTATATGGGAAAGAGTAGGTTCCAAACAACCAACCTATAAGTTAACTTTTGGAACACCAACTTCATAGAAGTTATAGAACTGTCTCCATATTTGTATCTGAATTTTATTTATACTGTATTTACTCTAAATTATAAGTTTACATAATTAACTAAAATTAAGATATGAAAAGTACAACCCAAGAATTTACCATGAATGAACAAATATTTTTTCCTGTGTTGAAAACAACATATTTTCCAAAAATGACAGTTTTTTCTAAAAAAAAAAACTTAAATCCTTTAGAAACAAGAATTTTAGATTTAAAAACAGAACATAGATGAGTTAAAAATGTTATGAGATGTACAAAAAAACCCACAAGTAATTTAATGCATAATTACCATACCAAATACCATAATCCATAAATTACTTTACCAAATTTATAAACTATACCAAAATAATTCCCAAACTAATGATGAATTACTGTCAATTATAAAAGTGACAATGCAAGTAGAATGTTTATATAATAGAATTCATCATATATTTTTTAATTTCTACATCCTTGCAGCAGGAGTAAATCAAATGATGAGCACATCTCACATGTGATATGTGAATGCTATAGCATCTCTTCTCTGGTATTTTTGTAACCGCAGTAAAGCATTAAATGCGAAACTGTGTATTTCAGTTTACATACCTGAAAGTATACAAGGAAGCAATCAAGTTTTCGTTTACTAGAACCTCTGTCAAAGTACTGGCCACAGGTATCCAAAATAGTGCACACTAGCCTAATTCTGAAAAGGTGCTCAGGGGGGTCTAGTGAACTTGGAGAGCCATCCGGGTTAACACCAAATGAAGTAAAAGAATAAAGAGTTCTAAAAATAACAGCTGATTCCACCATTCGATAATTATAAAGTTCCCCTAAGAACTTGGCGCTGCTGATACGTCTCTGGTTAAATTTAGGCTGATTAACCTAAAGGAAAAACAAACACAGATTTCCATTAAAGAATAGTAATGTGTTTGAAAAGAGGTAAAATTCTCCTCTGTCACTTGATAATATCAATTACTGAAAGAATACTAAACAGAAAAAATAATGGGTTCTTTCCTTCTTTTCTAAATAAAGTGATCATCACTGGGTATTCTTTCTCTAAGAAATGACTATGTTTAAAATGTTTTACAAAAAGAACAAGTTAAATACTAAACTCAGTATTAAGCTATCATTAAATGAGTTGACAAAACAGTTAAAATGTAATTCTCCCTATAAGCCCCCAAAACTTAATTTTTCTGTAATTCATGAATTATATACATACAGAAATTCTTTACAGAAAACTGTTTACAGAAATTATTATTGAATGATTACCAAGTCTCCTAATTAAGAGGTTTAGAAACACCTATCACTTGAGTCCTAACTGTGCCCCAGAAATAATAAAAAAACTACAATCTTTCAAAAGCCTGACTGAACTTGAGAAAGAGGCAAAAAACTCTCCAGCATTAGCCTGCAAGACCAGGAAATCTGAGACAAAAGGGTTTTTGAAGAAAACACTAACTCTGAAGAAGTAATAGTAAATTGACATCATAACGGGAAAGGAAAGGAAGGTTTCCAAATTATTATTTTTCAATAATCAAATTTAAAAGCTGTTTAAATTCTCCACAAACTCCAATTTGATGCCTTTAAAGAAAGTACTCAGTACCTCCATTCCTAATCGAATATCTTCTAAAACTCCATCCACAACATGGATTCCAACATCTTCTTGGTAGAGTACCAGTCCTGCTAAGAGGTTGGCTACACAATGAATACTATTATATTTCACGTTCCAGATGTTTATCATACAACAAATAACATAGTCTTTCACTTCTTGGTCCTGCCAGGGCAACTTTCGCATCTGTCTCAAAACCTACATAAAGAGAATTTTGTTTCAATTACTAACATAAGCACATAATATTCCCATATACCCAGTAATATAGTTATTTTGACTGTGCAGTCATACAATTTTCGAAATGAAAAATACTTTAGAGATCCTCTACCAGCCACTTGACTTTAGACATAGGAAAAGTGAGATTTTTTTCTAATTATTGGCAAAATTTACTCACATTTGTCACTAAATTTATTCACATAAAGTCTCTAAATTTCATAGAGTTCCCAGATCTTCATACAAGCTAATAACATACACTCCTAAAATCAGATCACTAAAAAAAAATAAAGGTTTACCAAAAATAATATTTTCTTTTGCATATAATTAATGTTAATAATCTCTGATACTTGTTATGAATCAAAAATTTCCAGTAAATTAAACCCAAGGTCAATTGGTTAAAAGACTACTTAAACTGGAGGGTACAAAATCAAGGCTGACATTACACAGCATTCTATTTCCACATGTGCAAAAGGGGGGATAATAACAGCACTTATTTCATAGTTTGTTGTAAAGATTAGACAAATTAAAACATGTGAGATACCCAGGGAAGTGTCTGGCTCATTATAAGTACCGCATAAAAGTTAGCCATTACTATTTCAAAAGCTCTACTGGTAATGAGATGAGCAGAGCTCTACCCATAATCAAGTTCTTTCCATTTTTATTCTAAAAAAAAAAAAAAAAAAAAAGGATACTGCTGGCAGATTGCAAAGCACTCCTTCCATCTCTACTCTACAGCCACAATCCATCTTTCAAGCACTTAGTATGTTCTCTAATCAGCTTCAGTGGAACTGTTAATGCTATCAACTGTAAAAGCAATCTATATTTTTTAAACTTTTAGCCAATTCTAAAACAGCTTTCAAATTGCTTATTGTTTGAAACAAGTACTGTCTCTGACTCTCTGAAAGCTGAGTCCAATTTCCAAAGTCGCATATATAACATGAGTATTACTGTACACCTTTTCTCCCCCAGGTTTACTCTGTTCAGAAGTTAACTTGTTTTACATTTTTTTCCTAAAAACAAAAAAGTTCCACACTTGTAGAGTTAACCTTGAAATGTTCTCTTCAATCATATCTTACTTAAATGTGAAGTTTTTAACAAGGCAACTGCAATAATCAAGAAAATAGGTTAGTTCACAGAGCTGGAACAAATAATCCTAAAATTTGTATGGAACCAGAAAAGACCCTGAATAGCCAAAGCAATCCTGAAAAAGAAAACCAAAGCAGGAGGCATCACAATCCCAGACTTCAAGCTATACTACACAGCTGTAATCATCAAGACAGTATGATACTGGCAGAAGACCAGACACTCAGATCAATGGAACAGAATAGAGAACCCAGATATGGACCCACAAACGTATGATCAACTAATCTTTGACGAAGCAGGAAAGAATATCCAATGGAATAAAGACAGTCTCTTCAGCAAGTGGTGCTGGGAAAACTGGACAGCGACATGCAGAAGAATGAACCTGGACCACTTTCTTACACCATACACAAAAATAAACTCAAAATTGGAAGAAAGACCTAAATGTAAGACAGGAAGCCATCAAAATCCTTGAGGAGAAAGCAGGCAAAAACCTCTTGGATCTTGGCCACAGCAACTTCTTACTCAACACGTCTCCAGAGGCAAGGGAAACAAAAGCAAAAATGAACTACTGGGACCTCATCAATAAAAAGCTTCTGCACAGCGAAGGAAACAATCAGCAAAACTAAAAGGCAACCGACAGAATGGGAGAAGATATTTGGCAAACGATGTATCAGATAAAGGATTAGTATCCAAAATTTATAAAGACCTTATCAAGCTCAATACCCAAAAAACAAATAATCCAGTGAAAAAATGGGCAAAAGACATGAAGAGACACTTCTCCAAAGAAGACCTCCAGATGGCCAACCGACACATGAAAAAATGCTCCACATCACTCATCATCAGGGAAATACAAATCAAAACCACAATGAGATACCACTTTATACCTGTCAGAATGGCTCACATTAACAACTCAGTCAACAACAGAGGTTGGCGAGGATGCAGAGAAAGAGGATCTCTTTTGCACTGCTGGTGGGAATGTAAACTGGTGCAGCCACTCTGGAAAACAGTATGGAGGTTCCTCAAAAAATTAAAAAATAGACCCACCCTACGACCCAGCAATTGCACTACTAGGTATTTATCCAAGGGATATAGATGTGCTGTTTTGAAGGGACACATACACCCCAATGTTTATAGCAGCACTATCAACAATAGCCAAAGTATGGAAAGAGTCCAAATGTCCATCGATGGATGACTGGATAAAAAAGATGTGGTACATATATACAATGGAGTATTACTCGGCAATCAAAAAGAACGAAACTTTGCCATTTGCAACAACATGGATGGAAGTAGAGGGTATTATGCTAAGCGAAATTAGAGAAAGACAAATATCACATGACTTCACTCACATGAGAACTTTAAGACACAGAACAGATGAACTTAAGGGAAGGGAAGCAAAAATAATATAAAAACAGGGAGGAGAACAAAACATAAGAGACTCTTAAATACGGAGAACAAACAGAGGGTTACTGGAGGGGTTGTGGGTGGGGGGAAGGGCTAAATGGGTAAGGGGCATTAGGGAATCTACTCCTGAAATCACTGTTGCACTATATGCTAATTTGGATGTAAATTAAAAAAATAAAAGTAAGAAAGAAAGAAAGAAAGAAAGAAAGAAAGAAAGAAAGAAAGAAAGAAAGAAAGAAAGAAAAAGAAAATAGGTTAGTAGTTCTTAACCTTTTCTGGAAATTGATCCCTGCTAAGAATCTAAGGAAGACTATAAACATTCCCTCTAGAAAAATATAAACAGCCCTAGACATTCAAAATTATGAAATTTCAGAAGGCCATGGACCTCCGAAAGCCCACTCAAAGTTATAATCCTTTATACTGAAGGAAAATATTTAGTCAAACTGATTATAGAATATGAGAGACAAAGCAGTAATTACAAACATAAACAACAGCAAAATTAAAATGGAAAGAATTGCTACTTCAGAGTAAGAGAATCATAAAAGAAAACAAAACATAAGTCCTATATATTAAGTATCATCATATGAATTCCATTTTAGGAACTTTTGTATAGAATCAACCATAATTAAACTTGGAATCTAATCTTACCTCTCCTAAACTTCAGTACTGAAATTTAACAGCTCTGATTCAATTTCTTATGCATACTTTGTCAAACACTGAAGCAATTTATAAAACAAACTGACCTAAGGAAGCTGAAATATATGTTCCTGACCTAAAATAATTTAGTGCAATGGATAGAAGGAAAGTGCACTGCTCTTAATACTACTATCATTAGGAGGAAGAAGAATAAATTTGAATATTATATAATCTTTTTTTTTTAAGTTTCTTTTTGAGAGAGACAGAGACAGCACGAGCAGGGGAGGGGCAGAGAGAGAAAGAGAATCAGAAGCAGGCTCTAGGCCCTGGGCTGTCAGCACAGAGCCTGACGTGGGGCTCGAACTCTGAACGGAGCAATCATGACCCGTGCTGAAGTCGGATGATTAACCAACTGAGCCACCTAGGCGCCCCCGAATATTACACAACCTTAACACTCCCACAAATCTCAAATTTACTATTACTTTATAATTTCGATGAGATTTACCTTCTCAGTGGTAACCTTGGAGAGATCCTTGTATAAAAGTTTCCGGACATATTCCTGGAGAGGAGGACGTTTCTTTTTCACTGTTTTTTCAGCTGGAGGTGGGTTGCAGTAGTAATATGCATTCTCCACCATTGTAACGTATCTTGCATCAAGATGCATTGCTTGCTTCTTTCTCATCATTTGTTCCTATAATAAAAAAGTCTAAGTTAGTCAAAATACTTTCATTCTAATACTTATTCCCAACAAAACTTCTCTGTCTCGCTGTCAGAAATAAACATTAGGGGTGCCTGGGTGGCTCCTTTGGTTGAGCGTCGGACTTCAGCTCAGGTAATGATCTCCCAGTTCATGAGTTCGACCCCCATGTTGGGCTCTGTGCTGAAAGCTCAGAGCCTGGAGCCTGCTTCAGATTCTGTGTCTCCCTCTCTCTGCTCCTCCCCGACTTGCGCTCTCTCTCTCAAAAAACAAAAAAAAACAAAAAAAAAAATAATAAATAAATAAATATTTTTAAAAAAATTTTTAAAGAAATAAATTCTTGTGTTTCTTCATTTTAAATAGCATTGCCAGAGAATGTTTAGGCTCACAACTAGATTTTTAAAAAAATAACATCTAAAAAAAATGACACAATCCAGACTTTTGTAACAGCAACACTGAAATAATGACAGTACATGCCCGGCGATTCCTAAACCTGAGCTCCCTTTAACACTAACACCAATACTCCCTCCACCACACTTGGAAAGGTCCCAAGACTGCAAGGGAATGCATGGGTATTATCAGTAAGCATAACAATTTAACTGATCAAGAAACTTGATGGCCATTTCAGTATTCTAATTAGCTTAAGAAATAACTTCTACCCCAAGTTAACTTTTAAAGTTGTTTTTAATTTAAAATTTCAATTTTATATGTTTAAGCTTATAATTTATATGCTCATGGCACTTAACAATGGCTTCTTTGAATATCCAAGAACATCCATAACAATGATTCTAATATAATAGTATTAAGAGTACTTGGCTCATTTGAATCATTTATCAAAAGTTATTTGGGGTTGAACTTAATCCTCCTTTACAACAGTGTGAACTCACTGGCGCCCAAGTGGGAAAAATTCTTGCAACTCTCCTGGACTGGCTGCGCAGCACATAAATATGGGAGGTTCTAGCTTATGCTGCAGAGCAAGATCGATCATAGGTACTGGTCAATATAATATTTCTAACCCCTGAAGTAAATCAAGAACCTCAAGCTCTTGCCAGGATCCTCAAGCCCTTACCAAAAGTACACTGGTCCTCAGGTGTGATTCTGGAGATCTGAAAAGAAATCTTCCACATGTTTCCAGTAGAGTACATGCCATTTCAATGTGGTGATGGGAAAAGTCTGATAGAAGCATCTGTAATAATAATGATGATGAGAGAACACAAAGACAATACTTCAGTCCTATTAGAGAAAGAAAATACAGATCTACTGTGTGTAACAATCTTAAAAATATCAGTGTGAAAAACAAAAGCTAGTCTACGTTAGCTTAACAAGAGTCATTGCTAAGTATCTTTTGTGTTCAGCCACAAAAATTTAATCTAAAATCTTCAATACATTTAATGCCTGCCTTTCCTTTCAGATAAATACATGAAAAACTAATATTAAAGCCCTTTCTATACTGATTATCACATGCTATGTATTTAAATATCTGCACCATACACAGCTAACATTTTCTAAATGGCTTTTTTGTTTTGGTTTATATGATATTTACTTGTAAAATTCTGACTACAACAGGCTCATTGTATGAAATTTACAAACATAACACATTACCATAGCATTTAAGTATTTATCCTACCAATCTTTTTCTATGCATATTTTCTAAACCAAAACACATTCAAATATACCACATCATTTAATAACTTGGTGTTTTTTAGATAATATAACTATTTTGGCTGTGTCCTTATTTACCCTTGCATGGCATGATTTAAAAGGGACATATTTCTGTATAATATGAACTACAATAAAACTCCAATGATTCTTATTTATTGAATATTAAAACTGTTTACAATTTCTTATTTAAACAATTGTGTACTTAACATTACTTGTTAATATTTAACAATACTTAACAATACTTAATATCCTTGTAGATAAATCTGTGCAATAACCTTAAAACTTATAGAAATGGAATTTGTGTCAAAAAAATGTATATCCTTCTTATGTATTTGTAATAATTATTATGAAGCAATATACTAATGTTTAAATTGTTCCATGGTATGACTCCCTTCAACTACAGCACTGAGAAATCTTTAACAATCCCTCTTAAAATGTTATCCAGAGTTTCTCTAAATGTACTTTGTAGTCACCTGAGATGCTCCAAGTAGGTTTACGAAACTTAACCCCTTGAATATTTACAATGAGTATTAGTATTTTAAACACTGTTAAGAAATCAAGCAGTCAAGTAATTGGGCAAATTTGTTTAACTCAGGGTTTTCCAAATGTACTTGAATCCATGAGACCCACTTTGTGTAAACTACCTAATAATATCCCTAGGAAATCAATTTGATACAAAATTTGTTGTTGTTAATAATAATCAATTCCAAATGTAGAATTATTCCATCTATACTGTATCAGCTTTACCACATATAACTACTTATTAACTAATTTCTTGCTTAATTCCATTGTGGACAGAAAACATAATCTGAATAATTTCAGTCTTTTCGAATTTGCTGGGATTCTTTTTTTTGTTTTTAATTTCATTTGAGAGACAAAGAGCGAGCGAGCAGAGGAGAGGGAGACATATAATCTGAAGCAGGCTCCGAGTTGTCAGCACAGAGCCCAACGCGGGGCTCAAACTCACGAACTGTAGGGTCATGACCTGAGCCAAAGTCGGATGCTTAACCGACTGAGCCACCCAGGCACCCCTAATGTGCTGAGATTTTATTTTGATGGTTAATTATGGTAAATGATCCATGTATATCATAAGAGATTGTAAATTCTGATGCTGTTGGGTAGAGTGTCAGTTAGATCCAGGTTGTTGTTATTCAAATCTGTGTATATGTACTGATTTGGTCTGCTGCTTCTTTCAGCTAGTGAAAGGTGTTTCCAACCCTTTACGTTTGTGAATTTGTTTATGTCTCCTTTCCTTGATTTTTGCTTTATATATTCTGAAGCTACCTTACTGGATTCATAATGATTCAGTAAGGTAATACCTTCCTATTAAAACTACCTCTTCATCATTCTGAACTATCCTTCTTTATTTCTAACAAATGCTTCGTGCCTTAATTGCCTGATAATAATGAAACCAGGTGACTTTTAATTAATGCTTCCCTGGTATATTTCTCCCATCTTTTTACTTTAGCCTTTATGGTCTTCGTATTTAAGGGTATGTTTCTTATAGGCAGCCTACAGTGTTGTTTTAATCAAGCCTTATATTCTTCAGGCTTTTACTTCATGTAGTTTGTCCTTTTACATTTCATGTAACTACTGTGATAGCTGCATCTCTAGCATATTATTTGTTTTCTACTCTGTTCATCTGTTTAATATTCCCTTTCACTCCTATCTTCCTTTAGATTAAACAAATATTCCTTACTTAATTCATTTTTTCCAGCATTTATAACCAAAACTTTAAATTTGTCTATTAAAAACAACTCAAGGGGCATCTGGGTGGCTCAGTTGGTTAAGCGTCCAACTTCAGCTCAGGTCATGATCTTACGGTTCATGGGTTCGAGCCCCGTGTTGGGCTCTGTGCTGACAGGTAGCTCAGAGCCTGGAGCCTGTCATTGGATTCTGTGTCTGTCTCTCTCTCTCTCTCTGTCCCTCCCGTGCTTTTGCTTTCTCTCTCTCTCTCTCTCTCTCTCTCTCTCTCAAAAATAAATAAAAAGCAAAAAAAAAATTAAAAATTTTTTTAAAAGAACACAAATAATGCAGCACTAACCTTTAAACAATGTAGTGTATCATTTTTTGTGAACATCTTAAATTTAGTTAATTCTCCAATAAAACGAACAGTTTTGTTCTTCGTTTCAATATTGATCTGGTCCTTTTTTCGTACCTACAAATTAAGAGAAAGGAGACATTAACTTAGAGAATTAGCATTTTGAAATCTCTTGTGATAAGAAATGTTATTTTATTAAGTCTGCATTCATTCCAAATATTTTAAATAAATTTGGGTAAATTTCTTGCTACACAACTTACTTTCATTTAAGGCAATATAAGCTCTGCAGAACACAAGTGCTGGGATATGATTTGCAAACAGTTCCACGGTCAAGTAATTTGGGGAAACAATACACTTTATCAGGCTTAAATAGGTTCTCAAATAAAGAGGACTGTTTAACTTAATTCAATTTATCTCAAATTTATTTGGCAATATAAACCCCCTTTTGAAATACTAGCAAGTACTAGTTAACATCCCATTAAATTAATAAGGAACACATTTTAGGAAATGCTAACTTAAAAATAATAAGTACCAAGAGTTCACTTAAGCAAAAATATTATTAAAGCTTCATGTATTACACTTGTGAACTACAGTTTGCATTTTTTATTATAATTTCATTACAGCAAAATTTCCAATATAATCACTATTCTTTTCTATCATCAAAACTGTAGACCAAAATTCAAATCCTTTGCAAATATAAGGCCTCTAACTTAGGCACACATTTCAAGAAGTATTCAGTACAACAAAACCCTCTTACAACAGTACAGTGCAAACAGACATAGCAAGATAAATGTAAATGGATTACATTTTCATCAGAAAACAACTTACAGTCTAGAAACCTATGCAAGCAACAGTGACAATAACATGGTGGTGCCTTGTGCTAGTTTAGTGTAGTTTTTCAAAATACTCTCCTGTCTTATGCAATTGTTCAATATGGTGGTGACTTGAAAAGTTTTTTCAGTGTTTTCTACTTTTCCAGATTACTATCCTATCCTATCTTATTTGTACCACATGGCTGTTATAATTCTGGCTTAATAATTAAAATAACAAAATGACATAAAACTCTCAAATGACTTGATGAAAGATCAGTACTAAAATCCCAGTCTACTAACTAGTACTGGAGAATCCCACTACCTTAGTATGTACTGCATTTTAAAATAAGGCCCAACCTCACCGGACAATTCATGATAATCATTTTATAAATACTAAACTTATACATACTCAGAGAGCTAACACTTAAGTTTATCATCTTCAATTTTAAGGACCTACTGTCTATAGTAAGCAGTGGTAGGTGTTTAGGATTTTTAGTTCTTCAAAGATAATTTAATTTGTAAACAAAACTATGTTTGTTTACTCATTTAAAAACTCAGAGCAAACTAGAAGCTCACTACAAGTATTTATTAAAGCATCAATAAAACTGCACTGATTAAAAATAAAATCATAAAAGTCAACTTCTAGAACTTTAACCTTTACTGTTTCAGCAATTCAGAAAAGAGCACAGCTTTCATAAAGATCCTTTCACAAATAAATGTTATGTTAAGTGCTACATATGAAAAGCTCCTCATAGTGATTAAGCTTATTATCCAGGATACATTAAGAGTACAGACCCTGCACCAGACTTGCTGGGTTTAAATCCCAGCTCTATCATTTACTAGCTGTTACTTGAACTCTGTGCCTCAATCTCCTCATCTTTAAAATGGAACTAATAAAAGTAACCTACCTCATAAAAGTTGTCTTAAGTGCACTGATGTACAGCACACACAACAGTGCCTGAGACCAGGGAGAGTCAATATTAGCTATTATTAGTTTTATCCATCTTTGTATGTTTGTATCACTAATATGTGGACACTACATAAATGTTCACTGAGTGAACAAATAAAAGAAAATGTTTAATGTTTATATATGTACTGTAGTGATACAAAAGAGCAAATGATCTGTAGTTAGAACATCTGAGCCATTGTTGTCATTTTGTGCCATTTTGGGGGGTATATAATCTTAAAGGTAACTCACATAAATTCCCTGAATCTGTCAGCTCACTTGGTTAAATAAAGATAAAAATAAGGAGGGTGATGATGATGGAAATAGTGGTGGTCGTAACTTGACAACTACACTTCAATTCACTTCTAAGTAATTAGTGTACAGAACAACAGATTATACAATCTTTAAAATGATGCGTAAGAGGTGTTTGAAGTGACTGCAAAAAGCTTCTCAGTGAGAAATAAAGAATGGAAAATTGTATATACACTATAAATTCATCAAAACAACTACAGAGGAAAAAATGTAAAGAAAATACACTATAAGATTAATAAGTCTGTTTTAAAGTGATGAAATTGGGGCGCCTGGTAGGCTCAGTCAGCTAAGCATCCAACTTCAGCTCAGGTCACCATCTCGCAGTTTGTGGGTTCGAGCCCTGCGTCGGGCTCTGTGCTGACAGCTCAGAGCCTGGAGCCTGTTTCAGATTCTGTGTCTTCCTCTCTCTCTGACCCACCCCGTTCATGCTCTATCTCTCTCTGTCTCAATAAATAAACGTTAAAAAAATTTTTTTTAAATAAAGTGATGAAATTATGGGGCTTCCCCCTTTATGTTTTCTAAATAATCCACATTGAGCATGTGCTTCTTTTACAGTTGAAGAAATATGGAAACAAAAAATGTACAAGGAAGCATTTCAAAAATGATATGCTAAAGCTGAATCTTTATAGAGGGAGTAGGGCTGAGAAATATATGAAAATCTCTTTGGGTGATTCTGGACGTACAAGTTCTTAACAACTGTTCTGGAGTATCATACAATTTTAAGTATTACTGACCTTTATAACTTTGAAAACATGTAACACAGTGTATCATCCACAATTATTCTAAATATTATTGAAGTTAAGGAGATACAATCTAACTAACGTGACAAAATTATCTAATTTTTAAATTAAGTATGAGAAATCAGTTCTCACTCCCTCATTTTCAGAGGAAAAACATAAAAGCTTTTCAAAAGGCTGTAACTTATAAAAAAGCCTAACTTATTCTGACTCCTTATTCATTATTTTCTAGTCTCATTTGTTGACTCCTTTGATCAAAAGACACAGCAAAACACTTCTGCAAAAGTAAATGAATAAACAACATAAAATTTTATATATATATTTGGTTCAATGTCTCTTACACAATTTTACTTATATAAGCAATCTTTAGCAAAAATCCTTACATTTATTAATGACTGCTGAAATTGAGATCAACTGAATAACTAAATTCATAAACATTAACAAAAACTTTTCAGATATGTCAACATATAAAAAGTAAGGATTTCAAAGGCCTATCTATCCAAGGAAGATCATCTGCCCCAAACTGGCTCTTTTATAACTTTACCCAAACAGATACTACACTTTTTCCTCTATAATTTGCTCATTTTGTTTTACATAAACTTTATTCATTTTACCATTTTAATTTTTTGGAAAATCTACTATATACTAAACACTAAGTAGACACTGAGTCTACAAAACAAGCAAATTTGCCTTCAAAAATTTTGTTTATTTTATGGTATAGACCACTGATATCCAGGGTAGGGTGGGCAAGACTCTTGATCTATTAGAGTGTGGTTTGAAAAAATCTTGGAACTTGTATTTGTTTCTGATATATCATACCTTTCAATTTGCTTTTATTTTATAAATTTACATAAGATATTTGATATAACTGTAAACACATATAATTTATATACAAATATGCCAAATTGGGGTATGTGGTCAACTTATTTTACCACTAAAGAGGCTTGATTTAAAAAGCTGAAAGACCACTGATTTTAAAAATGTCAATGAGTTAGACTGATATGCTCATATCTAAACAACAGTTGCACCTCCATTATTAAAGAAGTAGGCTCTGTTGAAAATTTGGAAAGCATGGAAAACTAGAAAGGAAAAAATATTTTCTATTGCCCCTATCCAAAGACAACCACAGCTGACATACTGATATGTAATCCTTTTCTGTTCTTAACTTTCCAAGCATTTTAACATCACAACCATAAATTTATTATGCTATGATTTTATAGCTTGTTGCTTTTTTTTTTTTTTTGCCCAAAAGAAGCACCTTCTCTTTGTTATGAAAATTTTTTGCTAAATATTACTACCAATGGCTCTATATCATTTCAGCATTTTGATTATATGACCATTTTCTTAATTCATTCTTGGGCTTTTAGATTATTTTCCTTTTTCCTACTAATTCATGGTGTGAATAAAACTTTTCTGGGTATATCATATTATTTACTTAGGACAGACTCTCAAAACTGTCCAATGTATAAACGCCTCTAAGGATCTTGAAACATATTACCAAATTCCTCCTCCAAATCCTGACCTCAAGTATACCTGGTTTCTCATTTCTGTTACCTTTACTAATCCGTTGGTCAAATTAGCAGATCTGTTGTTTTAAAACTAGAATTTGACTACTGTATGAGATTTCATATAGTTTTGTTAACCAGGTTTATTTCTCAGGTGAGGTGTTTTTGTTTTTTTTAACGTTTATTTGAAAGGGAGAGAATGTGAGCGGAGGAGGGGCAGACAGAGAGGGAGAGAGAGAATCCTAAGCAGGGTCCATGCTGTCAGCACAGAGCCCGACTTACGGCTCACACCCACAAACTGTGAGATCATGACCTGAGCCAAAACCAAGAGTCAGATGCTTAACAGACCCTGCCACTTGGGCACCCCTTAGGTGAGGTTCTTAAGAAGCGGGCACATTGATCAGATTACGACAACGTGCTGGAAACTGGACAGGAAACAGAGACAGGGAAACCTGGGTAAAATGCTCTTCTCATCATTCAGCTTAAGAAGAGGAGATGCTAGATTTGAGGAGGTGTTTTAGAAGATGGTGCCAACAGAATTTGGTGAATGCTGGCTCCTGAATGTCCGAGGGACAAAAGCAGAAGTATTTCTCTTAGTGATGATAAAAAGAATACTGCAAATTTACAGACAAAATAGAGGTTGATATGAGGAAGTGAAGGGTAAAGACTTTTTTTTTTAATTTTTTTAATGTTTATTTATATTTGAAAGAGAGAGAGTGGGGGAGGGGTAGTGAGAGAGGGAGACACAGAATCGGAAGCAGGCTCCAGGCTCTGAGCTGTCAGCACAGAGCCCGACGCAGGGCTTGAACTCATGAACTGCGAGGTCATGACCTGAGCTGAAGTCGGACGCTCAACCGACTGAGCCACCCAGGCGCCCCAAGGGTAAAGATGTTTTTAAGAAGTACTAAGTTGTTTTGTTTTTTTTAATGGACGTATTTAGCTATAAGTGCATGAAAACTTACTAAGCACCAAGAGAGAGGTTCTGGCAAGAAATATGTATTTGAGGGTGCTGAGAAATTGATGTCAACTGAATCCTGGGTAAAATGGGTTCTTGTCAAAAAAGAGGTTGAAGGAAGTAAAGTGTGGGAATGCAAACAAATAAACTCAGTTGGAAAAAAGAAAAAAATATTTTTACTATCAATAAATGATATTGAGAATAGCACTCGTAAGAGCCAGGAGAGAGTGGTAGGAGAGAAAGGATAATTATTGTTATAATAATATCTATGTCTGGGCATTGTGTGATGAACTTTATATCCATTTAGTTTAATCCATAACAACAATCCCATTTAAAAAGATATCAGTATAAAAAGATACCAGTATATACTACCTAAGTAACTTGACCAAAGTTAACAATGCTAGCAAGTGGTGGAGACAGAATGACAGAAAAAAAGAACAGTCCAGCAGTTCAGAATCTGCGAGGACTTCGACTTCAACTGGCATGAAGTGATTAGGATGATGCTGGTGGTCTCTGCGAGGTTTGCTATGATGGCAAGACAAAGGGTAAATGCCTTTGAAGAAGCAGAAGAGGCAAGTACACTCTAAAAAAACTCAAGAAGAAAGTGAAAGAGGATAGGGGGTGAGGCTGGAAAACATTTTCTTGTTGCTATTTTTATTTTCATTTAAGGATGGGAAAGTTGAGCATATATACAGACCGATTGTGTGTGTGTGTGTATATATATATATATATATATAGAGAGAGAGAGAGAGAGAGAGAGAGAGAGAGAGGGAGGGAGAGAGAGACTGATAACAAGTCATTGGCAAAGTCTGCAGATTTGGGGGTGGGGGGAGGAGGCAGACCTCAAGTACCTTTTCTTCTCTCCTCTGAGAGCAGTGTTCCCACAGCATCCTCCTAGAATTCTGGTAAGTCTTTGAGTTGTAATGGAGCATTATATCAGGAACAAAACTGTCCAATTCCTCAACTCCCACCCCAATTATCAAAGATGGGAGGGGACGTATACATGAATAGAATATACTTCATTTTAAGTTTCTCACCAAAAGCACTAATCATGCTTGGTCCAGCAACCTGTGTGTTGTTTAATTTTGGATACAGTTGAGGGGTATATGCATATAACTCATATAATAGAGTCATACTGCCTGCCAGTAAAACAGTTCCTTGTTTTGCATGATGGGATTAAATAAATCAACAAGAATATCACAATTTCTGACACGTCAGTCCCTCAAATGGCAGCATTTACCAAAGTGTGTTCTCTGATTAATCAGACTACGTATTTGACCCCTTCCAGGAGGTTCACACTGCACATTACCCTACTAAAGCTTTGGGAATTCTTATAACAAAACAAAACACAACCATTTAACTTTCTTGAGGTCAGTGTTTCCAAACTTCCTTTAAAACAGAGAATCCTGTCCTTGCTTAATACTATCCATAAAAATTCAAAACACACTTCATCAAAAACTGCCCCAGAAAAACGTTAACCACAAATCTCATATAAATTGGCTTCTATGGCAAGAAGCCTAGAGGCCAACCCACACCTCACTGAGATTCTCTCCTTCCTCCGAACTCAAGGCTCTCACTCTTGAACAATTCATTTGGCAATTAAGCATGCCATTCTTTATAATATTAAATATATTTAGAGTTTAAATGTTTATTTCACTGTTATTTTTGTGAGTATTTATGTCTTATCTTCCCAACTATGTTGTGAGATTCCTCATCTCAGGAATTATTTCTGTTCTCTGAGCGCTCAGCAATACCAATTTCTGTATAATGAGTGCATAAAGTGCATCGTGAGCATAGCAAACATTTACTTGCATTCCAAGCAACCTGCTATAAAGCTAAATTCTGTCAACACAATTTTTCCATTGGCTAACATAACTACTTGAATTTCATGTCTTTTCGGTCTACCAATATGCACTTTCAGACACTCGTAAGGCGTCATTTTACTCCTTTCAATGCTGTATCTGTAGCACCTGCACAAGGTGAGCGGGTAATATGGATCTGGAGAACCACTAACAGGCAGTTAAGACTCCTAGGACTAGAAAGGGAGAGAAGCTGTCTGGAAACAGGTCCCTGACTACTATTCAAGGTAAAGGCTGTTTAGGGAAGAGTCAGTAAAAAGTGGGCCAGAACAGCATTCACTGATCAGAGCAATTATGCAATGTCGGGTGCCCCAGATATCTGGACTCCCAACACCTAAGCAGGTGTCCTCCAGGCACTGTGCCCTGACTCACAGGGCCAATCCTGTGTTTCTCGTGGGAACACCAATGAGACCTGCTGACTCTCTTGACCTCAGAGGATGGCTTTTCCTTTACAAAACCAACAAGTGTAGTACCTGTAGGAAACAAGGTAGCAGCAACAGCTCATCTCCAAACTGGAACATCACTTACCAATTTCAAGCTTTGTTGAGAAAATTTACATTTTACAAACTTAGAAGTCCATACATTCTGAACTGTTATACCACTATCAAATTTCAAAAATATGCTTACCAATACGATAATCTTATTCTTAAACTAAAGAATCCTCACTTAACTTATAAGTATATATGTGTGGGTATATATATATATATATATATGTATATATATATAAAACAAAATAAATGCTTAAATACATACATGAAATCTGAAATCCCCCCTCAGCATGGAACAAAGATCCTCTGCTACATCAGACATGCAGGGATGCAATGTAGCAACCAATCTTGCATAAAATGGTAGCAAATCCAACCTGCAAAAGTTATATGTGATATATGTAAGAGGAAAGACATACCAGAAGTAATTCATTTTAAAATTTAAATTTTCTCAGATATATTTACACATTACATGATGATAAAAACTAGTAATCACACAGACTTGCCTATTATTGCCATCATAATGAAGCATATGGAAATTCAATTTGCTTTGTGAAAGCTTACTAATAACCCGGTATTTTCTATTCCATGCATTTATTGCACATCTGCAATTTCACTAAGTATACAATTTTGGTAAAATATGAAATACCAAGCAGAGAGAACACCAAGTTTTGACATGGCCTAAATTTCTAACCATGTAATTACTGAGTAAACAACCCTAAAGGTAACTCAAATAGTGCAAAACAGAATCCTTTTAAAACTATCTCCTTCATTTATCCATGGATAAGTTACTTGGAAACTTTAATGTCTAAAGTGAAACAGTAACTGATAACTAAGAAGGTATCTAAGAAGGCAAAAGATTACCACAAAACCACACACTAACTTCTGTACCTTCCTCATTACAGAACCTACTCAGATTCTCCCACAGTGTCTATCTCCTCTTACTCTAGACAATAAATGACAAATATGTGGTCATTCACACTGCCACCCCCTTTCATTATTAGAGCACTTTCTCATAAAACTTCAATGCAGCTCCAGAATCCTGCTTATTAACACAGCACTCGAAGCAGCCACTACTAATCAGAATGAACATACAAGCTAAAATTTATTTTCACTTCCTTCCACAGACATTATTTTATAAAACTCGATTACCCAATGATGCAACACTGGACAGATCGTACGCTATAGGTGAGAAGCAGTGAGGAACTCACAAAAGCAGCTGTACTGACAATACAAAGTAATGTGGAGCTGACAGTAAGGAAGGAAGTTTAAAAACTATAAATTCAGGGCGCCTGGGTGGCTCACTTGGTTGAGCGTCAGACTTCGGTTCAGGTCATGATTTCATGGTTTGTGGGTTCAAGGCCCGAGTCGGGTTCTGTGCCGACAGCTCAGAGTCTGGAGCCTTCAGATTCTGTGTCTCCCTCTCTCTCTGCCCCTTCCC
This sequence comes from Panthera pardus, assembly GCF_024362965.1. Taxonomy (NCBI): domain Eukaryota; kingdom Metazoa; phylum Chordata; class Mammalia; order Carnivora; family Felidae; genus Panthera; species Panthera pardus. The sequence continues at coordinate 130,132,158 of NW_026526991.1, read as the reverse complement.
CACTCTCCCTCTCTCTCTCTCTCTCACACACAACTAAACATAAAAAAATAAAAATAAAAACTATACAAATTCAAGCCAAGAGCTCAAAAGACTACAACAGCCCAAAGCCATTGAGGACAGAAACAAACAATCCTACAGGCCTTAGTTATCCCTAAATACATCACTACAGAATATGAGAAAATGATTTGATCATGAGAGAAAAGTCTGCACACCATGCAATACTTAGGATTAGATCTGGAAAACTCCCAACATGGACAGATTAAGCCTCAGCTGGAAGAGGAGATATAGCAAAGAAAGGGAGAATGGAGGTAAATTCGAAAGGGGAGAAAAGTGCTCAAATTCAAACCTAAGAGCCTGAAAAACTTTGCATTCTTCCTTAACCATTGTAATTTATTTTACAAATAATCACTTACTTAGTTCTTACATGCCAGGCTCTATCCTAGGCATCTCATATACATTATTTAACTTGTTGATACTAATAAACATTTTACGAAGTGGATATTCTGATCACCATTTCAGAAATAAGGTAACAGATGTTGAGAAAAATCAAGAAAATAGTGGCTTTGTACTAGTGTGTCAATAAATTTTGTCAAAGGCATCGTATTCTTCTTTACTGAAAGAATAAAAAGTTCAATCCATTCGGGGCGCCTGGGTGGTTCAGTGGGTTAAGCGGGGAGAAGGGCAGAGAGAGAGGGAGACCCAGAATCCAAAGCAGGCTTCAGGCTCTGAGCTGTCAGCACAGAGCCTGACGCAGGGCTCGAACCCACAAACTGTGAGATCATGACCTGAGCCAAAGTCAGATGCTCAACCGACTGAGCCACCCAGGCACCCCCAGTCGAAAATATTCTTCACCATAGTGAGGAAGTATCACCTGATACTTTTATAAAAATAATATTAACTTCAAATTTTACATTGTATCAAAGCTAAACTATCAAATATCATTTATGCAATTAAAAGGATAACCATACAGTTTCTTATTTTTCCTATGTCATATCTATGTTTCCTATATAAAGTATCTTTCTAGTGGTGCTTGGGCAGCTCAGTCAGTTAAGCATCTGACTACGGCTCAGGTCATGATCTCATGGTTCATGAATTTGAGCCCTGCGTCGGGCTCTCTGCTGTCAGTTCAGAGCCTGCCTCAGATCCTCTGGCCCCTTCTCTCTGCCCCTCCCTGGTTTGCACGCGGTCTCAAAAATAAATAAAAACACTAAAAAATAAAGGTATCTTTTTATTCATAAAACCAATTCCCTTTGATCTTACTGGATTTTTAAAAATATACTATTAAATATGATTTGCTAGTGTTTTGCTTAGAATTTTTATATCGACATTCAAAAGTGAGATTGAGTAGGCAGTCAGATTCTGTCCATTTATACTATGAAATGGCAAGTTTGCTTTTCTATAACCAAGACAGCAGAGAAATTACTTGTTCCATAAAAGATCGAAAGAACTCAATAAAGCTATCTGGCCTTGGATTATTTAAGATGAAATTAACTGATAATGCCACTGGTCTATTTTATGTTAAAATAGTTTGGAAATTTTAAAAAATTCTGTTTCACTGAGATTTTCAAGTGTTTTAAAAAATATTTTTAGCTTATCATCTGGCTCCTTTCTTAAACTTTTAAAATGTTCTTCTTGGGGCACCTGGATGGCTCAGTCAGTTACGTGTGTTAACTTTGGCAGAGGTCACGATCTCGTGGTTTGTGAGTTTGAGCCCCATGTCAGGTTCTGTGCTGACAGCTCAGAGCCTGGAGCCTACTTTGGATTCTGTCTCCCTCTCTCTCTGCTCCTCTCTCGTGAGACCGCATGTGAACACTCTCTCTCAAAAATAACTAAACATTTAAAATTTTTTTGAAAAATAAAAAATAAATGTTCTTTTTCCTTATTATTTTCTAAATGCTTCTCCATTTGGAAATTAAGAACCAGCTCTTGAGTTTTTAAAATTAATTTTTAATTTTAATCTTGTCTTTCTCAGTGTATTTTTCAACACAATCTGAGATTATTCTCACTTAGCATCAAAAGTGTTAACCAACCTATGTCATTTCCTTTTCCTTCTTTTCCTGGACAAGTCACTTATACTTTGTTTCATTTTTTTCTTCTTCTAGGAAATCAACCCAATCTATACCAAACCTTTTTCCCAGTCCCAAAAGAAAGGCAGATATAGGTATCCTTTTTAGAGGAAAGCAGTCTGTGCTACCTATTGAGGGCCACATTAGTGAACTAATAACACAGCTAAGTGCTTTCAGCTTCCACCGTGATTTAAAAAATAGTTTAAGGGGCGCCTGGGTGGCTCAGTCGGTTAAGCGTCCGACTTCGGTTCAGGTCACGATCTCACGGTCCGTGAGTTCGAGCCCCGCGTCGGGCTCTGTGCTGACAGCTCAGAGCCTGGAGCCCGTTTCAGATTCTGTGTCTCCCTCTCTCTCTGCCCCTCCCCTGTTCATGCTCTGTCTCTCTCTGTCTCAAAAATAAATAAAAGTTAAAAAAAAATTTTTTTTTAAATAGTTTAAGAATTCCCTGGAAGATGTTAACTCTTGTATGTCTTTCCAGGTAGTTAGTAACCCTGGTTTTTGTTCTGTGGGGACTGGCCACGTGAAAGTAAAGTTAGATATTCCATTTTCTCAGGAACCCACTACTCCGAAAAAGCCCACCAAATCTTTCTCAAACCAACAAGTTTCTAAGACTCCTCTTTTTCCATTATACCTTTAACAATTAAAGGGATAGCTGATAGTAAATATCACCTTGCCCTATTTAAATCTTCAAACTCTGACCATTCATTACTTCACAAAATAAAATCCTTTATGTTGTAAATAAGGTAATAAATTATATATTTCCTGAATGTTAGTTCTGCTTAAGTGTGTTTTTCTGTTGTTTCTACTCCTCTATGCATGCAGGCCTGCAAGGGAATGGAGTGCCAAATGCTATATCAATCATTAAAGGTATTACACACAAAATAAAACATTTTAATCAACCTAAAGAGCAAATTTCTGTGTTAAAATTTAAGCTAGCTATATATGTTATTTTAGACTTTTCTGAAAGTCAATTAGAAAATAAATTCTTCCTTTGAAAACTGAATGTTCATCTTCTAAGAGAATGATGACTATTTTTTACCAACAGTTAATGAGTGAACCATTTTAAAAACAATTTTTTTTCTTAAACAATAAAACCTTGCTTAGATTTTCAAGGTCATTTAAGTACCTCACTAGCAGTTAATGATCACGTTAGTAAACATCCAGTCATTAACTACAAGTAACAAGAATGCAGAAACACACACACTTTTGTTACTCAAGGGTAAGAAATTCTTAAAGGTTTTTTTCTTGTAATCAATCAGCTTTCTAAAAGAAATGTCCAGGTTCTTCCCCTCCTTAAAATCTAAAGAATTTAACTGGTGGAAGCTATTAATTTTACCTTGTTCAAAAATGCCTAGGAAAAGAACCAACATGAAAGAACACTCCTACCATTCGATTAAAGAATACAAAGGATTTTCTCCATTGAAACAATGAAGCAGATGATGATTCAAAAAGGATGAAACATAATAAAAGACTGGAGTCATTTACTCTAAAATCAACAACCAAATGTTCTAAGAGATTTTTCCAGCAATGTTGACGCTCCCAGGGCAATAGTGCCATCAAGTGGTAGAACACGCTAATACGCTTCAAAAGACTAAGGAAAAGCTGTTCAAGAATCAAGAGAAGCATTTCATTCTCTCAACACTTTGCTTATATTAATCTGATCATTCATCTTTAAAAACTTGGCAATCTATCTGGCTACAAAGTCATTAAAACCAATACCAGATTTGTCTATACCAGAACAGGAACTAAGACATTCCTACGTGTTTTCCCTGATTCTGACTATACATTCCAAAAGTTAGGTTAGGTGAGGGGCCTTCTGAGGTGCTAGGTTTGATCTCTAGCTAGGTGGTGGATACATGTATATACTTAAGGTATGAACACTTTCTGTGCAACTTCAATTATATGTGTTATATTACAAATTAACTATAAAATAATATGAAATACCTAAGAGAATTTCTAATAGGTTTCATTTCTGTGGAGTCCTTCAACAGAAATAAAATCCCAGGCTGTAAGATTTTTTTAGCCAACTATTTATTTACTGAAGGAAGAATACACTAAAAGTTAAAACGTTTTAGCTCAAACCTTTAAGAACTGTACAGACGAAAAACAAAACTGAACAGATGGGACATCAAATTTTAAAATGTCTGTACTGCAAATGATACCAAGAAAGTGAAAAGATAACTCAAGGAACAGGAGAAAATATTTGCAAATTATATTTGATAAGGCACACACGAATAAAGAACATGTAAAGAACTCTTAAAACTCATTCATTAAAAATAACAATTGAAAAGAGGACAAAAGATTTAACAGAATTTTCTCCAAAAAAGACATACAAAAAGCCAATAAGCACATGAAAAGATGCTTAAAATCCGCAGCCATTAAGAAAATGCAAATCGAAATCACAGTGAGATACCACTTCTCACCCACTATGATGGCTATAAGCAGAAAAGGGACAATAACAAGTGTTGGTAAGGATGTGGAGAAATTGGAACCCTCATACATTGCCGATGAGAATGTAAAATAGTGTAGCCATTCCGAAAAAGTTTGGCAATTATTGCAAATGTTAGAGTTATTACAGGACACAGCAATTTCACTCCTAGATATATACCCAAGAAAAATGAAGACATATCCACAGAAGTAATCACATCAGCGTCATTCCAAGTAGCTAAAAGAAACAATCCAAGTGTCCGCCAACTGATAAATGGGCAAACAAAATATGGTGCCTACACAATGGACCATTATTCAGCTGTAAAAAGGAGGAAATTCAAATACATGCCACAACATGGATGAATCTTGAAAACATTATACTGAGTGAAAGAAGCTAGATACAAAAGGCATATATTGCATGATTTAATTTACATGAAATACTCAGAACAGGCAAATCCAAAGCGACTAAAAGTAGGCTAGTGGTTTCTTTGTCAGGGGAAAGGGTGGGCAGAGAAATTATGGGATTGATTACTAATGGATAGGAGATCCATCCATACTAATGGGTGGAGACAAAACGTTTAAAATATGATCATAGTGATGGCTACATATATTCAGAATGATGAATTGTATACTTCAAATAAGTGAATTGTACAGTATGTGAATTATTATCTAAAAAACCCTTTTTTTTAAGGAAAAGAACTATAAAGAACCTTAAGATTTATCTAGTCACGTGCTTCCTAAACCTAACTATACAGACTAGGTTAAGACAGTCAAATTCTCTAGCATAGGGACCCCATGCCTTTCAAAAGTTCATGTTTGCTTTTCCTTAAGACCTACATTTGCACCTCTTTTGCTAACTGGAAAAAATCTGAAGAGGAGTTCACACTTTTATGAAAAAAGTTGAAAAGCAAATATAGCATTCAGTGCTGGTTTTGCAGCAAACACTTACAGAGGCAGCATGGACCGGGGGCAGCAAGAGTGGCCCAGCCAAGCTCCATCCCCAGGAACCCTGCATCAGATCGCCACAGCTCTGAACCGTGTGAACTGTGCCTCACCCAGACGGATTCTGGATTCTGTTACCACGATGTGTCCCAGGGTATCACAAAAGCCTAAGACAGGATTTTCTTTGGGTCTGGGTACATTAAAAAACTTTTCCATATGAATTTATGGTACTTACTGCTTTACTTTACACCATTTTGGCTTAAAAAAGGTTTTACAGGAACGGTCTACTTTCGGATAGTGGGGGCAACCTACATACAGTTAATCCCTGAACAACACGAGTCTGCACCGTGCAGGTCCACTTATATGTGGATTTTTCTCCCCAATAAATACAGTATAGTACTGTAAATGTTATTTTCTCTTCCTTATTTTCGTAATGACAATTTTTCTCCAGCTTATTGTGAAAATACAGCATGTAATAAACACACACACTACATGTTAATATTACATATATCATACATATATGTTTGTATAAACACACAAAATACGTGTTAATCACCTATTTATGTTATCAGTAAGGCTTCTGGTCAATAGCAAGCTGTTAGTTAAGTTCTGGGGAGAATCAAGTTATATGTGAATTTCTTACTATGCAGAGGACTAGTGCCCCTAACCTAACTCCTACATTGTTCAAAGGTCTACTGTCTATATAAAACCTTTGGGCCCTCACAGTCGTAGGCACTCAAATAACTATTAAACAATTCATTCTGATTTTGGTAGCACATTATTTGGTTAGCTCAGGCAGGATGAGCTGGAGAAAGGAAGGAATCCTGGCCACAGAAAAGAATCCTGGCCATAAAGACACTCAAAACGATTCATGTCCTTTGGGGAAGGTGGGGGAGAGAAAATGACACACCAACAGAAAGGTGCACCTTACCAAAGGGGCCCGGGGTCCCACAGAGTCTCGTTGGGCACAGGCAGAAAATGAGGCTAGGTAAGAGCAAGAGCTAAAAGAAGGTGTTAAGAATCTCCTTTCCCCTCTGCTGCAAAGTGTCCCAGCTTTCCCTAAGTCCAGAGACTCAAAGAATAACTGGCTACCCCTAATACCCTAATAACTGGCTCCCCAAGAGAATATTCTAGCCTGCTCATTCTAGACCCAACATTCTTTGTTCCCTCTTCTTACTGATTCCCTTAAAGGTGATCAGTCATCTCTTTTATTCAAGGTTGAATGAATAAAATCAATAAAAGATGGAGAAGGGTTTGTAAACCTATGAGGCCAAGGAGATAGGGAATGAGAAATAGAATGAGAAGAGACTCACTGGCACTTGACTATTATCTTTTTACTCTGGCCTCCCTAAGGACCAAGCTATAATCCTCAGGACAAGCCAAATATTGCAGGTAAGGTAGAAACGTGCCTGGGTATTAAGACAAAACAACAAAAAACCTTTCAAAATTAAAGGCTTTTCTGATTAATAAAAATATACAACCAGGCAACATTAACCTAGTCCCAGACTCTAACGCACCATTTCATAGATGTGTAAACAGAGGCCTTGACTTTCCAAATCACTCAGGAACGTTAAAAAAACAAAATTTTAACCAAACACTGAAACTGTTAGAGACTAGAGAGTACTATTTACACTAGAAAAGCAGGTAGATGAGACATCTGCTCTTACACAAATTGGGAGATTTTTCTGTAACTCAGCTCATCTGAAATGTATATAAAATACAGAAATGCCAGTAAAGAGTAATAGTCATTGCTACTTGTACATTCCATTGTTGAACAGACTACCCCCTACCAGCCAAACCATAATTGGTATCTCTTATTGTTTTCAGGAAGAGAACTTACTAGAGATAGAAAAATCTAATGATCTGAAACAAATCCGTGTATTTGTGAAGCAAAGACAACAGTGCTAGCCCAAGGCTCCATGTGCTTCCCCACATCTTCCGAATGTCCTTTTGATCCCTCTCAGGCTTCAGGCTGAGTGTAAATGACACATCACTTTTTGTCCACGGTACCCAGAGAATGAGCTGAGTCCACACACTGTCCTCCCGTGCCATGGCAGTCTTGGAAGCTATGGCAATGATTTAAGATGAAGTTTATAAACTTCATATTTTAGAGTAAACGCAAATGTTGCAGAATGTTTGATGGAGGCTACCAAATCAGTCCAGATTCAATGCAAGGTAAATTACAGCAGAAGTCACAAGTGAAAAGTGAACAGAGAACTAATCCAAACAGGGCAAATTTCTGAAATCGATTTATATAAACCACAATTTATTTAAAAAACAGAGAAGGGTGCATGGCTGGCTCAGTCAGTAGAGCATGTGACTTCTGGTCTCAGAGTCATGAGTTTGAGCATCATGCTAGACCCAGAGATTACTTTTTTTTTTTTTTAATGTCTCTGAGAGAGACAGAGAGACAGAGCATGAGCAGGTGAGGTGCAGAGACAGACAGAGACAGAATCTGAAGCAGGATCCAGGCTCTGAGCTGTCAGCACAGAGCCCAACATGGGGCTCAAACCCACCAAATGTGAGATCATGACCTGAGCCAGACACCCAACCGACTAAGCCACCCAGGCACTCCAGCTTAGAGATTACTTCTAAAAAAATAATAAAAACTTTTAAAAATAGAAAAAGAACAAAGAAAAAGAACAGTTCCTTTAAAAATACCAAAATTTACCAAAAAAATACTGCCAAAAAAAATTCTGGCCAAACATTTTGGCATGAATTTAAAAATACTAAATGAATCCTAAAAGAAATGAGGAAGAGAGCGCAGGGGAGAACAGACTGTGTAGAACGCTGAGTAAGAGACAGAAGATAAGAAAAGAAGACACTGAAAAGAATGATTGGTGAGAATATGACAGCTACAAATACACAAAGGAGATTCAACATATGCATGCCTGGAGTACTTAAAAAAGAAAACCACAACAAGAAAACACAACAAGTATTCAAACACATTTAAAGATGAAAATCAGGAAAACTTCCCTGAAGTATTTAATACAAAAACTGAAAGGGCGTTGAGAGTGACCCAGAATGATCAACAACACAGCATATCCATCCTAGTAAAGCCACTGGATTTACTAGAAAAAAAAATTAGTTGAGCAGCCATATGAATCACCAAATAAATTAATGAAAGAAAAAAAAGCAGGCTGGCCTCCAATTTCTCCACAGTAGTAGCAAATGCCAGATGACTCCAGGGTAACACCTATAAAGTATTCAGGGAAAAGGCATGAGCCATAGATCCTATAACCAGCGAAGCTGTCCTTTGAGTAATGAATCTCCAGAAACATCACTCTGTACAAGAACTCAAGGGATATTTTTTCCCAAGAACTCTCCTTCAGAAAATCATTAGAAGATAAACTTCAGCAAACCAAAAGATAACTAGGAAACCAGAGAAACAAGACTGGCAGGGAGCATGGAATATTTTAACCTGTAGAACTAAGATAAAACAAATGAGGGGGTCAGAGTGACAAATGAGGATGTAAATGTCATATTCCCTATCAGGATGTGTTATCAACACAGAGACAAAACAAGGGGAGGGAGAATGGAAAAGAGGATGGGAAGTCTGGTAAGCTTCCTGCTTGCCCATTCGTAGTGCTGTGAGCGAATTAATATTCAAGCTGATAAACCCTATGATACAAGCATAAGCACACTTAACAGTAAAAAAGGAAAATGTTAAGGAAGATAACAGTAGGGACCAACACCAGATGGGTGAGGACAGAGAGTGAGAAGAAAGGACGAGAACACAGTTAATTTTATCATCACTTGTGGTAGGAACAACAAAGACTGTCTAAATAAATGACCAAGAAGCAAACCCATAATTATGAAGCTAACTACTAAAATAAAAATACAAACCTTCCTCAAATCAGAAAAATGTACGGAAAATAAAATATAGATTATACAATGAAAGACTTTAAAAATTAAACCAAAAAGACAAATAATGTAACAGAACACGGACCAATCATATCTGTCTTATCAAAAATGTAAAAACCCTAGGGGGGCCTGTGTGGCTCAGTCGGTGAAGCGTCTGACTCTTGATTTCGGCTCAGGTCATGATCTCATGGCTCATGGGATCAAGCCCCACATTGGGTTCTGCACTGACAGTGCAGATACTGCTTGGGATTCTCTCTCTCTCCCTCTCTCTCTCAAAATAAATAATCGTTAAAAAATAAAATAAAACTAGGGACACATGGGTGGCTCAGTCGGTTAAATGTCAGATGTCAGCTCAGGTCATGATCTCACGGTGTGAGTTTGAGTGCCACATCGGGCTCTGTGCTGTCAGCTCAGAGCCCGGAACCTGCTTGGGATTCTGTGTCTCCCTCTCTCTCTGCAGCTCCCCTGCTTGCATTCTGTCTCTCTCAAAAAATAAACATTAAAAAAAAAATTTTAATAAAATTATAAAAAATAAAGTAAAAATCCTAACTCAATTGTAAGAAACATATTTTCAGAACAGATCTCAAAGTAAAATTCAATTCAAGAATATACAAGAGAGGGGCACCTGGATGGCTCACTAGGTTGAAGGTCCAACTGTTGATTTTAGCTCAGGTCATTATCCCAGGGTCGTGGAATTGAGTCCTGTGTCGGGCTCCATGTTCAGATTAAATGCTTAAGATTCTCTCTCTGCCCCTCTTTTCGGCCTGCACTCTCTCTCTGTGCCCCTCTCCCCAGCTTTCTCTTGCTCTCGCTCTCTCTCTCTCTCTCTCTCTCTCTCACACACACACACACACACACACACACACAAATAAATAAATAAATAAATAACACACAAGAAAAACTCAACTAAAATAAAGCTATTCTGAAAGATTGAATATAAAAGGGCAAAAGCTACTATAAAAACACAAATAAAAAGAAATTAGAAATTGTAATATAAATACCAGATAAGGTAGTAGCAGGCAAAAAATAAATAAATAAATAAATAAAACGAAGAATGACACTTTATAAAAGGTGAAATTCACAATGAGGTGTAAGTTTTATCTTCACACCAAGTAACACAACAGTAACATTTGAAAAACTGAAATCACAGTAGTAGTATTAGTAGTAGTAGTCTTTAATTTACCTCTCTTAGCCTAGGACCCCCCGGCAAGTAGACAAAAAAGGTCAAGAAAACAGAACTCAATAAAAGTTATTTAATACTGTAAACTTCCCTGATCAGTACATTTAACTCTGCACCATAAAAACAAAGAATGTAACCTTTAGGGGCACCTGGGTGGCTCAGTCGGTTAAGCGTCTGCTATTGGTTTTGGCTCAGGTCATGATCTTGCGGTTTCTGAGTTCGAGCCCCAGGTCAGTCTTCAAGCTGACAGTGCGGAGCCTGCTTGGGATTCTCTCTCTCTCTCGCTGCCCCTCTCTCACTCATTCTGTCTCGCTCTCAAAATAAATAAATAAAAACTTGCAGGAAAAAAAAAAAAGCATGTAACATTAAAAAAAAAAAAATCTCGAGGAATGTTCACAAATATTGATTCTATAATAGGCCAGAAAGAAAATTTCAAAAAATTCCAAAAAGAATAAATTGTATTTTCTATTCATAGTGCAGTTAAGAGTATGAGTTATTAACCAAGTTACAAAATAAAACAAAACAAAAACATCCCACAACCTGGAAGTTTTTCAAGACTTTCTCAAACATCTCCTTAAGAAACAAAAAGGAAATATAAACTAAAATTGGAGAATTTCTAGAAAACATACAAACAGAAATCACAAGTCAGAACTAAGACCATTCTCAGTAAATGCCAAATAAGTATTGGCATACAGCAAATGCCAAAAAAGTAACAGAATGAAGAAACCAAGAGAGAAGAAATCAGTAAAGATACAAGTAAGGAGTAAAACAATAGTAAAATGATATAATACATTATCATTTGGAAGCTGGTCTTCTTGAGGCGTTTTACTGGTGAGGAAACTAAAATGGATTAACCAGTAGCTAACATGATCAAGAGGAGAAAAAGTCAGGGGAAGTAGAAATACAGCATTGTTTGTAATGGCAAAGACTGGAATGTCCAAAATGATTAAATATAGCACATTCATAAATAGAAACACTGCAGCTTTAAAAGGACAAGGGAAATCTTTATATACTGATCTGAAAAGATCTCCAAGATATACTGTTAAGTGAAAACAGTAAGGTTCAGAATGATAAGCACAGTAAGTTGCCCTTGTACAAAAAACAGGAAATATAAGAATCTATAATTGCATTTTCTTGTACATGAAAAAGAAACTTCGGGAAGATACCCAAGAATCGAGACAGTGGTTTCCAACTGGAAAGAGTAGAAATTGGGTATAGGGAGACAAGGATATATTGAAGGATGTTTTTCAGCACACAATGTTTTTATACTTCTGGGTTTTGAGCCCTGTAAATGTACTACTTATTTTTTAAAATAAAATTTTAGATTTGCATATGACCAACATTAATTTATCAAATATTTTCAAGCACTTACCAAAACTGTATTTGGTATTGAAAATGTACAAAATGAAAAGATTCAGAACTCTCTTTTTTATTTTTTAAGTAATCTCTACACACAATATGGGACTCAAACTTACAACCTAAGATTAAGAGTCGCATGCTCTACCGATGGAGCCAGCCAGGCACCCCCAGAACGTTCAAAAAGCCTGTAGTCTTTACGCTTTAGGGGGACACAGGTGGGATATGTGACTGATCCTTCGTACAAAGACAGTATGTGGAAAGTGCAATAAGGGCATCTATACGGACATAATGGAAATGAGGATGTTGTTCAGGGAAGATGACTCTTAGGCTAAGATTTAAAGGGCAAGCCAGAAATTTTTGGTGGAAAAATAAAAAATATGCCAGGCAGGGGCGCCTGGGTGGCTCAGTTGGCTAAGTGTCCAACTCCTGGTTTCAGCTCTGGTCATGATTTCATGGTTTGTGAACTCCAGCCTTGAGCTGGGCTCTGCAAAGACCGTGTGGAGCCTGCTTGGGATTCTCTCTGTCCCTCTCTCTCTCTGCCCCTCCCCTGCTCTCTCTCAAAATAAATAAACTTAAAAAAAAAAAAAAAAAAAGAAAAAGAAAAAGAACATCCCAGATTAGAAAACAGAGGCTTGGAAGTAAAGAGAGCAAAGGTATTCAAGAAATCATTACAGATCAGGATTTTGCAACAGGAAGAGTGCCTAGAATTCTGACTGAAGCTGAAAGGGGGCTAGATAAGAAAAGGCATGAAATACCATGTTATGTAATTCTATTGCCTTCTACATGTCCGCTATTATGCTGAGTGCTGGGGATAAGGAAGTAAACATGGCCTCCTCCCTGTAGCTTAGTCTAGAGGATAACACCCAACAAAACCAAGAAAGCAGCTTTTGCAATACTTTGATGTCGGGACCTTTCCTGTCTCTAGCTCTTTTCACATACTCCATTGCCTCCATCAGAATGCGCTCTCTACATTTCCTCTCCCCAGCCATTCCTAGCCTAGCTAATTCCTTTCTCAAGACTCCCATTAAATAACCCTTGTTCCAGGCAGCCTTCTCGGACTCCTGAGACTAAATCAATCAGTTCCACTTGCTATATACTTGAAAGCATGCTGTGATTCTTCTTGGTAACTACACTTAGAAGTCTTTGTCTTTCTTCTTTTCCAAACTGTAAGAGGTATGAATACAAGAGCCTAATCTGTCCTGTTTACACTGTATCTCTAGCACTAATCACAGTATACAGCAGACCCTTAATGAATTAATAAATGAATAAATTGTAGAACATAATTTAATCTTTCCTGATCACTCAGGTGGATTATAAAAAACCCAAATGATTGTATTTATACATTTCAGGTATACAGACTATGCGGTCTCTTCCTCATGGCTCTAGAATGCTATACATTTCAAGTACTTGTCCCTTGACTTTTTTTCTTTCCTCTCAAACCATAAATTGTTACTTCCCACTACTTTTAAGTCTACACTTCTAGCAGATTCCAAGTACATCTAATTTGCAGCCATTTCCTGAGCTAAACAGATAAACAGAGTTATAAGAGATACAAGTGGCATAAGACCAAGTAGCTTTTGAGGACTTTCTTGAGGGGGTGGTGGTTTGGGAGGGAAGGGTGTGGTGAAGGACAGAATGGGGATGCAAAGAGACAGTCTTTTACAAGTAAACTACTTAAACATCACTGCATAATTTCTTTTGTAAACAAGACCTTTTATTTTTGCTAACTTTGGTTTATTCTGTTATATAAGTTCAAATAATTGTTAATACATGTTTCTTCATGCAAATAAAGAGTTGAAAAGAAAAATCTGAAAATAAACATTCCATTGTAAAAGGAAAGAAAAGAATCAGTTGAAAAAAAACTGGTCCAAGATACTGAGGAAAAAGTATTTGAGTTTTCATCAATTCAAGATGTAAGCTTTTTCCCATTTACAAATACATGAAAGTGGAATGTGCCTCACAATTAAGGTCTTAAATGTAAATGGCAATGTTTTTCTCTCTCAGTCGTACATAAAATAATGGTGTACCTCATAACTAATGGTACCTTAGATTTGATGAAATGCATATTATAAAAATATTTATCTATATGACTTTCTCAACTACATAATTCTTAATTACCTACTCACTATTATTAACATATTCCATCTCTCTTGCCCCACTAATATGAAAACCAAATGCTCATATTAATGATGGTGACAGGAGATAAAATCCAGTATGAAAGGGAAAAAAACAAGTAGCAATTTTGTTTCACTAAGAAATCTCACATTAAGAGATCATGGGCCTCTCCAACGAATGGGCCTAATTAAAATTCTGCTCCAGAAACTCTAGTTAAATCCCTCAGAACCCTTATCTTCTGAGGAAAGTATGTACCCTAGCTATGTTGTATGTAATCATCATAATAGTTCACAAAATTATTTATTCATTGTTGAAGAGATAGAAATGCATCTCCTCTGGTTTCCAAGGTCAATAGTCTGAGTGGTCCTGCATACTTCAGGACCATTAATTTAGAGTAATTTACAGCATTATTATTCTCTAAAAGCATTACACAATTAAATATGCTTCTTGAATTACTAGCAACATAATCACTAATGTGACTTTCAACTCTAAACTAGCATAATTACAAAAACTTGAAATTTTTCATTTATACACAACTAAAAATTAGATACACTAAGTCTGATCTTCATACAAAATAAAAACTCTCCAAAAAACTTACATACCTTTTGTTACTTTTTCTCCCTCAAAGGCAAAAATGTAAACCAATTGCTTCTAGAAATGATTAAGTTATTACTATTCTTATTAAGTTACTATTATTCTTAAATATTTTCTCTTAAAATAACAGGTAAACATCAGAAGAAATATTTCCACTAGGGCAAAAGAACAAAAGAACAGAAGTCAATGAGAAACAAGTCCTAGAAAATATGCAAAAAAACAATCATCTCGGTTGACAAAAGATATTTTGAGGGGATAATTAAATGTGAATGTTGATCTGATAACCATAATTACAGAGTAAAACCACTAACAAATTACTTTTTGTTTTTAGTACTTACCTTTGTCTGGGAACTATGAAGAGCGCCCGTACCAGCTTCTTCCTATTTGCTTTTGTATTCATGTTCATGCAAAAATCCATTGCTGCCTATGGGAGAAAAAGCAAACTTTTTTCCTTAAAAAACTTTTTTGATTTAGCTAATGAAAGCAGAAACCCTCCATGCTACAAAGGACTTCTATGTGTTCCTAAATATTTCAAAATGGTTTTAGAACACTGGTATTATAAGCATATGCCAAATTAAAGGATCACTGAACTTAAACTATCCTCTCCTTTCAGATCTCAAAATACATGTTTCATAAACTTTTTTTTTAATGTATTTATTTATTTATTTATTTATTTACTTACTTACTTATTTTGAGAGAGAGAGAGAGAGAGAGAGAGAGAGAGAGACCGAGTGTGAGCAGGGGAGAGGCAGAGAGAGAGGGAGACACGGAATCCGAAGCAGGCTCCAGGCTTTGACCTGTCAGCACAGAGCCCGATGCGGGGCTCGAACTCGTGGATCATGACCCAAGCCAAAGTCAGACACTGAACCAAATGAGCCACCCAGGCGCCCCTCATAAACTTTTTAATTGCAACCTAGTGTTAAAAACAGAACCCCAAGTGGGTAGACTGAAGACCTACCATGAACTATCTGGAAAATAACTGTATGAAATGTGTAATTAATGCCTTCGACCTCATTGAAGTCAAGTAATATCAGAAAAAAACTCTGATAGAATTAGAAAGTAGCAATAATAGTTACCAGGAGCCAAGAAAATTATTAATGCTAATAACAAAAATAAAAAAGGAGCAAAGATAAACTGGAAATGAAAAGAAGGCATACATTATTCTCAGGAATATGTAAGAATAAATGCCCCAACATTGACGAAAAAGATTTAGTTTAGTGTCAACAATCAGACTTGACAATTTAAACTAAAGAAACCACATCGCAATATTGTAATAAATGCCCACTATTAATAAATACAACTATTATTTAGTGTAGCAATCCACCATTCTATGCTACAGATCAAAAAAAAGTGTTCAATATTTCATCAATATGTCTAACATATAAGCGTAAAAGAAAAGCTAGAAGAGATGAACATTCTGGAAAGCCACTGGAAAACAAAATATGAGTAATTTTTAAAATACGGTATTTTTAGGGGCGCCTGGGTGGCTCACTTGGTTGAGCTTCCGACTTCGGCTCAGGTCATGATCTTGCGGCTTGTGAGTTCGAGCCCCGCATCGGGCTCTGTGCTGACAGCTCAGAGCCTGTGGCCTGCCTCAGATTCTGTGTCTCCCTATCACTCTGCCCTAACCCACTCGCATTCTGTCTCTCTCTCAAAAATAAATAAGCATTAAAAATAAATAAATAAATAAATAAATAAATAAATAAATAAATAAAATACAGTATTTTTAAAACCCAGGCATGTATATTTTTAAAATGTTAAAGATTTTCAGTTTATTGTTTGATATTTCATTTAAGAAAAATAACAAGTTTAAGTTATAATTTAAAAAAGAATAGAGGCGCCTGTGTGGCCCAGTCGGTTAAGCATCAGACTTAATTTCGGCTCAGGTCATGATCTCACAGTTCATGAGATCGAGCCCCATGTCCCATCAGGTTCTGTGCTGGCAGCATGGAGCCTGCTTGGGATGCTCTTTCTTCCCCTCTTCCCCCCCTCCCCCCCCCCTTGCTGTGCTTTCACTCTCTCTCGTTCTCTCAAATAAATAAAATAAATAGGAATAAACTACCTTTAAATATACTTCTGAGGATCTCAAATATTGTCCTTCCATAGGCTCATATGTAATGATTATTTTATCATTAATCCCAATTTCTAATCTGATAATCTCTTGATTATCAGATGCAAATAGAAGATCCATAGAGTTCCCTGAACTATAAAGGATTTCTACTCTTCACTATAGACAGAATATACTGTAACACCTCCTATTTGGTTAAATCTTTTGATGAAATAAATGGCACAACTAACACGGACTAGATTCAAATTCAGGAAACTGACTCACACTGGAAGTATTCATCAAGATCGAAATTTTACATCAACAATTAGTCAAGAGAGTAAAATCAATTTAAATCTTTCTTCTGCAGGGTGCCTGGGTGGCACAGTCAATTAAGCATCTGACTCTTGGTTTCAGCTCAGATCATGATCTTGGGTTCATGAGTTCAAACCCTGCATCAAGCTCCATGCTGGCAGTGCGGAGCATGCTTGGGATTGTCTCTCCCCCTCTCTCTCTGCACCTCCTCTGCTCATGACTAATCTCTCTCAAAATAAATAAATATTTTTAAATTTTTTTTAATTAAAAAAATAGTAATAAATTTTTCTTAACGCTTGTAAAAAGAATGTAATAAATGTTATTAAAGCTTACACTTTATAACATTAAAGATTACAGCTAATTAAAATAACAAAGAGAAAATATAAAAGTATAACACATTTTCCTTCAAGTAATTCACCCATACGAAACACTGAAAAATTCTGGACCTAATAAACAAAAACCCCAAGTCATGAAATAAAATGAAATAGGTTAACTCAGGAAATAAAATAGGTTAACAGTAGAAAACTTCTCACACAAACATGGGAAAAAACCTCAAAGCAAAATTTGTGATGATATTAAGAAAAATTTTAAATAGCTAATATTGGGTATATTTCACCATAAATTAGAAAACATGAAAAATAAAATGTATTTCAATAACTACTTTAGAACACTATCCTTTAAAATACATAAGTAGTTTGCATATTCTATCTAAATAAATTTTATGAAGACAGAGAAGGCAATATTCACTTCACCTACCACAATAATCAAAGGTCAGTTAGGGAACAAACCTACAACGTTCAAAAATCTCCACAGATTAGGAGTCCCTAAAGCATGTCAATGCTTGGCACACAGTAGGGATTTAATAAATATATGCAATAAATAAACAAAAGATGACATGAGTAGAAAAACTGCCAGAATGAATAAATTTCAGAAAACTACAAAGAAAAAAGCTTCATGTGTATATGAATTCCTAGACTTAACCAGTCCTGTCCTATGGGGAGAAAGAAGCAAAGAGGTCGCCCTGATGGTATCTGTCTGGGTAACAACAGCTAAGTGACAACTCAATAAGCAGTATTTTGAAAGCTGTTTCAAAACATTTTAGGTCAATGAAAGACAATCCAGCAATCATTTCTTACTTTATTTAGTAAAAATACATTCTTATAATCATCAAATATATGCAGAAATAAACTACCATGAATGACATTACCCATAGAAAGTTACTTAAAAAAAATCTTCATTCTGATTTCTATATTGTTACCTAATTACTGAGTTCAAACAAGTCTTGGATTTTTCTACCTGTTTCCCAAGTACCTTTCCCTCTTAAGCCAATTGCACCTTTGTAAATGTATATGGGAAGAAATTCCCTTCATGAAGAAGTGGACTCCCAGGGGAACCCACTGGGGTCCAACAGGGAAGAGTGGCCCCTATTTTTCACCTGACTCTGAGAGTCAACTTCGAATTGAATATATAGTCATTACTGGCAACAGCTCTTAATACTGAACTGGGCGCTAAAGGATACTTTTCAGTACACACTTGGAACAGTAACACTACTAGTATACAAAACCGATGAGACCCTTTCCACCTTCAGTTTTCATGATGATGCTCAAAATGGGGTACGGGGGTAGAGCAGAGTATCAAGATTTCTCTTTCATCCTCTCATATGAATGAATATATGAAAATCTGGCAAGGGAAAGATTCAATCATATTTCAAACTTACTAAGTTTTTGAAACCCATACATTGATTTAATCATTCCAAGAAGTAAACCAACTTGGAAACAGTTTTTCAAGCCTGCTCGATTACACAAATAGTTACTGAAATACATCTAAATTATTTGAAGAAGGACTAAACGAGTTCAAAGTTGAAAAATAACCTAACTTCTATAATTCTCTATAGGAAACCATCAAAGCATTATGAGGGAAAAAAAAAATTAAGTATAATAAACTTTGACAAAAAAAATGATTTAAAGCAACAATTTTCAAACTTTAGGTTTGAAACTTTAGGTTTGAGCCCTTTACTTTATACTCTCAAAAATATTAAGAACCCTAAAGAATTTTATTTATATGGGTTACATTTATCAACATTTACTGTACTAGAAATTAAAACTAAAAGACTTTTAAAATATTAATTCACTTAAAAATACCAACAAACCTATTAGTTGTTACTTTTTTGGGAAATAACTATATACTTTTCAAGATGAAAAAAAATTTAGTGACAAAAGTACTTTTTTCGAAGTTAGCTAGACTTTTGTGTCTACTTATGCATTTAATCTGTGGTGATTTGTTTTTTTGGATGAAGTAAATAAAGAAAATCCAGCTTCACACATATACATAGCTGAAAAAGGGAGGTGTATTTTAATAGGTGTATTTTAATATACTTCCCAGTAATCATAGATATTCTTTGATACTACACCAAAACTTGACAAGTGACAGTTTTTTAAGGGCTAGAAATCAATTTTTCATGCCATGTTACATTAAAATCCACTGGCCTATCTTGTACTTTTGAATGCATCTTTGATACCCAAGCAAGATTCTGTTAACAATGTGTAGGGGTCACTGAGAACAATGGTTCACTGAGCTGTGCAGATGTTCCACACACATACACGACATTTTAGAACTGTATTATTTAATATCACTGCCAATCTCCTCAATAAAGTCTCTTCAGAAAAGAATTGGGAAGGTATCAAATTTATGGTGGCAGTTTTCCAAAATTCTAACTTCTGTTGAAAACTCAGATTTGTTCATTGGTAATACTTTGTTGTTTTCCTTGAAGTGAGAGGTGCACTTCGTTCGTGTTAGAAAATGGTCTGCTAAATACCCAAGGTTGAATAACCACAGTTTGCCCACTGGTTATTTAAGTACTTTTTCCAAGTAAAAATGGTATTCCATGAAAAAAGCAACTAGTTGAGCTTGCAACTCAAACTATCACACAAGTGGTTTTTCTCAAGACAACCTTGAGACAGCAAAAGTGCCTTACACGCCATTCCCATTTTTTCAGATTAAAAGGATGTGCGCTCAAAGGTTGAAATGAAATAAAATTACAAATTTTGATGGAGTCATCAAGGAGATTCTTAAGTGAAAGCAGCACTCTTTTTTTAATTCATGGCAGTGAAGAATACAAAGGCTATAGTTTGCTACCACTGCACCCACTAATGCCAAATTGCCGGCTGCTTTTGCAAATGTCAAAGACAATGAAAAGGTGGAGGATAGAACCCTAGTATTAGTATGAAAGTTTTAACCTTAAAAACGTCATGAAAGCACCTCAGAAGACTCACTCCAAGAACTGACAAAACATACTTTAAGAACTTCTGGTCTAAAACCATATTTTCCAAACTCTGGGGTCCCTATGTAAAGGGGAGAAGTGTCACCCCAACAGGATTCTAGACACCATTCCAGACTATAACAAATAGTTCTCAACTCAGAGAACACTTACAAATTGGCTCCAATCTTCTATGTTTATTTTGTATTCTCATATAAGATTCCATTTGAAGAAATGGTTCATTCTATGGCTAAAATAGTCCAAAACCCACAGACATTCCTAATTAGAGCTATCCTACAAGGTTTATGTGCTTGCATAAAGTTAAACAGACAATTATACCTTGTCTATCAGATCTCGGTTGACACAGTTGGGCAACTGCTGTAGGAAAGCATCTACTATGAGCTTGAGATGAGATCCAGTGCTGGCTTCTTCATCCTCTTGTTCTAATATAAAATTAGTGTTTAAATAGGTTAAAAAAATACAGAGAGACAATCTAAGAATATAAACATTCAATTGTAAGTTTTTTGGGAAATAATCTAGAGCTTTTCTAACTTGTGAAAAAATAAAGCCTTTTTTGAGCTATTACCCTGAAGTTTGGATATCTCTAGAAGCATAACCCAAAGTCATTACAGTCTTGCAGATGCTGAATATGAAAGGCAAACTTTTGCACCAGACACAAAAACTTAAAAACAATTGCCCTTAGTTTGACAGTAAGTTTGTTATTTTTATCTGCTGAGCATCTCTTCCCCCATGTCTTCAAGTGACAGCACTCCCATCACCTGCTCGCCTTTGAAGGCAACCCATGGGACTGTGACAGGGAAGGGCACTGCTAAAGCACAGCACACCACCTTCCTCTCAGCCACAGGCAGTCATGACACAGAGCCAGATCCTTCCATGACACTTAAGTACTGACAGTGAGAAAGGAGAACCTCTGATGTCACTGGTAGGAAGGATTTGGGCCTAGAGCAGCCTCCAGCCATGCCCACTGTCCCTTTCAGGATATAGAGAAAAGAAAATCTGCAGGAGCAAACAACGAAGCCAATACATAAATATGCACGCAATACTGACAGAAGGTATCCTTCTAATTAAAAAAATCCTAATAAATGGATAACGAAGATGTGGTACACATATAACATGGAATATTATCAGCCTTAAAAAAGAATGAGATCTTGCCATGTGCAACAACATGGATGGACCCAGAGAGTATTATGCTAAATGAAATTAGACAGAGAAAGACAAATAAATACCTTGGGATTTCACTCATATGTACAATTTAAGAAACAAATGAACAAAGACAAAAGAGACAAACAAACAAAAAAAAGACTCTCAAATACAGAGAATTGCTGTCTGGTGGTTGCCAGAGGGGAGGTAGATGGGGAGGCAGATGAAACAGATAAAGGGGATTAAGAGTACATTTATTGTGATGAACACTGAGTAATATACAGAATCACTGAATTATTACATTGTACACCTGAAAACCATGTAACACCATATGTTAATTATACTTCAATTAAAAATGTCCTAACTAATAAACTCAATAGAAGTATTTAGGAAACAATTAATAGTATAACATTTTTATTATTAAATATAAAACATTACTCAATTATAAAGACAGATATAAGTATAACAGATCAACTAATATATTAGTTGTCTTTTTATAATTCAGCCATTTTAGAGTAACTTTTAAATACCTTTATGTTAAGACTGTAAAGATTAGGGGCACCTGGGTGGCTCAGTCGGTTGAGCGTCCGACTTCAGCTCGGGTCCTGGGCTCGCTGTTCAGGAGGTTCAAGCCCCACATGGGGCTCTGTGCTGACAGCTCAGAGCCTGGAGCCTGCTTCTGATTCTATGTCTCCCTCTCTCTCTGCTCCTACCCCACTTGCAGTCTATCTATCTCTCTCTCTCTCTCTCTCAAAAATAAAGATTAAGAAAAAATTTTTAAAAAACAAAAAAACAAAACAATAAAAAAAAGGACTGTAAAGATTATACCACAGAATTAAAGTAAATTCAGGACAAACTACCAAGTAAAGAAGTGTAAGAAATATCTATTAAGAAGATATTTAGAATGTAGATGATCATTAAAGCATACAGTCACATTATATGGGACATGTGGTGTTTCTGTTCTAAATCCTAAAATCCAAAAAAGTGAAGGCCTAGAAACAACAAGAAAAAAAGGAATTACAGAGTAAAGATCTATATTCTTAACGAGGGGTTCTGTGTATAAAGCTTAGTTAAAAATTAAATCGTTAGTGGGGTGCCTGGGTCACTCAGTTCGTTAAGCATCCGACTTCAGCTCAGGTCATGATCTCATGGTTTGTGAGTTCAAGCCCCACATTAGGCTCTCTGCTGACAGCTCAGAGCCTGGAGCCTGCTTCGGATTCTGTGTCTCCCTCTCTCTCTGCCTCTCCCCTGCTCATGCGGTTTCTCTCTCTCAAAAATAACATAAACATTAAAAAAAATTTTTTTTAATTAAATTGTTAGCAATATAGCGCTTACCTTGCTCATCAAGAAGTTTCTTTGTAAGATCCTCAGCTTCATCTCCACCTTCTAATTCCAAGGTATCATCATTAATTTCTAGGTTCTCCAACTCAAGTTCCAAATCTTCAGGATTCGATACCTCCTTATTATCTTTAGGTTCTTTTGCCTCTATTTGAAAACAAAGAATCAGTATCTCTGAATTAAAAGTCATACTGAAATCCTGACACAAAAAATAGGTAAGGATTCATAAAATCTGCATCATTTGTTCTGGAACCTATATATATACCTGGTAACAAATCTGAGCGTATATTTAATATACTCAGATTTTGTAAAATGTAGTATACTCATTGAGAACAAAAACCATAACTTCTTTGATTCAATATGCCATCTATTTACTGAAGGGATGGAAGGAAGGAAGGAAGGAGACGTACACGGTGTGAAGAATTGTAGTAAAGATGAGAAGAAAATAAAGTTGATTAGATAAAGTGGACTCAGATAAAGATGGGTCCCAAACTCCACCATGACAAGTTCAGACTTTCTCTTTTATGCAGTATGAGCTTTACTCAATCATGAGCAGAAGATAACATTTAAAAAAATTTTTAATGTTTATTTTTATGAGAGTGTAAGTAAGGGAGGGGCAGAGAGAGAGGGGCCAAAGGATCCAAAGCTGGCTCTGCGCTGATAGCAGCAAGCCCATTGTGGGGCTCAAACTCATAAACCGTAAGATCATGACCTGAGCCAAAGTCAGACACTCAACAAACTAAATCACCTAGGCACCCCCAGGAGGTAACATAGAAACCTGAGGCGATATGAAGGGGCGCCTGGGAGGCTCAGGTGGTTAAGTGTCCGACTCTGGCTCAGGCCATGATCTCACGGTTTGTGAGTTCCAGCCCTGTGTCAGACTCTGTGCTGACAGCCTGCTCCAGATTCTGTGTCTCCCTCTCTCTTTGCCCCTCCCCCACATGCACTCTGTTTCTCTCTCAAAAATAAGTACACATTAAAAAAAAATTAAATGTGAAGTGCCGTGAAAACTAACTTACCAACAATATACAAGATAAATTAGAAAGAAAGGAAAGATTAGATGTGAAAAGACCAATCAGGGAAACATCCTTATGATTTAGATGTCAGGGGTTAGAAGAAACAAGCAAAATGGCTAGCAGTTGGTAATAAGGCTCAATAAAAAAGATAAAAAAGAAAGAGGAACTAAACCCAATTTCAACAAGATTGCCATAATGTTGATCATTATTTCCAGGTGATAGGTAACCACCAGTTCACTATACTAGCCTTGCTTTTGTGTTTGAACATTTTCATAAATAAAAAACCAAACAATCCTAAATTCAAGACTTTAT
Organism: Panthera pardus; assembly: GCF_024362965.1. Taxonomy (NCBI): domain Eukaryota; kingdom Metazoa; phylum Chordata; class Mammalia; order Carnivora; family Felidae; genus Panthera; species Panthera pardus. The sequence continues at coordinate 130,108,169 of NW_026526991.1, read as the reverse complement.
GCTTAAGAGTGGTAGACTTATAGTGTTGACTAAAATTATTATATTTCTCACCCTCATCTTCTAATCTCATAATTTCTGCATCGAAAGCAGAAATGTTTCACTGATAAATGACACCACACCATATTCGGAAGAATCAAAGCTTTAACTAGTAAGGACTGGTTTTGCTGCCTCTATTGGAGGCAGACTTTTCTCATTCATTAACCTTTTCAACTAACACTTAAATTCCTACTACATGCTAACTACTGTTCTAAACAATAAGGATACAACTTTGTACCAGATGAAAACCCTGCCCACATGGAGCATACACTCACACTCACTCCCCAGTGATCTCTAACATCTGCCTATCAAAAGCCCAATGATCAGCTACTATGTATTCAAAACTATGCCAAGCTGCTGAATATTCACAAAAAGCTTAAAATGTGACCCTTGCACTCAAGAAATGTACAATCTACCCAAGGAAATTAAGCCGATTTTCTTGAGAGACTCAGAGGGGTATGGGAAGGGGAGGAGAGGACCCCAAGCAGAAAACAGAACAATGAATGAAGGCCATGAAGCAAGAGAAATGGTCTGTTGCAGACACTGAAGAGAAAAAAGTAAGAGTAATGTGGTATCAGATAGTGGAAAGGAAGACCTAAACCAAACTATGCAGGGCTCAAGAGACCATGTTAAGTTTACATTATATTCCAAATAAACGCAAATCCATTAGAAGACATTAGAGTAAAATTAATTTTTTAGAATGTATACAAGGCAGCAAAAGCGTATCCAGGGCAGCCAGGGAGGAAGTATCACATAGTGGCCCACGTTCAGAGGTGATGGCACCTGAGGTTAGAACAGTAGCTGTAAGGATAAAACCAATCTGAGATATATTTAAAAGGTTGAATTAACTAGATTACTAAAGCGACTGCTCCCTCCTCTTCTATCTGACCCTGAAAAACACTGACACTTAAAAGGGCAAATGAAAGTGGAAGCTGAAGATAAAAACAGTAAGAAAAGCCAGGAAGGGTTAGTGCCACAGAAGCCATGGAAAGGAAATGCCCCACAAAGGAAATAGTAAACTGTGCTGCATGGTTTGAGAAATCAAATGAGACAAAGACTGGAAACTGCTCATGAGACACAGCAACATGAAAATGATGGTAACTTTGGCAAAAACAGTTTCAGGGTAGAGGAGAGGTTGAAGCCAGATTGGAGCAGACTAAAGGAGGAAGTAAGAAAGTGAAGAATCTACACATAGCCAATTCTTTCAAAAGGACTGCTTAAAAAAAGATAGATGGAAAGAGATGAGAGACCCAGGAGGTGTCAGAGTATTCACAACTTGTTTGATCTGTTTTGTTTTTTAAAGATGAGAATATTTGAATGCTGAGATTACAGATCCAGTAGAGAAAAGGACAGAGAGACCGAGAGTTTGATACCAAAGAAATCAAAAAAGGATGGATGATGGACTGTAATAGGGTTCGAAAGAAAGAGGGCGACAAGATTCAGAGCAGTAAGATGAACTGGCCTTTAACAGAAGGTATAAAAGTTCACCTTATCACCCAGGGAAGAAACGTTTTAGAAGCCCTAAGACAGGTAGATTTATAAATCAGAAGGGGCACAATGCTGAAGGAGTTCTATGTGATGGCTTCTATCTTCTCTATGAAGTACTAGAGTGCACATGATTATCTGCTAAGCTGGGAAGCCGAGTGAAACTGGAGAAAGAATGAAAATGTGTTTGGAGTATGGGAGAGTTAGCTGAGGACAAAGATGTTGTCAAGTTTCCATTCACTGTTGGGGACCTGGTTGAGGTTGGTGACCACGAATTTATCAAGTTCTCAAGCTATCTAACTGACCTTCTATATCTAGGAGAGCATAACAGTTTGGATACAGAAACCAGTATGTTGGATGACTGAGTTCAGCCAAGGTTGAACTTGACAGGCATATATAAATGAAAGACAGAAAGAGAAAGAATGTACAAGAGAAATACTAAAGATGAATACCTGAATGCAATCTAGAAAAAAAGGTAAATGAAAGCAGGTGGAGACTAATGGAATGGAAAAAAACAAAATTAAGGGAGCCACACAATGGACTAGAGGTCTCAGAGAAGCACAGTAAGAGGGGCAATGAAGGGATCTGAGAAAGTAAGCTGCAAGGACAGAGAAATATTAAAGTTAGAGATTTCAGGGTGGTGCAGTTTGGGAAGACTATTAGTATTTATTTATTTATTTTTAGTGTTTATTTACTTTTGAGAGAGACAGAGAGACAGAGCATGAGAAGGGAAGGGGAGGGGCAGAGAGGGATGGAGACACAGGATTCAAAGCAGGCTCCAGGCTCTGACCTGTCAGCACAGCAGGGTCCGAACTCACAAACCTTGCGTTCATGACCTGAGCTGAAGTCGGATGCTTAACCAGCTGAGCCACCCAGGCGCCCCATGGGAAGATTAATTTTCTATCATGCTGGTAAGAATGAAAGGCAGTGAGAGATTCCTTAAGTTCAAACCAGTTACTGGTGGAAACTGTCCTATAATTTTTTATCCACAAAATACCTCTACCAAATACAAGGGCATTTTCTTTCTTTTGAAGTTCAACTATTTAGTCAGTCACCAAATCTGATTTATTCATTCTTGATTATCTGTATGTGAGACCATATCCCTTTCTTTTCATTCTCGTTACTGCTCCTATAACAGACCTCTTAACATTACTAAAACAGAAACCCAGCCAGTCCACACCATATTTCCACTTTACTTTATGCTGTATGTCACTGACTAGAGTAAACTTTAACAGAAAGTAACCAGAGTAACAGTAAGCTACTTATTGATCACAGCTATGCATCCATGTTATACAAACTTCAATTAAATGGTATTCACGGTTTATAGCAAGATAGTCCAAACCAATTTCCCCTACTCTCCTATTTATTACATCTTCTAAAAAGACAAAATGAATTATTTGATCCTTACTTCCTCTCCAAATATACTCAATCATTTCCAGCTTCAATATCTTCTTTCATGCCATTGTCTCTACTTGGAAGGTCCACGTCGTCTCTTGTCAAAACCCAAGCCAAACTTCAAAGTCTGTCACAAGTTCCATTTCTTCCAGAGTTTTATCTGATCTCCAACCATGGTTACTGCCTCCACTGTCACAGTTCTTTGTACTTTTCCTAAGGCCCCACACTTACTCTCCTTCACATTAGAATTCTTTGAGCCCTGGCTGCTCCCCACTAATGTGACCGTGAAGACCACAGACCCTGGGTTCATATTTGTCTCTCAGTACATTATCTCACATGAGAGGATGAGGTCCTACACCCACTTCTCAAAGAGAAACAAATATCAGAACCCTTCAAGTAAGTCAAACTTGCATGATGATACGAAAAACCTAGACCATGGTAAAAATCACACAAATTTTTCAAATCCTTAAAACTGTAAGAATTATTGAGGTGACTAATATTTTAGAAACTATTCCTCACTCGGGACTTCAACTCTATACATGAGAAGATACCTTCTGAAAAATTTTAACTGACAAAACTGGGTAGGAGGCATCTAAAATGAGCATTATATATATATTTTTTCCCTATATTTTTTGACATATTTCAAATATTTCAACACTATTCTTCAAAAAATATAAAGTAAAATTTACCTTAAGGTAAGAACGTCTTTGAGATCAACCAAGGTTTTTATATTTTCAAAGTACCACAGGGGCCCCTTGTAAGGTGTTCTCACCATAGGATGACCCCAACTACCCTTTTCACAATAATACCCTAATTTTCAATGTATTTTAACTTAGATTCTGAAGGATGTTATAAAAAGTTAAGAAACGGTTTTACTATTCTTCTTCCAATCAGTATTCTAACCAGCACCGCCCCATCCCCCATTTAATATGTTACATATGGAAAAAAAGAACAAAACTAATCCTTCAATTTTTTTTTTCCCCAGTTAAAAACTTTTGTGTTTGGGTGATAATGATATGTTATTACACGTGTTACCTGTAACACATGCACCACTGTGGTGGGGATGTTGCCCATGAGGGAGGCTGTGCATGTGGGGGGGGGGGGGGGGGCGGGGGGAGGGAGGATATGGGAACTGTGTACTTTCTGCTTAATTTTGCTGTGAACCTAAAACAGCTCTAAAAAATGAAGTCTAAGGGCACCTGGGTGGCTTAGTCGGTTAAACATGTGACTTCGGCTCAGGTCATGATCTCACAGTTTGTGAGTGTGAGTCCTGTGTCAGGCTCTGTGCGGACAGCTCAGAGCCTGGAGCCTGTTTCGGACTCTGTGTCTCCCTCTCTCTCTGCCCCTCCCTCGCTCACACTGTCTCACTCTCTCTCAAAAATAAATGAAACATTTTTAAAAATTTAGATATTAAAAAAATAAATAAAATTAAATTTAAAAATTAAGTCTAACATATAAAAAAAACAGCTTTTATGCATCAAAGGATAATCGAGAAAGTAAAAAGGCGGTCTTCAGAATGGGAAAAAATATCTGGAAATCTGGTAAGGGTCTACTATCCAGAATATTTAAAAAATACTTAAAACAAAAAGATAACTCGATTGAAAAATGGACAAAGGTGGGAAGGCTGGGTGGCTCAGTCAGTTGGCCCCTGACCCTTCGTTTCAGCTCACATCATGATCTCAACAGTTCGGGAGCTCAAGCCCCATGTCAGGCTCTGTGCCAACACTGCTTGGGATTCTCCCCCTCTGCCTGCCTCTCTCATGTTTGTGTGCTCTCACTCTCAAAAATAAATAAAAACGTTAAAAAAAACTTCTAAAAAAAATGGACAAAGGATTTGTCCATGTCATTGTTTCCTCAACGAAGACAAATGGCCAAGAAGCACATGAAAAGAGATTCAACATCACTAGCCATTAGGAAATGCAATCAAAACCACAATACCATTTTCACACCCACTAAGATGGTTATAATCAAAAAGAAAATCATACAATAACAAGTGTTGACAAGGATGTAGAGAAACTGGAACCCTCGTACATGGTTGCTAGGAAGGTTAAAATGGTTCAGCCACTGTGTGATGGAGTTTGGGAGTTCTAAAATTTAAACACTGAAGTTTGTATCTCTTAATCCTGTTCACCTATTTCATCCATCCTCCCCTATGCCCACCACCAGTTTTTTAGATGTATTAATAAATCTATTTCTGTTTTTTTTTCTTTTTCTCTTGTTTGTTTTATTTTTCAGATTCCACATATAAGTGAAATCACATGGTATTTGTCTTTGTCACTTATTTAGGTCCATCCAAGTTACTGCAAATAACAAGATTTTATTCTTTCTTATGACTAACATTTCATTTTATATATATACCACATCTTTATCTATCGATGGGCACTTAAGTTTGCTTCCACATTTTGGCTATTATAAATAGTACTGCAATAGGGGCGCCTGGGTGGCTTGGTCGGTTAAGCGTCCGACTTCGGCTCAGGTCATGATCTCACGGTCTGTGAGTTCGAGCCCCGCGTTGGGCTCTGTGCTGACAGCTCAGAGCCTGGAGCCTGTTTCAGATTCTGTGTCTCCCTCTCTCTCTGCCCCTCCCCTGTTCATGCTCTGTCTCTGTCTCAAAAATAAATAAACATTAAAAAAAATTTTTTTAATAAATAAATAAATAAATAAATAGTACTGCAATAAAGAGGGTGCATATATCCTTTCAAATTAGTATTTCTGTTTCCCTTGGGTAAATACCCAACAGTAGAAATCGTAGATTGTATAGTGTTCTTATTTTTAATTTTCTGAGAAAACCCCATATTGTTTTCTATAATTGTTGCACCAATTAATATTCTTACCAACAGTGTACAAAGATTCTCTTTTGTCCACATTGTCACCAATACCTGTTATTTCTTGCCTTTTTGATACTAGCCATTCTGACTGGTGGGAGGTGGTATCTCACTGTGGTTCTGACTTGTGTTTCCCTAATGAGTAGTGGTAATGAGCATCTTTTCATGTATCTATTGGCCATCTGCATGTCCTCTTAGGAAAAATGTGTACTCAGGTCCTCTGCCCATTTTTTAATCAAATTATTTGGTTTTTTGGTGTTGAGTTGTAGAAATTCTTTATATATTTTGGAATATTAACCCCTTATCGAATATATCATTTCCAAGTATCTTCTCCCATTCAGTAGTTGTTGTAATAACATTGTATGGGGACAGATGGTAACTACACTTATAGTGGTGAGCACTACACAACGTACAGAATATTCTAACCACAATGTTGTACACCTAAAACTAATATAATATTATATGTCAACTACACTTAAATTAAAACAAAAACAAAAACAGAAACAGGGGTACCTGGCTCAGTTGGTTGAGCATCCGACTCCTGTTCTCAATTCAGATTGTGATCTCACAGTTCATGACTCTGAGCCCACGCTGGGCTTTGCACTCACAGTGCACAGCCTGCTTGGGACTCTCTGTCTCCCTCTTTCTCTGCCCCTCCCCTGCCCAAACACGTGCGCGCATGCACTCTCTCTCTCAAAAATGAATAAACATTAGGGGCGCCTAGGTGGCTCAGCTGGTTAAGCGTCCAACTTAGGCTCAGGTCGTGATCTTACACTTTGTGGGTTCGAGCCCCAAGTCGGGCTGTGTGCTGACAGCTCAGAGCCTGGAGTCTGCTTCAGATTGTGTGTCTCCCTCGCTCTCTGCCCCTCCCCTGCTCACACTCTGCCTCTCTCTCAAAAAATGAACATTAAGAAAAATTAAATGAATAAACATTTTAAAGAATGGAATTACCATATAACCCTATAATTCCTAGGTGTATACACAACAAATTGAAAATAGGGACTCAGACACAGCAGCACAAGTCACAGTGGCCAAAATGTGGAAACAGCTCAAAAGTCCACCCATGGATAAATGGAAAAATAATTTGTGATATATACACAAAATGAAATATAATTCATTCATAAGAATGGAGTATTCATAAATGCACAATGTGGTGTACCTCCAAAACATAAGTAAAAGAAGTAAGCTCAAAAGATCATACATACATCACGTGATTCCGCTTATATGATACACTAAAAATAGATAAATCCATAGACACAGAATGCAAACTGGTAGTTGCCAGGGGCTAGAGGAAGGGAGGAATGGAGAGAAACTGCTCAATGGGTACAGGAGTAATGAATGGAATGCTCTGGATGTATGTGTTATAATACTCATACATCAAAGCAAAGAATACTACTTCCTAGTTTTAGTGTAAGGCACAGAAATTACTCAACATAACCTGAAAACCAGTAGAACACAGTAATTAAGGGCCCAAGTCATTAATTAATAAGGCTGAAATTTCAGATCTACCATGCACTAGCTGTGTAAGTTACTTAACCCTGGGTAGTTACTTAACCTCTCTGTGCCACAGTTTCTTCATGAGAAAACAGGGTAACAACAGTGGCTGCCTCACAGGGTTATTATGAGAATTAAACAATTTTTCACTTATATTTCGAAGTACTAAAATGATGTTTGGCATGAAGTGATTATCAAATAAAAATTACTACCTATTATTTTATTTTTTTTTAACGTTTATTTCTGAGAGAGAGAGAGACAGAGTGTGAGCAGGGGAGGGACAGAGAGAGAGGGAGACACAGGATCCAAAGCAGGCTCCAGGCTGTCAGCATAGAGCCCAATGAGGGGTTCAAACCCACGAACTACGAGATCATGACCTGAGCCGAAGTCAGATGCTTAACTGACTGAGCCACTCAAGTGCCCCACTAGCTATTATTTTTTTAAATGGGTTCCCTAATAAATGTATCAGAATACAAAAGTACAGGGGCGCCCGGGGGGGGCTCAGACGATTGAGCAGTTGAGCATCTGAATTTGGCTCAGGTCATGATCTCACGGTTTGTGAGTTCAAACCCCATTTCAGGCTCTCTGCTATTAGTACAGAGTCCACTTTGGATCCTCTGTCTCCCTCACTCTCTGACCCTCCCCCACTCATGCACACTCTCTCTCAAAAGCAAATAAACATTAAAAAAAAAAAAAAGAATACAAAAGTACATTTAAAAACAAGTTATCTGGGGGCGCCTCTATTAGGGGACAGAGCCCCACATTGGGCTCTGTGCTGGGCATGGAGACTGCTTAAGATTTTCTCTCTCTCTCTCTCTCTCTCTCTCTCTCCCCCCTCCAGACCCTCGCCCCTGCTCACACCATCTCAAAAAATTTAAAAGTGAAAAAAATTATTTCACATTAACATAAATGTTTTAGCACTGCTGAAACTGTCACTTATCACCCTTTCATGCTCCTTTGCGTATTATTCTGTCATTCATTTCATCTAATGACTCAATGTTCATATTGCAAAACTAGTAACTAAACAAAAACCTTTTACAAATACTATTTTGAAACCAATTTTTACAGCACTTAATGTAAATATTTATCCTCTAGGATTTACCTTTGGAATCATCTTTGTTGGAATCTTTATTCTGACAACTTTTCTCATTATCTTTAAACAAGATGGCAGGAACAAAAGCTTTCAAATCGATGAGGTTCTCATAAAAATTCCGAGCGTCTTCATCTTCCCAAATACCACCTTCCAAATCATATTCTCCAGGCTTACCAGGTGTAAAGATATCAATTCCAGGCCCATGCTCTATAATAAAATAAGCCACAGGGAATTAAAACCATTTCAGGTTTAGTGTGTAAAACCACACAGCAACAAGATATTTTATATTTTCAATTTCACAACTAATGAACCTTGAGTGTTAACAAAAGCTTCTTCAATCAACAAACACTCTGAATTGTTCACAAGACCATCTTTAACATCAAATCATAAACTGTGTTTTAAGTAAAGCTCTAAATCCGGACAAACTAGAAGACAGCATATGAGAAAGATGTTTTTTTCATAAATGTTTTAAGCAATTACTGTCAGATTAAGTAGCCATTTGATATATTAGGCCTACTTTCATGGAACTTAAAACCCAAATAAGAAATATATAAGCCTGGCCACTCCTAAAACATCCGTATCTCCCACAGTATAAGGCAGATTGCTATAAATGGTCAACTGATAAAGAAATAGGAAATAATGGAAGAAAAGATGAAGAAATATACAGATATTTCAGTAGAAGACAGAAAACCATGCACACATTTGCATACATACATGCACCTACACACGCTCTACCTTTTACATACAACTAAAAATTCTTAAACTCAGATCAGGAGAATTTCCAACTTCATGATCATGAGACCATTCACGAATTTATCTGTTCTCACTGTGCTTCTCTCCAAACCACAACTGTAAAGTGGAGAATGATGATGTACAGTGAAAATAACTGTAAGAAGGGTGCCTGGGTAGCCCAGTTGGTTAAGCATCCAGCTCTTGGCTTCAGCTCAGGTCATGATCTCACGGTTCATGAGTTCAAGCCCTGCATCAGGGATTTTCTCTCTCTCTCCCTCTCTCTCTGCCCCTCCCCTGTTCTCGTGCTCTTTCTCTCAAAATAAATAAGTAAACTTTTAAAAGTATTCATTTCATAAGAAGAACAAGAGCAAAAACAACAGAACGCTGGCTCCCTGATGCATTACTTATATGCCTTATACCAAATGTATTTAAAGACAAGACACTAAAACCATACACTATAAGGGAAAAGAGTGATAAATTTATAATAACTTCTGTTTAATGAAAAATATAAACAAAAGCAAAGGACAAACCAGAAGACAATACTAGCAATATTCATACAAAGAAATTAATATCATTAATATTCATTAATAATACCTGAGTACTGAGGTTAAGGTTCTTTTCCTATACTCTTTTACTTACCTGTTTAGGGGCTTTATTAATTTTTATATTTAAGTGTTATATTTAGTGTTTTATATTTGTGATTATGTTTTATATTTAAAGGTTTAAATGAAACAAACATTTATCATTTTCACCCATTAGATTATGTTTAACAAAGACTGATATCATTAAATGCTAACAAGACGGTAGGGAAGTAAGCACTCTCATATCTTATCTAGGATATTAATTAATACAACATTAAGGGGATGTAATCTGTCTGTACTTATCAATATTTAAATTAAGCATAATATTTGATCCCGTAAGATTCCTTCTAGGAGTTTATACCAAAGAAATAACGGAAGTGTGAAGTAAGATTCACAAAGAGGTTGACTATAGCACTGTTTGTAACAGAGCAAAAGTGGATAGAATCTAAGTATCTACCAATAAGATAACAGCTGATATTTATACACTCTGTAATATTAATCAGATGCTAAAAAAAATGACGTGTATCTATCTGAACAGACTCAGTAGATTCTCAAAAATATGTTATTGAAAGAGAAAAGCAAGTCATGCAAAATAACATACTACATAAATTAACAAGCTATGTCTCAATATCTGATTATATATTTTACATAAATATTTTATATAAAAAGAGTCTGGACAGATTCATATCAAACTGTACCACAGATACCTTGGAAAATGGAATGCATATGCTAGGAGACTTTCACTTTCCACTCTATAATATGCACGAATATTTTACATATATGAAAAATGTATTTGATAGTAATCATAAGCTGTGAAAAATCAACTTCTGAGAAGCAAACAAATGCTACCAAGTTAAAAAAAAAAGCAATAGATAATCACAGGAAACTATTTGTAATGCATGTGACAAAGAATAATTTCTTTAATATGCAAAATGCTTTTACAATTTGATTAAAGATACATAAATATTTTATTAAAATGAAAAGGAAGAGTTAAAGGATTCAAACCAGTATGTCACAGAGAAACAAACATATATAAAACAGCCAATATAAACCTAAAGAAAAGGATACTCAACCTCACTCAGAAGGTAAAAATCAACAACTACATCACAATAAGAGTGTAAGGAAACATTCATTGTCATATAGCTAGTAGCATGTAAATTTCTTTGGAAGAATATTTATACATATTTTTAAATATGTATTTAAATATGTATACATTTTTCTAATTTTTTTAATGTTTATTTATTTTTGAGAGAGAGACAGAGTGAGTAGGGGAGGGGCAGAGAGAGATGGGGAGACAAAATCTGCACAGGCTCCAGGCTCTGAGCCATCAGCACAGAGCCCAATGTGGGGCTTGAACCCACAAACCATGAGATGATGACGTGAACCTAAGTCACTTAATCAACTGAGCCACCCAGGCGTCCCTAACTTTATATATTAAAACTTAAAATGCACATACCTTATGGAATTGGTGATTTACTATATTGTACACCTGAAACTAGTATTACACTGTATGTTAACTGGAATTTAAATAAAAACTTAAAACATAAGAAGTAAAATAAAAAATAAATAGTTGCAGAATAGTGTATATAATACGATCTCATTTCTGAATGGCAAGAACAGGCATTCTGATTACTGAAAAGCTGAGGCTTCTCCAGGCCAGGATGGGGTACCAGTGACCTAAAACAACTAAAAAGACCAAACAATATATACAAGTTTTTGAACACAACATCAGATAGCACAGGTAAGTGATTCCTACAGAGAAGAAACAAAAAAGCTGAGCCCAACAATTAAGTGCCCTAGCTTACTACTGCCTGGTAAGATTTTCTGGGCTACAGCCAAGTAAGGGAGAAGGAAGGCAGACCCCAGCAGTCTCCCTGAGTTGAGGACAGAGCTGAGTCTGGCAAGACTACTCTAGTCAACGTGGCTAGATATTGCAGGACACAATACCAGAGAGGAGAAAGCACATCGACAGACCTCAAATATCAGCAGAAAGCTCCCCTTGAATGTTCAGCCGAATATTGATCAGCCCCTACCTGTGAGGGAACTGGGTGAGACTGGGAAAATAACTACTCATACTTCCAATTCATTGGAAATCAGGTAGAGTACAGAAGGATATTGCCTCTGTAATATGGAAAATTGGCCCTAGACTAACAGCTGTTCTGACCCCACCTAACAAAGCCAACCTGAAAAGGATAAAACTTTCCAAGTAGCTTAACTATGTTCCAGAATGAAGCTCAATGATATTTCTAAGAATACAAAAATATCCAGCAGTCATCCCAGTAAACATGATCAGACATACAAAGAAGTAGGAAAAAATACAAGAGCTATAGCAATCACTCAATTAAAATCAATGCAGAAATGACTTAAATGATAAAATTAGTAGACAAATTAAAACAATTATAACTATTTCCATATAGTCAACAAACTAGAAGATAAACTGAGCATGTTCAAGACCATGGAAAATATAACCAGGTTCCAGAGATAAAAACTACATTTCTATATAAGCTTAACAGTACATTAGACACTGTAAAAAGAAAGATTAATGAATTTCAAGACAGAGCAAGAGAAACTATCCAATACAAAAATAGACGAAAAAGTACCGAAGAATAAAAAAGACAACTTCAAACCACCTGAGAGTTGTAACTAAATCTCCATAGCAGGTGGAAGAATAACAGAAAACATATTTGAAGAAACAAGGGTCAAGGTTTGGGAAATTTGATGAAAATTGTAAACTCACAGATTCAGGAAGTCCAGTGATCCCAAGCACAAGAAATATACAAAAAACCACACCAAACCACATCATAATTAAGTGATAATAAAGAAATTTTAAAACAACCAGAAGAAAAATACACCACATGCAAAAAAGTACTGAAAGGAAAAAAAAGGTCACCCTAAAATTCTATACCTGGTGAAAATCTCTTTTAAAAATGATGACATAGTGGGGCGCCTGGGTGGCTCAGTCGGTTGAGCATCTGACTTCGGCTCAGGTCATGGTCTCAAAGCTCGTGAGTTCGAGCCCCACATCGGGCTCTGTGCTGACAGCTCGGAGCCTGGAGCCTGCTTCAGATTCTGTCTCCCTTTCTCTCTGCCCCTAACCCACTCACATTCTGTCTCTCTCAAAAATAAATAAACATTAAGAAAAAAAATATATTTTTAAATGATGACACAGGGCACCTGGGTGGCTCAGTTGGCTAAGCATACAACTCTCAGTTAAGCATCCAACTCTCAGTTTCAGTTCAGGTCATGATCTCATGTTTCATGAGATCAGGCCCTGCATCCGGACTCCATGCATGTGTGAGCAAGGGAGGGGTAGAGGAAGAGAAAGAGAGGATCCCAAACAGGCTCCATACTGTCAGTGCAGACCCTAGGATCATGACCTGAGCCAAGAACAAGAGTCAGACAGTCAACTGACTGAGCCACTCAGGTGCCCCATGTGGAACTTCTTTTAAAAAATAAAAAAGTTTGAGGCTCACTGATCAAGAGATATAAAAATTAGTAGGAATTATATACATAATTAAATGTAAATAAAATAAATGCATATACAGGCATGCAACACATATTTCTTATTGAGATACAAAATACAAAATAACTCTTGTGCTATAAAAAGATACCTTACAAATACTTTACTCTTAAAATTTTTAAGTGAACAAGGGGCGCCTGGGTGGCGCAGTCGGTTAAGCGTCCGACTTCAGCCAGGTCACGATCTCACGGTCCGTGAGTTCGAGCCCCGCGTCAGGCTCTGGGCTGATGGCTCAGAGCCTGGAGCCTGTTTCCGATTCTGTGTCTCCCTCTCTCTCTGTCCCTCCCCCGTTCATGCTCTGTCTCTCTCTGTCCCAAAAATAAACGTTGAAAAAAAAAAAAAAAAAAATTTAAATAAAAAAAAAAAAAAAAATTTTTTAAGTGAACAGAAGTGCCAGATAGTTTGAAGATTAGTGATGTATCAATACATCTACAAACATAAATATAATTCGTTCATCAAGTACTTGGTATGACAGATTTAATGCATTAAGAGCCCTACCAACTTAAGGGCAATCAAAAAAGTAACTTTAAAACACCTTTGAAATAGTATAAAAAACAACCCATCTCACAAAATGAAAATTTACCTCACAAAACAGCAAGTTTTACTTCTAAATAACAGTTTAAGATAATGTATCATTCAAAACCAACGGATTAAAAATAAGGATAAATATTGTACCTGGGTGGCTCAATTTGTTAAGTGGCTGACTCTTGGTTTCAGCTCAGGTCATGATCTCACGGTTCGTGGGTTTAAGCCCCGCATTGGGATCTGTACTGACAGTACAGAGCCTGCTTGGGATTCTCTCGCTCTCCCTCTATCTGCCCCTCCCACTCTCGCTCTCTCTCTCAAAATAAATAAACTTAAAAAAAAAAAGGAAAATATAAAAATATTTTTTTTTTTAAATTTTTTTTTTTTTCAACGTTTTTTTATTTATTTGTGGGACAGAGAGAGACAGAGCATGAACGGGGGAGGGACAGAGAGAGAGGGAGACACAGAATCGGAAACAGGCTCCAGGCTCTGAGCCATCAGCCCAGAGCCTGACGCGGGGCTCGAACTCACGGACCGTGAGATCGTGACCTGGCTGAAGTCGGACGCTTAACCGACTGCGCCACCCAGGCGCCCCAGGAAAATATAAAAATATTAGAGGGGCACCTGGGTGGCACAGTTGGTTAAGTGTTTGACTTTTGGTTTTGGCTCAGATCGCAATCTCACAGTTTGTGAGATTGAGCCCTGTGTTGGGATCTGTGCTGACGGCTTGGACACTACTTGGGATTCTATTTCTCCCTCTCTCTCTGACCCTCTCCCACTCATGCTCTCTCTCAAAATAAATAAAATAAACTTAAAAAAAAAAAACAAAACAAAACTAGAATCCCAAAGATCCAATCCACTTTATTACCTCTTTGAGAAAGAAAGTGAATCTTTCTATAACCCCAGGTATGGTTTTCAGACAGGTCCCTGTTGGATGTAATCCAAAGATACTTAATACAAAAGAACCCAAAAGAATACATCATAAGATCATATGAGTTAAGTATTGTTAAGTGCCAAACCTTCTCTATTCAGAGGAGCATTTCAAGTAGTAGCTTTTCAAAGTTCTTATTAGGTCTTAATACTACTTCATTTAAAAAACTCTAAATGCATGTTGAAAACTTAAATTTTTAATGATATACATCTAAAGAAAGTAAAGATAAGGGATAGTGCTTAGTGGAAAAATCACAATGTTTTTAGGGTTATCTTACCTTCTGGTGTTGGTTTGTCTTGAGGAAGATCTGGCATATTTTCATCCAAAAGGTCTGCTAAGGATTGAGAATTTGCTAGCAACTTCTGATACGACATAGCAAACTCCTCATACTGTTTATGTCTATCTTCACTTAGCTCTCCTTTAGAATGGAGAATACGCCTATAAAATGAATGATGAAATAATCTGATAAACTCATCAAAGCAGATGTGATCATGTCTTATATTGGAAACGTTCCACAAAATTTGATTTTATCACATAAGCTTATTAGCATGATTTTCTTCAAATTATTTGTAAAGTTTCCAAGATGTATCTGAAAGTAAAACTAGTATAATCAAATTCACCTAAGTAACTAAATTTCAACATTAGTTCTTCAAAGAACATTAAAAGTAATTAACAATTATGCCTGCAGTAATATAAAATTTAACAATGCCACTAAACACAAATTATTTTTAAAGTATTTTGTTAAAGCCATACTGCCTTCGGACATACAGTTAATCAAAAATACTTAACACACCTTAAAAAGTTACTGTTCAAAAACAGTAAGTTATAAAATCAGTATTCTTAAACATTCACAATGATATGAATCAAGATTATCTTTTGAAAAAGCCCAAATATTGCAAACAGCCAATTCTGTTTCCTACACAAGTACTGGTTATTTATCCATTTAACAAATATTAATTGAGAAACCCACTTAAGCCAGGCCAGGCCATCTGAGGAGCAGAGAACACAACTAGTCTTTCACTTTACCAACAGTTCACTAATAAGCCACTCATAATTAGAAATGCAGAACTTTCGAAATTTTTCAAAATGTATAGTCAAGTAAAAATCTCTCTATATAGACAGTTGAGATGTCCACACCTGCAACTACTTATAATACTATTTATAATACAGATGTAGTGTAATGTTTGAAATCTACAAATCTTAATGCAATATAGGTTTCAAAAAGCCAATCGTAAATTAAGTCATTTTCAAATTATTATAAAGTTTTTTACTTGTCATTTGAATTTCCTTATGAAAAGTGAAGAGAACGAGTTACTTTCTGATGTTAACTTAAAAGTTAACAGAAAATAACGTGAAAAACAATGCCTACACTTATTCATCCCTGCTTAGCTGGAACAATTTCCAAATTTTTCTCTTATCCTAGTCCTACTCACATAAACTTTTGTTTAAATGCTGTAACATTCCAGCTAACATTTTTTTTGTTAGGAATTATCAGCTCCCATTACAAGCACAAGATAGATAAGTGCATACATTACTATTCATTAAATTCAATCTTCTTTTTTTCTTATCTGGCCTATTAGGGATCTAAAATGAGAAATTTTCATTCATTTTCTTACGATTTAAAAGTACATTGGACGATACCGTTCTATCAACAAGAATAGTTTCTCTCTTCACCTGTTTATTTCAAACTAATCTTACTGAAAAAAACAGTCTTTCAGTAAGTTACATGAATGAATTCTAAACTCAAAGCATTCAAAAATACTTAAACCATGAAAGCAATGACTGGGACTGCTTTCAATGAGTGAGCTTGTTAGAACTTTTAATTAGAAATTATGTCATTTTTGAATTTAGAAAAAGCCACTAAAATTAAACTGTTTAAATAAATAATGTTCAAAAGTAGGCTACTCTGAAATGTTCTGCAATGTATTGGAAAAATGTTAACCAATAAAAACTTTATTCTTTTTTTTTTTTTTCAAAGTAAGCTTCACACCCAGCATGAAGCCCAAAGTGGGGCTTGAACTCACGACCCTGACATGAAGACCTGACTTGAGGTAAAAAATCAAGACGCTTAACCAAGTGAGCCATCCAGGCACCCCCTTAGCAGTCTGTTCCATAGCAAATTATGTTAAGAGGGATAATAACAGTTCTAAGGGATTTCAGAACCTCTAATGACAATTAAGATGATGCAAAATTATTTCAGTACTTGAAAAGACACTGGGAAATGTTTCAAAATAACAGAACCTGGGGGCGCCTGGGTGGCTCAGTCGGTTGAGCGGCCGACTTCGGCTCAAGTCATGATCTCACAGTCCGTGAGTTCGAGCCCCGCGTCGGGCTCCGTGCTGACAGCTCGGAGCCTGGAGCCTGTTTCAGATTCTGTGCCTCCTTCTCTCTCTGACCCTCCCCTGTTCATGCTCTGTCTCTGTCTCAAAAATAAATAAACATTAAAAAAAAAAAATTTAAAAAAAAAACAAAATAACAGAACCTGGAACTTAATTTTTCTAACAAGTTGCAACACTAGAGTCATCTAAAGAACAATACATCCAGTTTTAGGTTATACAACATTCACTAAGGATTTATGATACATAGGCATTAGCAAAGTGAGGACTATTTTATCACAGCAGAAAACACTCTTTTTCCAATATCAACCTCATTTTCAATCATTTGCCTGGGACTTTGCAGTGGATCAATTAAAAGTGATATAATTCTATGATAGCTGCCTTTGTATGCGTTCCAGTTCCTTTCCAGTCATCCTGGAACCAATTTAAAACTCTGAAGCTCCAGAGGTAACTCCTCACACTTCCTAAATCTCAATCCCATGATCAGACTTGTTAACAGTACTAATATGTGCTTAGGTTACGACCTAGAGGCAACAGTCCTCAGAAAAAAAGCTCAGATTTTGGTAGATTTATTTTCTAATCATACCTTATACTGAAAACTTGGCAAGCAATGCAAGATACCAATGAAATGGCATGGGAACAGTTCTGTTACACACAAAACTTATACAGTCCTACATATTTTCCTTGACCATTTATTTAATATACATTTACTAAACATCGGACTGAACACACAGGATGTAGTAAGTCTATAAATTTTAAGCAGAGAAATAAATGCACCATAGGTACCTGAACATTCAAAATCCCTAGAATCATTTAGAGGTTTGAATGAAATTAAAATGAGACATTTTTTAATGAATGTTTTATATATGGCAGTTTTTTATGTTTATGAAGCCCATTGGAAAAGATTTTTAGTTTAGCTTTTTTTAGAAGACCTGTATGAGGGAACTAAACATTACACAGCACATTTGACCCAAGTACCTAGTCTGTTCATCAGTGTAAAATAAATCTCACCAAAATTTCTTAGGAAAATTCCACAGCAATCTATCACTATGCAAAATCAAGCTGAATATATGATTTATCACATATCATTTTAATTATAATCTCTTCAGAAGCACATATATTCAGAATGTTGAATAGAAGCCAATCTTTTTGAGACTATCATAAATCAGAGGTTAGCAAACTATTTCTGCAAAGGGGCCAGATATAAATATTTTAGGCTCTGCAGACCATATGGTCTTTGTTACAAGTATTCAAGTCTGCTGATCTGGCACAAAAGCAGCCATAGGCAATAATACAACAACACATGAGCATGACTATTTTCCAATAATGCTTTATTTATGGACACTGAAATCTGAACTTCATATAGTTTTAGTATTTCACAAAATATTCCTCTTTTGATTTTTTTTCAACCAATTAAAAAGATAAAGACCATTCTTATTCTCAGCTCACCAGCTGTACAAAAAGTAGTGGTGGGTCTATCTGGCCTGCGGGCCATAGTTTGCCAATCCTTGTCATAACTGGAGTTCTCTGAATTAGTATCACTGTTAAAGGTATTATAAATGAGTACATTCCTTCTCATGACATCATTGTACAAGAGGGAGTTACTGGGACCATCTTAAAGATATGAAAAGCAAGCAATGAAAACAAAATTAATTCCAAATCTGATTCATTATAATAAAAATACAATAGACCTCCTTCACCCAATGATGAGCTGGGTGGAAACAACCCTAAGGTATGTCAATCTTTGATTTCTAGTGTTTTTTATATTACTAATTCAATACTGTAGAACTGACAGAAAATATCAAATAGTCCACTCTTGAATCGAGCATTCTATCTCATGAGAAAAGTCATAAATGTCTCAAATGATTCTAGTCTTGAGACCTATTTTTTGTTTTTCTTTTTTTTTTCATTTTTATTCTTCTTGACTTTCTCGCTTTTATTTTGTATGCTGTTGTCTCGCGTTATTTTAAAAATGAAAAAATTTTTAAAAGCTATCAAAGCTTAATATACAAATTTTCAAAATCATAAAAAGGTACAAGAGACATCCCAATCAGGACTTTCTGAAGGATTAAGCAAGCAATATATCACAAGCAATAAACTCACATTTACTGAATACTTACAATGAATCAGATACTGTTAAGTGCTTTTACATGTGAATTCATTGCATCGTTCACATTTACCTCCAAGGTAGAGTGCTACTGTTACTCCATTTTACAGAAGGGAAAACTGAAGCACAGAGATGTGAGATAACTTGCTGAGAGTTACAGAACTAAGTAAATGACAAATCTAAGATGTGAACACACGTAGCCAGGCTCCAGCGTCCATGCTCACAACTATTGGACCATATATACTGCCTCCCAAATTAAAGTAAAATTGTCCACTTGGTACCTAACATTGGAATTAGAATGTCTCTCAAATGCATCTATCAAAGGCAAGCCCTCTCACACTGAGGTGCTTATTTTATATTCCTTCAGGTCCTTTTATCTGGACCTGACAGGGTAAGCACTGTGTGCACTGCTAATGTGTTTACTAGACACTTTAAAGTCTAGTACAAGTCCTAAATGCAGATGAAGAGTAACATGGAAGTTGTGAAAAATACAGTATGAAGAGGTATGAAAGAATCCGATCTGTCACTTGCTACATAAGTCACAATGAGCAAGCTCATTTATAATCATGAGGCAGACCCATTAAAAGCTACTAGATTTTACCTTTCATCTCAGCAATTTGTCAAATTTTCATGAGAATAATTTTCTTTCGGTTTCATTTTAGAATTTAGTTATGGATGTCTTATAATCTTGTGTGAAAAGCCACTACTGCACGGTAAGCATAAATGTACTCGATCAAATATTTATTAAACTGTCAAAGTCATTGAATCAGAGTTAGAGAATACCTGGAAAGAGGTAACAATTTTAGAGCACTTACAAAACTGTTAAAGCCTCACTGAGTTTAAAAAAAAAAAAAAGCCTCACTGAGTATAAAGTACAGTGATAGAACATCTTAATAGCGCTTAAGTACTACACAATTTATCAAACAATCCACCTGTTTAAAAAAAAAAAAAAACAAACAACCCACAACTATAGGCAAGGTACAACTTACCTGGGAGAAAAGCAGAAGGTAAAAGCAACGCTATTTAATTTTACGTTAATGTGCTATCAAGTTTCATCACTGGTAAAGTAATACCGCATGAATTTGCATTAATGAAAGAAACCTCCCTGATTTTATTAACTAATGGAGGAAAGCCTACATTGTACTTTTTTTTTTTAACTATACTTTCAATCAAATCACTTAGTGCTGTTTGAACATGTAATCATGAAGGTCCTAATTCACCAATACTTAAAAGGAGAAACTTCTGCTACCACTCCCATCAGTTAGGGAGAAAGAAAGAAATTAAGACACTTCGAAATTATTCAAGCAAGAATTGACTTAACATCTGAATTCACGATTTCACTACAAGAAACAAATTCTTCTACATAATTAAGTAATATCTAAATAAAAATTAAATCATTTCTTCAATTTTTATTAAAAGCCAAAAAGTAGCAGGTAATATTACCTCTATGAGAATAATATCTCATAGTACAAAACATTTCAAGTATAGAGCACTGAACATAAAACTTACCAAGAAGTAAAGCTATTAACTCTAAATTGGCAGATGTTGCAAGATAATATTTTTAGACGTCTAAATATTAATTATAAGTCCCCAGGATCAATCGCTTAACTAAAATGTATTTTAAAAATTGTTTTAAGTACAAAAAGCTTGTAAGTTCAAATTTATTAAAATTCACCAAACCCTAGGGCCAGTTGTATTCTGCTTATAACTGTAAATCCCTCAAGGGCTTAGAAACAGAACTAACTATCTAATACCTATGGTATCAGCCCAGCAAACGTGAGAAAGGAACAGTTAAGACTCAACAGGTCTTGTGCAGTCACTGTCTTCATTCATTCATTCATTCATTAACATCTTTAAGAAAATACCAGAGATTTTATTATTCTATTTTTTTTAATTGGTTGAAAGAATTCTTAAGTATAGAGCTTAAGGAGTATAGGAGCGCCTAGGTGGCTCAGTTGGCTAAGCATCTGACTTCAGCTCAGGTCATAATCTCACAGTTTGTGAGTTCAAACCCCACACTGGGCTCTGTACTGACAGCTCAGAGCCTGCAGCTTGCTTCAGATTCTTCTCCCTCTCTCTCTGCCCTTCCCCCATTAGTGTTGTCTCTCTCAAGAGTAAACATTAAAAAAATTAAAATAAAAACAAAGGAGTATACACAAAGGCTTCACAACCTCTATGAATAGTGCCATCTCCCAAGTTAATTAAAATGACCAAAACCATTTAGGATTCATAGACTGAAAATACAATGGATTTGATTTTTTTAAAACTGTCATTATTAAGATACTGAATAAAGGCTTAAACATCCACTAGCTTGGCACCTAGATTTCCAGCATTACCATGCCTAAGAGAAACCTTACTGGGAAAAATTATTGTCCATGATTTATTCCCATGATTAGAAAAACCTCAAAACACCTACTGGATAATGACTGGGAGGGGGAAACTTTGGGAAACTGACCATTTTTACAGTACACCGTAATGTACTAATACTAGGCCAAGGGACTCTGCACTAATCCATTCTTCATGCGTCTTGGTCAGTCAGGTATTCAAATCTTCACTACAGAGGCTCCTCAGATTGACGCTGTCCTAGGCATGAGTTATTTATTAAGCTATATGCTAATTATTTGTTATATGATGATTAAGATTTTCCCATCTCCCAAATTACTACATCTAAGTAGGCAGTATCCCATGATAAAATGACTGCTATGATGGTAAGGTCAATTTCTGCTAGGTAAATAACCTCCTCTAATAACCTAACAGTTCCATATTGAAATGAATAAAAGTTTCTAGGGAAAGTCCACAAAACCATGCTCTTAACACTATATCCTGTTCAAAATTTTCACTTGAAATAATATTAAAGAACAGGTCTGCTTATCAAAGCTGGATATGACCAGAAAGTAAGTACAAATTAATATAAGTCACTGATATATTAAAAATAATAATCATCATTCAATATTATAATTAGACTAAAATAATATGCCAAAAATATCTAAATAAAGTTAAAAGAGGGAAGTCTGCATTCAGATTCAAAAAATTAGTTATAGTAATTCAAGGTGAAGAACTGATTTGGCAGCAGTTCATTTGAAAAATTAGTCTTTAGGCATATATAAGCCTAAATGTCAAAAGAATGACAGAGCAGCTATAGAAACTAATGGAATTTTAGATTATAGGCAGGAAAAAATGCATCCAAAACAAACGTCCTAAGGATAGTCATGTCGAAATCATGGAACAAACTGAAGGAACAGGAGGTATTTAGCCTTGAGAAGATGAAAGGGAAACCACCTGGCAGTCTGCAAATATCTGAGATATTATCATGAAAAGAGGAGACATGTCCCATATCAGTGCTTCTCAAACTGTGGTAAAGGAATTATTTTTTTTTCTAATCACTGCAGGTGCTTTTATAAAATACAGGAACAATACCACAACTATGGAAAACTGCTATAAGGATGTCTAAATGCTTCGTGTGCTTCTATACTTAATTCATTGTGAACAGGTAAACAGTTCATAGACCCCCACTTTCAGCAGCTTTATTCCATCTGAACCAGAAAAAAAGAAGTACATCAAAGGGAACCATTTTATGGAGTTAATTTTCTGCTTGAATTCCTAGTAAGTAGGAGTGTCCCACACAGATATGGCTCTAAGCTCCTTTGAGAGGTTTTCAAAGGAAGAATACTTTGTCAGATAATCTGTAAAATGGATTCCTTCATTGGGTGATTAGATTAAATCACTGTAGACTCCACCCTCTAAGCTTCTGTGAGGCCAATCAAAAATAAACACACACACAAAACCTTTAAAGTAGCCAATAAAAAGGAATCAAAGCATACCTACAAAATCAGTTGTGATGTATTAGGTAGAACATATGGGAAAAAGAAAACGACTAGGAAAATGACAAAACACTATGTAAGTCATAATTAAGATCTTGAATATATGAGAATTATTAAGAGGACCACTACTTTCTTTTTAAACTCATTACTGACTATATAAATTCAGCCTGAAGTTGCCTATTCAAAGTTTAAAACAGTCCTCACTATCAAAAGCACAAAACAAAAAAAAAATTTTTTTTTTAAAGAAACCTTGAGGAACACCATTGCCATCTTAGACTCTCGCCTCTTGAATGATCCTCAACCACCAGGGTTTAGCCATACAGTCTCTGAACCTATCCTGACCCAGACCTAACTGTATTACTGGCATATACTACTAATCTTTAGTTAAGTCAATCACCTTCTAGTGGTAACTACTTAAACCAGTAGGTCCTTCCCCACTGTGGAAGGACCTTATGGAAATAGAAAAGTATCCTCTCCCATCCTAATTCCTGAAAAACAGCAATTTCAGACTCAACCATGCACTTCAAATAGATGAAAGTATTCAGCCAAATACTTTGGCTACTGCTGTTGTCTCCTTTCTGTACCCCTCAGCCCTCCAAATCCACCCTCCATAAAAGTTGACCTAGTGCCCACCAACTTCCATCAACTTCTAGTTTATGGATGCCTCCTAGGTCCAGAGGCTACAGAATAGTTATCTTGTAACAATCAAAGGTGGCCCCTCAATCAGGTATCTTCACTAATTACCACACACATACATTATTCCTTCAGAATTTTAAATGGATGTTCCCCGGAGAGAGACTCCTGTAAATGCACTCTACACAGTAGCATTTAAGAAATTTTTTCACATCTAATTTGTTGCACTATTTTCCAAATTTCTGATCTAAAATACAGACTATGAAATAAAACGACTTGTTTTCTAAGAAGAGCAAGTATCAACAGTGACATCAATGAATTAAGATTCAAAACAATGAAAGCAAACCTGTTATAGAGAGGGCACAACAAAACACAAAAATAATAGCAGATAAGTTAAAGTGACAGAAAAAGAAAATCCCTCAACAGTAAGGAGTTTCTTAAATCACAGGAACAAAACACATCCCCAAAGTAAAAATCACCATATACTTGCCAGGTTTCTTTTAAATTCAGAAACAAAATCTATGATAAGACTCCCATTTAAACATGAGTACTTTAACGGTTACACTCTGAAATTCTCCTGGAAATGTTAAGAAATCCCCTGCAATGAGCCCTTTTCCACAAGTTCTTTCAGTGGCACGAAGACTTAAGAAACTTTTTAAGTATGAGCTCCAAAATAAATTCTCAATTCTGAGAAATATGAAAATCACCTGTTTTGTCTCTCTGTATTCTGAAGCTCCCTGTGGTCCCTTTTCAGGTGTTTGGTCAAAGATGTAAAGTACTCTTTTAAAAGATTCTGGAAAGGTTGTTGTTTCTCTGGACTAATTATCTCACTAGGAGGGAAACTCAAATTAAACTTCTCCGCGGCACTCTTCACTTTCCGTGGTACAAGTCCAGCAATATCATCTCCACAATGTCGACAAAAACTAATCACCACAGAAACGTGAGTATGGGATTCCCGATCAGCATTAATAATATTTTTTAGCTGTTCATAGATTAAGGATAGACCTTCCTTGTCAGTGAAAATCCCAACTATTGTCAATTCTGCAATGAAACGCAAATCAGTTCTTAACTTGGTAATGTTAGGGGTTTTCTCTTCTTTCCTCGCTTCAAAATGTTTTTTCCAAACCTGAAGAAGTGACGGAGCAAAGTCGGCATAACGCTGGTGAAAGAGAGAGCACAAGTGCACAGCACAGTTCACATCAGATATTTTCAGCTTTGCTTCCACAATAGAAGCTACAGCTTCTGCAATGTATTTGCTTAAATTTAGGCCATTAAAATCGTGGGACAAGGAGTCTCTCTGCTGTTCCGTAATAGTTTTTAATTTCTTGACAAAAGCAGTATTTTTCTTCAAGCTTGAGTCTAGTCGGCTAAAGAAATTTTCCTCTGGTCGGTTGTCTGGAGCATTTTGGTTTTTGCTACGAAGTTCCTTCCTTAACTGATGTCGTTCCCAAGCTTCTTGATGAAGCTGAAGGGATTCTTCTTTCTCTCTATATAAAAACAAACAAGTAAATAAAATAACCTGTATATTCTGAAGCATCTCTGACAAATTTCATAAGAGCGAAAGTAAAATCATATAAGCATCAGCATCCAAAAGGAACAAACCATGCAAAAGGCCCTTTTCCTACTTCTTTTTTAAAGATATCTTTTTTAAGTTATCTCTGTACCCAATGTGGGGCTCGAACTCAAAACCCGAAATCAAGAGTTGCGCGCTCTACCGACTGAGCCAGACAGGTGCTCCTTTTCCTAATTTTAAAAACATTTTTATTAATGACTTAAGATAATAAGAACCCAGTACGCTGAAAATATCAAATGTGACAGAGTGGAGGATTCTGAATAACTAGAGTAAAAATCATTCTGCCAACAAGCAAACGAAATGGATAAGACACTTTTGTCAATTCTACCGCAATAAAGGTGAAAAAATAAATGGATTAAATACATGATGCATAGTATGAAAAATACAAAATACCTAGGAAGGATACCTAAAATACCTAAAACAGGTAAAAGCATTGGTAAGAGAGAAAAAAAAACTGTCCACAAAGACTATAAAGAATAAGGTTTGTAAAAAATGCATTAAAAATGTTTTAATATGTGGGGTACCTAGGTAGCCCAGTCGGTTGGGTGTCCGACTTTGACTCAGGTCGTGATCTCGCAGTTAGCGGGTTTGAGCCCTGCATCAGGCTCTGTGCTGACAGCTCAGAGCCTGGAGCCTGCTTTAGATTCTGTGCCTCCTTCTCTCTCTGTTCCCCCTGCTCATGCTCTGTCTCTCTCAGTCTCTCAAAAATAAATAAATGTTAAAAAAAAATTAGAAAAACAATGTTTTAATATGTTAAGTACCATTTTTCCATACTTCAGCATTAACCAAACCTTTAATAAAGTACCTTTCTTGGTTTGGGTCTTAAAATTCAAGTGTAATTAAGAAATTCTGGAAAGGAACCAGAAGAAAACTATACGATAAAACTCCTTTAATAAAAGGCTAACAAACAGTTTATCCTGAAAAAAAAAAAAAAATTAAAAGATGGAACATGTTTAAATTGCACAAGTAATAAAATAACTTGGGCAGGGGTGGGAGGGTAGGGTATCTCTCTGACTGTGAGGCCTCTGAGATACTAAAATATGTAACTTTAAAATATAAATTTCTAAGAAATCAGATTTTCATCTTTCTGAAATAACCATCCCTGAGCAACCCTTCTATGATTTTTCCACTAAAAGCCACAACATTTTAACAGCAAATTGCATCCATCACTGCAAACACGGACATGTGAGTATCTCAAAGAAGTCTCCCAGCCAAACACAAATACAAGATTAGCAGTGAGAATGCACTTTAAGAAAATATCTCTTGGGGTGCCTGGTGGCTCAGTTGGTTAAGCATCCAACTCTTGATTTCAGCTCAGGTCATGAACTCCCAGTTTGTGAGATGGAGTTGTGCGTGGGGCTCTTGCACTGGCGGTGCGGAGCCTGCTTGAGATTCTCTCTCTCCGCCCCTCCCCTGCACACGCTCTGGGTCTCTCAAAATAAATAAATAAATAAATAAACAAACAAACAAACAACTATGTATATACATTAATTAAATCTATTTTCATTAGCAATAAAAACACTTTAAAATACATAAATGAGGGTGCCTGGGTGGCTCTAGTCAGTTAAGCGTCCAAATCTTGGTTTCGGCTCATATCATGATCTCCCGGGTTCGTGAGTTTGAGCCCTGCATTGGGCTCGACACTGACAGTTCAGAACCTACTTGGGATTCTGTCTCTCTCCCTCTCTTTCCCTCTCTCTCTCTCTCTCTCTGCTCCTCCCCGGCACATTCTCTGTCAAAATAAACTTTTAAAACAGTTTAAAAAAAAAAAATACATAAATCAAATATTTACCAGTGAAATAATAATGCTCTAAAATACCCTTTTTTTCCAGGGGAAAAAAGTGGGTAATTGTTGATGCTGGGTAGACAGAGTGATTGGGGGGTGTTGGGAGGACTGATTCATTATTCTATCCTATTTTTTGAATATGTGTGAATTTTTCCCAATAAAAAGTTGGGATTTTGGTGATTGGTTTGTTTTGTTTTGTTTGTTCTTTCTATAGGAGGGTAGGGGGAGGAGCAAAAATAAGTGAAATTGAATATCCTTATGAATTTTTAAAATTAATTTGAACATATTTTTAGCCCAACAAATCTAAAATAGTTCAATTTCAACACGTAATTAATATAAAATAGCAGTGAAATACATTGCACTGTTTTTCATGAGTCTTCAAAACCAGGGTTCTTTTTACACTCATACTTAACAGCAGTCTCATTTTGTACCTGCCTCATTCTGTGTGGTCCACAGCTCCTTGTTAATTTTTTTCTTTTTAAAGCAGAATATAAGAAACTCTCAAGAATCATGGCTCTGAATATTCCCAAACTGGCCACTACTATTGCCTTCCAGACCTAAGGCTCAACTACCTCATTAAAAAGACAGGTACACGGGGCGCCTGGGTGGCTCAGTCGGTTAAGCCTCTGACTTTGACTCAGGTCATGACCTCAGTTTGTGAGTTCGAGCCCCGCATCGGGCTCTGTGCTGACAGCTCAGGGCCTGGAGCCTGCTTTAGATTCTGTGTCTCACTCTCTCTCTGACCCTCCCCCACTCACACTGTCTCTGTTTCTGTCACTGTCGAGAGAGAGAGAGAGAGAGAGAGAGAGAGAGAGAGAAAGTAAACATTAAAAAAAAAATACAGGTACTAAAAAACTTTGATAGGAAAGTAGGTGGTTGAGCTGTTCTAGCGATCCATGAAAATTCATGTTTGCAAACAGCTTTTTAAACATTATATAAAATTTTTATACATATGAAGAGAAAAGTCCATGCTACTCAATAGCTGCCATTTTTGCTACATCTTGGTAGTTTTCCTGTGAGGACTACCTTGTTTTTTGCCAGTTCATCATACTACTTGCATAGATTTACAAGGTCAAAAATAGATTTAGATGAAGATAAGAATGGGAGGTACTACGAAATCGCTTTTAAGGACCAAAGTTTTAAAGTTGACTAGGTTAAAAAAAACCCAGCAGCTCCACTGTTTATTAGGACTTTATGCAAGTTACTTAACCTTTTCAAGCTTCATTTTATTAATCTGTCAAGTGAGGATCATAAAATTTATTCATTATGACTACCTTTAGGATATGTGCTGATATACTCTGTAGTGTCCTGCACATAGTAAGAATTCAGCAAACAGCCATTAAGAACTAAAGATTTTCAACTTCAAAGAGACCATGAGGGGCGCCTGGGTGGCTCAGTCAGTTAAGCATCCCAACTTCAGCTCAGGTCATGATCTCATGATTCTTGTGAGTTTGAGCCCCGTGTTGGGCTCTGTGCTGACAGCTCAGAGCCTGGAACCTGCTTCACATTCTGTCTCCATCTCTATCTGCCCCTCCCCTGCTCATGCTCTGTCACTCTCTCAAAAATAAATAAACGTTAAAAAAATAAAAATAAATAAAAACCCAGAGACCATGAAAAAAAAAGAGCCATCTTAAAAATCAAAACAATCCAGGAGCGCCTGGGTGGCTTAGTCAGTTAAGTGTCTGACTTCAGCTCAGGTCATGGTCTTGTGGCTCAGGAGTTCCAGCTCCACATCGGGCTCTCCGGGCTCTCTGCTGTCAGCATGGAGCCTGCTTTGGGATCCTCTGTCTCCCTCTCTCTTTGCCCCTCCCTTGCTCGCACTCTTTCTCTCTCCCTCTCTCTCTCAAAAATATTAAAAAGTTCAGATTACCCTCTCAAAAAATATGTATTAAAGATTCCTGTTATTTAATTGGAGGAATTAAAGCATCATAAGCATGCTTCTGGTCAGTGAAACTAACAGAACCAGTAACTTAAGATACTCCCAACTCTCAAGGAACTGCACCCCAGAAGTCGGATTTCAAATAATCATTGTTTTCCCAACACTTCATTCTTCCCATTCCTTCTTATCAATAAATAAAATAAATGTTCTTACTTCAACTGGGCAGCTTCTTCTTCTTGCTGACGTTTTACCTGCTCTTCTTGCTTCTTTTTCTCTTCCTCTTCATGTTTCTTTTTTTCTTCTTCCTCTTTTTTCTTTAATTCTTCCTCTGCCTTCACCTTTTCTTCTTCTTTTTTCTTTCGTTCCTTGTCTTCTTTTTTTCTCTTATCTTCTTCCAGTTTCTTCTTTTTATCTTCAGGGACCTTAATAACCTCCTTCTTGGCAGTAAGTTTGATCTCCTCTTTTGGTTTCTCCCTGCTGCTCACTGGCCGCCTTTCACTGCAGTCTTTTTCCTTGTTGTTTAGTAAAGTTTCTTTTTCTTCCATACTTGCTGGCTTTTTACGCTCAGCTGGCATTATGTTACCCAGAACAATCTGTAAGAGTAAAAGAATGTCAGTATTCTTTGTAGTATTGTAGATGCAGTGACTTTTTTAGTAACGTGACGCTGTTTTTGAAACAGAACACATTAATGCATTGTTGTGAGATATTAAATAAATGCACGCAAAATGAGTATTATTTCTGTGATAAAATAACTTCCTGGTCACATTCCACATTCTATCATTATTAGCTATGCCTTTGTCTAAGTACTTTTTTTTTTCATTCTTTCTTAAGGAAAAATAACACAAACAAAAGTGGAGAACACAATATAATCAACCTCCCAAATTCAAGCATTATCAGTTATGAAACATAGCATTTAATCATAAATACTTCAGCACGCATCTGAGAATATTTTGAATCAGGTTTTTTTTTTTTTAAGTAGGCTTCAAGCCCAACACAGAACCCAATGCGGGGCTTGAACTTACCACCCTGAAATCATGACCTCAGTTGAGATCAAGAGTCAAACGCTTGGGGCAACCTGGGTAGCTCAGTGTGGGTTAAGCATCTGACTTGAGCTCAGGTCATGATCTGCTGATTTGTGAGCTCGAGTCTCACACAGTAGGCTCTGTGCGGTCAGCACAGAGCCCGCTTCAGATCCTCTGTTCCCCTCTCTCTCTGCCCCTCCCCTCTTGTGCTCTCTCTCAAAAATAAACGTTGGAAAAAAAAAGACGCTTAACTGAGCTACCCAGGCGCCTCTGAATCAGTTTCAATCCCAACATTTCACTTTGGTGAAGAGATTCTGGTGACATTATTCCATACAATGTGCAACAGAAGTATTATAGCAGGAACATAAACAAGCTCCTGCCATCTATAAATGAACAGACAAGGGGCGCCTGGGTGGCTCAGTCAGTTGAGCGTCTGACTTTGGCTCAGGTCATGATCTCACGGTTTGAGTTCAAGCCCCGCGTTGGGCTCTGTACTGACAGCTTGGGGCCTGGAGCCTGCTTCAGAGTCTGTGTCTCCCTCTCTCTCTGCTCCTCCCCTGCTCACACTCTGTCTCTCTCTCTCTCAAAAATAAAGATTAAAAAAAAATTTATATAAATGAACAGACAAAATGACACAAATTCATGCCATCGTTTTCAACCTTATCAAACTTTCAAATACAGAAACCGCCAAATATCTCAAATTAGACTTTGAATCTTTTCATTAGCATCAGTCAAAATTAATCTATAAATAAACATAAGGATGATTATAGAATCTGTATATTCTGTCCTGTATCTGCCAATACAGTAACCATCAGCCCAGGGCTTCTCAGCCTCAGCATTACTGACATTTCGGGCAAGGCAATTCTTTGGGGCTTTTGTTTGGGGGGTGGGGGCTGACACTATTTTGTGCACTACATGAAGTTTAGCAGCATCCTGCCTTCTCTACTGAGGTACCAACAGTATCTTCCCAGTTTGACAACCAAAAATTACTCCACACACTGCCAAATGTCTCCTGGGAGCAAAATCACCACCAGTTAAAAACCACTGCACTAGCCACAAGTAGCTACTTACATGCAAATTAATTAAGAGTTTGAAATTCCATTTTTCAGTCACTACCCGTATTTCAAGTACTCACTTCCACATGGCTAGTGACTACCACATCAGTGCAGATACAGAATATTTTAATTATCACATTAAGTTCTACTGGATAACGTAAGTCTACAGCAGATGCTCTATTAACTGGAAATAAACTGTAGAACAAAAAACTGTATTTCCCAGCAAAATTCAGCATTTTTCTTTTCAAAAAATAAATTTTCTCTGTGTACTAGTTTTCTAATATAATTTCTTTAATGGACAGCAATTCATGTTTTGAGTCCTAAATCATCTCAAATTGCACAGGAGAAAATCAAAATACTTTCTATTTAAGAAACACAGAATTAAATTATTTAAACTGCTTAGTTTATTAAAAGCTAAATATACACACAGTATTCTTAATTATTTTCAAATATAGATTTTAAGTGACAGCAATAAAAACTAGGTTAGCAAACAAAACATTTGCAATAATAAACATTTATTTCGTAAACACACACACACATTTATTTCAGCACTCCAATAAAATGTTATCATAGAAAGAAAACCTAGGCCAATAAAAACACTTTAAGTAATTTTTGGAGGCACATTCAATACTCTATATCTTTTCTCAGCTACCTCTTCCCCTTTTTCTTTTGACTCTGCTGTCTACGTTCTATGCATTTATTTTGACGGTAACACCCAAAGGCTTTAGTTAACCTCAATGGTTTGTAACTCAGAAGGAAAAAAAGCTGTCAATCCCGTTTAGGCAATCATTAAAACACGAAAGAGCATAATTACTTATCTGTGTGGCAAGGTTGCCTTAACATTTATGCTATCTGGGAAGTGCAGCTTACACAGCTTCAAATAACCCACCTTTAATGTGAAAATACCATGCCCTAAAGCAAGCAAACTTTTAAAAGAGAATACTCATAGCTACCACTCACTGGCACCACAGTAAACATCTTACATACATTATCTCATTTAATACTAAAATCTTTATGAGTTGGGTATTATTTTCCCTATTTTATAAATGAGTAAACTGAGACTTGACCAAGTAACTTGACCAAGGCCTCCACAGCTGGTGACAGAGCAGGAATTTGAACCCATACTCTCAACTAAAGTTATTAAGAACCATGCGTACCAAACTGTGAGGCAGAAGACTTGATCATAGATACTGTGACAAATCATACAATAACGTATCTGAATAAAGAGTCCCTAATAGCAGTTTTTACATTACGTTTTTAACTTTTGGCAGATATTAGCGAAAACATACAGGGATGATAATTCCTAAGGTAGCAATACAATCTTATTTAGATTGTCATTATATGCAAAATAGAATACTGTTTATATATAGAGTATGGATTTTCCAAAATGAAGTATCAACAAGCGACATTTCAGTAATACAAGGAACTACACACAATAAAAAGAACGGCATCAAAATTTACAAGTAATGTCTCATTTATCAAGGTAAGACTACATATTAAGTTCTACAAAAACATTAAGAAATTCACTTAGAATCTGACAAATTCATAAAGGATCATTTGTTAGCTTAACAGAGTTTCCTAAACTTCTGTGACTCTACAGTACTCATTTATTCAATAAATGTTTAAGTGCCTACTATATCAAACTGTAGTAGGCACTCATGAATTGGTCCTGCTCTACAGCATGATAAAACAGATTCTCAGTAAGACTCTTAAGTCTTGGTACTGTTAGATTCTTTGAATCCCCTCATCTTTGTATGACAAACACACCCAGAGTACACTTGGAACTAAATTTCAGTGAACAAAAAAATGTGATAAAAATGTACAGGCTCATGTAAAGACGGCAATGCAACACGTGAAAATAACACAGGCTCTGAAATCAGACGCTTACTCTGCAACCTGCTAGCTATGGGAACTGGGCAACTTCTCTGAGTCTACCCATTGATAAAATGGAGGCACTGCTACCTCTCTCAGAGAATTCTTAAACTACTAACAGAGAGACAATTCTTAAACTACTAACAAAGCAGCTAGCATCCAGAAGGCGTTCAATAAATGTTTATTCTTTCACACCGAACACTGAAAAGTTCGCTGGAAGACGAGAGTTTTTAGGGTTAGGACTACTAGACTTTCTCCACTCCAATTCTCGATTTTTACACTGACATGACAGCAGAAGAGTGACCCATCCAATTACACTAGTTTAATGGCTGAGTCAAGCCTCACTGTCCAGTGCTCTTCTCCACTAAATGCCCTGACTCAAGATTTTAAAAGCCAAATTTACAAACAACGTAATTTAGATCAGTACGCACTTGTACTGTCAATTAAACTGTATTTAGTGAAATGCCAAAATTTAAACTATTTTGATAAATCCATGCTTTAATAAACAGCCAAAGATTGTATCTGAAGCGCTTCAAAAAGTTTTTCAAGTAGAGACTAAAATTTTAAATAGACTGCATCTCAAAATAATCAAGATAAATACGAGTGATCTTTTAATTCGAATATGATTAGCTTACAAATTACGCAGTACAATCACAGCCAGTCCTTAAAAGGAAACCATGCTTTTAAAACCACCTTCCTAGCTCCCCGAGTAGAGTCCTGGCTCTTGGGTTGTATATTTTAGTTGGTTTTCTAAAAATACTCTCGATGCCTAAAAGAAAGTAAAACTACCTTATTAGTTAGTAAAACAAGTATCAATGGAGTGTACTGGGGGGGCGGGGGGCAGAACGCAGAGAAAGGGATGTTTCCCTTTTAAAGATATCCCTTTAACAAAGTACCATATGGATCATGTATGAAATCACAATCAGGCTGCTCTGAAAATATTTC
Source organism: Panthera pardus (assembly GCF_024362965.1). Lineage (NCBI taxonomy): Eukaryota > Metazoa > Chordata > Mammalia > Carnivora > Felidae > Panthera > Panthera pardus. The sequence goes on along the minus strand of NW_026526991.1, from coordinate 130,074,523 downwards.
AGAGTTAGACAATGCTGTTTTACCTTTTAATTCTTTATTATTCAAAATGTTCTATGGGCAGAATAGCACCGGGGCATTATCTCCCAGTCTCTGGCTTTTCAAAACGTCCTTCCTATCAAGGACTCATTCAAAGTTTTTACAAATTTCACCAGAGTTCAAAACTGGTTTTCTCGAGGAGTTGTACATTTCTTACAAACACCTAAAACTACGATAAACGACAAGGGTGATGGTTTTACTTTGGTCGGCTGCATCACTACATACGGGTCCTCAAAGAGCAAGCGGGCAGGTGGTCCGGTTCACCGTGCACCCCCAAGATCCTAAGGTGGTTCTGCTTGGCCAACCTGACGACCAAATACCCCGTGATGATCTCCTTAGTTCAGAAGTACCAACGAGAGTAAGTACTAGGAGCCTTGGGACGAAGCCAAGGGAAGAACCCTCAGTCTATGTGACTAAACAGAAGTGGAGCAAATAACCCATGCCCACCATTCCCAAACACGCCGAATCCCCTTCCCCTCCACACACATGTCCCACAAACCCCTGCTCCGGCGGCACATTCCCATACCCAACACGCTTCCCCGCCACAACTCCCTTTCCCACGGGTAGCCACGGTCACCTTCGCGGACCATCCTCGCCCCAACCCCAACTTCTCACCCCACACTCCCTCACCACCCGAGACCGGGACTCTCCGACAGGTCTCCCCACTCCACATCCTCCCACACACGCACCCTCCCCACTTCCTCGCCCTCGCTTCCCTCCCGGCTCCCGAAGAGCTTTCCCCAACCTCCCCTCGCGCCACTCCACACCCCCAAACACCTTCACCCCGCCACAGCAGGCTCCCCGCCTTCAGCCCCGAGGCCCAGCCCGGGCATGTGGGGCAGACACCCCCTCGGCCGCCCCTCATGTCTGCCCCGGGCCGGGGGCGCCCGCGGTGATGGGAGCCTCCGGGAGAGGGGTCTGAGGAGGACGACGCCGGAGCTGCGGTCCGTGTACTGCTCGCCGCCCCCGGAGCGCTGGGGTGCGGAGTCGCCTCTTGGGTCCCTCGGGGAGTAGGAGTCCAGGCCGGTGCCCCCCAGTCCCGCTTCCTCCCGATCGTTGGAGCGGAGGGGAAGGAGGTTCCCCGGGACTCACCTCGAGCCTGTTGTCAACATTAGCCCCGGGTTTCCCAGCACCAACTCCAGCGCTCGGGCTCTCCCCTCCCCTCCCCCCACCTATCTCGCAGCCGAGGGCCCGCCTTCCCTCAGCTCCCCCTCCTCCCTCCGCCCGCCGGCCCTCCCGCCCGCCACTCACCAGCGCGGCCAGGCTGCGAGTGGGGGCGGGGCGGAGGGTGGGGGAAAGGAAAAAGCCGTCCACGCACTTGCCTGATCGCAAACTGTCCGGGTCTCCATTCCGCCGGCATGACGATGCCCTTGGCTTAACGCTGGGGTGGCGGATCGCGAGAAAACACTCATAGATGTGCGACGCACAAAGCGGCTAGTTCAAATGGTCTACTCGATGGGAGGAGCGAGTTTTTCAGACAGGCAACAAATAGGGCAGCCACAACCAGCACCTCAAGCCAGGTCCCCAGCGGAGGGGAGGAGTGTTACAAGGACCGAAGGCAGGAAGTGGATTGGTCGCCTGGAAAGGGAAAGCGCCTGAATTAGAGATGCGCAGGCGCAGGTACTGCGGGCCGGAGGGGAGGGGGGGGGGTAGCTAGAATGGGGTGGGGCGGAGCTAACAGGAGGTAAGGAAGGGCGGTGGAACAGTAGGAGAATTACGGAGCGCCATTAAGGACAAGTTTGGCCACGTGATCCTCAGGGGAGTTTCCAGGAGCGAACGTAAGGAAGAGGTCTAAGAAGGGAAAGTTTGATTGGACTAATTCAAGGGGTGAGGTTGAAGACTTAGGAAGTTAGAAACTGGAGAAGCTAAAGAATATGGCTGGTGAGGAAGGTACAGGTTGGTTAGGAATGGGTCTAGGTTTGAGTGCCCTAGAAAGACTACGAAAGTCCCGTAGGGGAATTTCCAGAAGCAGTTTTTAGGTGTTCCACGTAAAAACAACCCAGAGTGAAGAAGAATCAAGGTTTTTCCTCAACAGGTCTTAGAAGGTACCCTGTTCTAGCAAACGAATTTTAAAAATTACAATGAAATGACCTCCATGAAGTCATTATTGTAGTCACAATTGGCTAGTCTTGTCATTTCTTCCGAATGTGAAACGAAGTCAGCTTCTTAAAATGGGTATTAGTTTATCAATTGAGTTTGTGTATCCGGCCTCCGATTTTTATTGAAACTGTGCTTGGATCTGCCAACATGATTTCACCGGGTGTTCGTACTGGTTGGCTTTGGCTGATCAGGAGCCAAAGGAACAAAGGTGCCAAACTGGTCTTGATTCTTGCTTGACATGTGGCGCCCCACCCGATATACAAGCCCACAAAATGAGCTGCTACCAACCTCAACTACTTGAGGAAGGTCTAGGTTCACTTATATTCAGCTTTTGCCCATTTGCTTCTATTTACTATTTTCCTATCCCGTTTAGCTTGCAAATTGCCTTCACAAGTTAAGGGTTAATGTTTCCTGTACTTAATTTTTTTCCCCCAAAACACTTACTTCCAAGAGGTCAATCATTTAAAGGGTAGTGAAAGAGAAAGACAGTACTACAATTCTGTACCTCTGATAAACAATTAGGAGAGAACTGTCCCAAAACACCTTACTGGGGATGACCACCAGTGTTCTTTTCAAAAGTATTTCTCATTTTGTCTGGCTACCCTAAGAAAATTTACCTATGCTGTTAATAAATAAATTCTGCTTATCCTAACTGAAGTCAACTTTTGCCTTTCATCGAGTATTAAAAGGAAACCAACTGAATACATGGGATCAAAAAAGAGGAGAGCATTAAAAAAAATTTTTTTTTTCCAGATGCAGGGCTCGAACCCACAAACTGTGAGACCATGACCTGAGCTGAAGTCAGATGCTTATCGGACTGAGTCACCTAGGCGCCCCAAGAGGAGAGCATTTTTATGGAGATTTTGCTTATTTTAAATTTGTTTTAATTAATAATCATAATAATACTGTTGGTAAGTATTAGGATTCTCATTTTACAGAAACTGAGTCACAGAAAGATTAATTTGATACCACAAAACTAGTAAGCATAGCATTATATGCAAATCTAACTGAAAACCCAAGATATTTTTGATGTATCCTATTGCCTTTATGCCTAGACTTTTTCATAAACTGAAAATGCTCCCCATTGTTTTCTTTCCAAAGAAAGATGTCAAAAGCCACCGGAGCCTTCTAATGTGGGGTATCATTGCAATCTGTAACTGCAAGAAATACATTTCTCTGAAGAAGCCATCATTTTTGCATTCTGATAATTCAAACTTCACTTTTTCAGTAACTCCATTATATTTAGCTTTTAAGGGTTTAGATATATCATTATTTGAGAAAATTGTAAAAAATGCCTTTTTCTTTTTGCCTGTTGACAGAACTGTATGATATGAAAAAAGAAAAACCTGATATGTATATATATATACTTACATGATACTATTTTCTATTTAAGGGGCCGTTGGGTGGCTCACTTGGTTAAGTGTCCAACTTCGGCTCAGGTCCTGATTCCACAGTTCATGAGTTCAAGCCCCGCATCAGGCTCTCTGCTGTCAGCAGAGTCTGCTTCGGATCCTCTGTCTCCGTCTCACTCTGCCCTTCCCTACTCACTCTCTCTCTCAAAAATAAATAAACATTAAATGTTTTTAAATCCAGTTACAATGCTGCTTCTCAGAAGAAAGCAAACGCAAAAGAAAGGGATTACAATATCAGGGCAGGACAAATCCTAAATTTAAAAAAAAACACATGTGAGATGAACTGCCTGGTGCTCTGCCAGAAATATGCTGTATCTTGAACAAATCCATCTGTCTTTTAGATGCTAATGTCCAGTTTGACTAAGCTAGTTGAAGCTACCTGTTTCTTTAAGCACCCACCTCTTCAAAGTATATGGTGGAAATTTGTCAAACAACTTTACCTTTGTCTCTCTACTTAATAGTTTCTCGAATGTGTTGTGATATATTCATTCAATAAGAAATATCTAAGTGAGGGTACATTTAAGCAAATGTAAATATCACATATATGAAACATAATAGTACCAGTTACCAAATCATTGAGATATCTCATGGGACTGGAAGATTGAAAATCAGTTCACTAATACTGCCTTCTATTAATTTGAGCAAAATGGAAATGAAGCAATGTGAGCTTACTCTTTTTTTTTTCTTAGTTTTGATAAATATGTGAGTCAAAAAAGCAAAATAAATCACAAGATTTTATGAAGTGCTTAGAACAGTGCCTAACAAATTAGTGAAAGTCCTGTAAATGAGATTATAATCTAATGAAGGAGCTGGATAGTAAATAAGCAAAAAGTTAAAAGGTTGGAATATATGTAGCAAAGGAAATAAACAGGGTAATATAATGGAGAGTAACTGGAGAGAAAGAAGAGGCTGGCTATTGTAGAGTGGTCAGGAAAGGCTTCTGTAATGATACAAAATTTGAGCTAAAACCTGAAGAATTGAAAGGTTCAAGTTTTGCAACTCGATATATAGATCTCCAATGGGCAGAGAGGAGGGTTGTGGCATAGACGTGACAATTAGAGCATCATCAACATTGCTAGTATTCAAGGTCATAAGAAAGAATGAGTTAACCAAAGAAAATGTAATAAGAGGAGAGGGTCCAGGATTAAGCTCTGAGAAACTTCCAAATATAGTGGTTAGGTCTCTAAAAACGAGGAGTAAAGAAAGGGAAAACCTGGAGAGTGCAGTGTCACGAAAGCCCCAAAAAAGAAGCATCAGGAAAGGAAAAGTGGTTAACTGTCTAAAATATTGTTAAGAGAACATAATAATGGGGACAGAGAAGGGCTCATTGGATTGACACTATAGAGATCAATATTGACTTTGTAGGTGGCAGTTCAATGAAATAATGGGGACAGATTGGAATGGTTCAGGACTAAGTTAGGGATGGGAAAAGTGAAGACAGGTATTTGAAAAACTATTGTGAAGAGCCGCAGAAAAATATAACAGGAGGAGATTATGGGAGGATTTTGTTTTGTGTTTTTTACATTTATATCTTTTTTGTATTTTTTTATGAGAGATATAGAGGAAGTATATTAATGGGAATGATCCAATAGGGAGAGAAATATTAATGATGCAGGAGACAGAAAGAAGGTAACAAAGGAGCAAAATCCTTGTGGTAAAAAGGAATGGAATCTAAAGTACAAGCAGGAGTGCCTTTGATAGCAGTGGCATTTCTACAAGATATTAAGAGAGAAGACAGAGAAGATGGATGCGTGGACAGGTAGGCTTGTAGACTTGGAAGGGGGACTATAAAGAACTTCCTCCTTGATCATTCCTGTTTTCTCAATGAAATTGGAGGCAAGGTCATCAGCTAAGAGTGAGGTGAGGGAGAGACTGGGGGAGGTTTGAAATAAGAGGGGAAAGTAGGAAAGAGACACCTTGAAGAGTGTGAAAGCAATGGAGATGCATACTAAGGATTGTTGCTGACACACTACTTGATGTTTCTGATCATGAATTTAAAGTAAAACCATCCAGCCTACATATGCCAATTTCTCAAGAAGAGATGAACAGTTCGTTTTTTTTTGTTGTTGTTGTTTTGGGTTTGTTTGTTTGTTTTCCATGAGAGGGATGACAAAGAAAAGAGTAAGGGGATTGTGTGTTTGCAAGAGAGTGATAATCATGAAGGATCATGGGTGCGGAGGGAAGTTAAAGGGAACAAGATGTGAGTGTGCATAGGGTTAACATATTGACAGGAGTAGAGGTTGCAAAGAAAATGGTGACCAAAAAACTGTTTAATAACAAAAACTCAACTGAGTATATTTGGAAGATCTAATTGGCTTTATTAAATGATTCATGAATTGGGCAGTATACCATCTAGGAAATAGGAAAAAAAAGCTCCATCAAGCTGTAGAAAAGAGACAGTTGGTTTTTTTGTATTTTTTTAAATGTTTATTTTCTTAAGAGAGAGAGAGAAAGACAGAGCGTGAGCAGGGGTGGGGCAGAGAGAGAGGGAGACACAGAATTTGAAGCAGGCTCCAGGGTCTGAGCTGTCAGCACAGAACCTGATGTGGGCCTCGAACCCATGAACCGTGAGGTCATGACCTGAGCCAAAGTCAGATCCTTAACCAACTGAGTCACCTAGATGCCCCAAAAAGATACCGTTTTTTGCTTTGTTTTGGTTTGTTTTTTCTAAGTTTATTTATTTATTTATATGTATATAATTTATTGTCAAATTGGCTTACATACCCAATGCTCATCCCAACAAGTGTCCTTCTCGATGCCCATCACCCATTTTCCCTCTCCCCAACCCCGTCATCTACCCTTAGTTTGTTCTCATATTTAAGAGTCTCTTGTGGTTTGCCTCCCTCCCTCTCTGTATTTATAAAGAGACAGTTTTTAAAGGTAGAGAGTGGAATAAAGGAAATTATTAGCAAAGAAGGCACTGTTTTAGGCAAGGTCACCCTCGTAAGGGGAGGAATATGAGTGTATTCCTAGTGCTGACCAGAAAATTCCATGGTGACTGGTTAAAGGCTACACTCCTGTGAGGACTGCAACTGCATTAGGTAGTTAGTCTTGGTTTGCTGATATGAGGCCTTCACCTAAGTGACGCCATTTGGGCCCCGTGGTTTGCTTCTTTTTTTTTCTTTTTTTTTTTTTTAATTTTTTTTTTCAACTTTTTTTTTTTTTTTTTTTTTTTTTTTTTATTTTGGGACAGAGAGAGACAGAGCATGAACGGGGGAGGGTCAGAGAGAGAGGGAGACACAGAATCTGAAACAGGCTCCAGGCTCCGAGCCATCAGCCCAGAGCCTGACGCGGGGCTCGAACTCACGGACCGCGAGATCGTGACCTGGCTGAAGTCGGACGCTTAACCGACTGCGCCACCCAGGCGCCCCCCGTGGTTTGCTTCTTAACAAAACCAAGAACATCAGTGAATTAAAGGGGATAGGGGAGGACATCAGAATGTGGTTCCGGAGAGCTGCGGTAGCTGGGAGTAGAGACGAACAAGTCCAGAAGACCTGAGGGCTTTTAAAGAGGATGGAAGAGAACTAGTTTAAAAGCCACCACGGAAAGCAAGACACGTGCATCTCTGAAGTCAGACTGCGTGAATTCAAATTCTAGTTCCAAAATACACCAGCTCTTTGAGCTGGGGCTAATATTTTAACCAGTTTTTTTTTTTTCTTTAGCCAGTTTAGATCACAGCTTTTAATTCTTAAAAATCTTGATAACAGTACTTTTTCATAGGGTTTTGCGAACAGTAAATGAGGTAATTCAAATAAAAGCACTTAGCTCACAGTATATGCTCTGTGTTAGCTAGTACTAAATCATTTCAGAAATATTAAACACAGTCATCTAAAGGATCTAATTGGCCTTGCAGTTCATATAAATAGTGTTTCAACACATCTTTCCTTGCCTTAATGCAACTATGACATCATTGCACCTGAAACCTTTTACACCAAGCATTGGAAATCTTGTGCTAAGAAGATGCACTTAAAATGAAAATTAAAAATAAAAGGGGGAAAATCAGATCGCCACAATGTACACTTTAAATATTTTACAATTTTATTTTTCAATTCTACCCCAATAAAGCTGGGAGGCCAGCAGGGGAAGAAAAGGAAGAGATTTCTCAGCTGTTGTAACCAATAAAGGCAGAGGTTTGTAAATATCATCTTTTTTTTAATATGTACTTTTAATTTTTTTAATGTTTATTTGTTTTTGAGAGAGAGAGCGCGCGCGCACGAGTGGGGGATGGGCAGAGAGAAAGGGAGACACAGAATCCAAAACATGCTCCAGGCTCTGAGCTGTCAGCCCAGAGCCCCACACAAGGCTCGAACTCACAAGCTGTGAAATCATGACCTGAGCTGAAGTCAGATGCTTAACCAACTAAGCCACCCGGGGGTCCCTGTAAATATTGTTTCTAATTCTGGTTTTACTTCAGTGTGTCCAGCAGAATAACCGATCTCAATATTTGGGGGGAGGGAACTAATGAGTAAGTGGTAAGAAAGCTAATCCCAGGTCATCTAATTGTCTTAATTTAATTCCTGAACTATATTTCTGAGTCTTTGCCGTGGGACAGCTGTGATGAAATATTCCACATATATTCAAACCTAAAATGTTCAAAATTGGACTTCATGTTGGTCTGCAACTCCACTACTTCTTTTTTAATTTTTATTCTTTCAGTTAATGGTGCTAAAGGGCATCAGAATATGCCACGCCAAAATATGGCACTCCAGCATGACCGTTATTTTCAGCTGAAGACAATTGAGAATCAACAGCTTCAGGAAGAATTCTCTAGAACTCCCCTTATCTGCATAAAAGCAGTGCATGAATTTCCCTTTGTGAAGGTTTCTGCCCCACCCCCAACTCCTGTATCAGGAAGAAGAGAGGGACTCTTATCACTGGTGATAGTCAACACCCAGAAGCGTTTGCATAAACAGATCAACCACAGCAACCCTTATCTTCTATCAGTTTCCCCATATATTTCCAAGTCACTTCCCCACACTGTGTCATCCCTTGAAGCCCAAGCCCCTTCCCCTTTGTTACAATGATGCACAAACCTTGAGTCTAACTGCTTCTTTGTGTTTTACTTCTTTTTGGTGAATTCCTGTGCATGTAAATATTAATAAAAATAGTGTCTTTTCTCCTGTTAATCTTTTGTTAGCTTAATTCACAATTCCAAATGAAGAACATAGAGGAAAAGGTTTTCTCTGGTAGTTAGGTAGTCCTTATTCCTCACCCCTTGTCCAAATACAATCCGCATGTCTCAGAAAGATAGGGGCGTCTGGGTGGCTCAGTCAGTTGGGCGTCCGACTTCGGCCCAGGTCATGATCTCATGGTTTGTGGGTTCGAACCCCGCATCAGGCTCTGTGCTGACAGCTCAGAACCTGGAGCCTGCTTTGAATTCTGTGTCTCCCTCTCTCTCTGCCCCTCCCCACTCAGGCTCTGTCTCTGTCTCTCAAAAATAAATAAACATTGAAAAAAAAAATAAAAAGAAAGAAAGATCTTGCCTGGGTCCTCACCCATCTCCCCACCCCCACAGCCTCAGTTCATACCCACATAATTTAAACCCACACTGCTGGCAACCATCTCTTAGTTCTCCTGCCTAATTGCTTCTAGTCTTCTCCACTTCTGACCTCAGAGGGTCTTAGATCATTTAACTCCCCTTAGTGGCAATCATCCCCAAACTTCTTTGATCATACAATCATATGGGGAGGGGAGGAGGGCATCCTCCCAATGCATGTATATTTACTTCGATACAAACTGTGTATATATGTAATACTACACAAATATAGCCCCCCCAATAGAAAAGGTAAGAATAAAAAACTCACAGAAATTCTAATATTTTTGCCTAAGTAAATCATCTTGCATACCCCTTTGTGCCAGTCTACTTTGGAAGCCACTGACTTATGAGGTAAAACTCAGAGTCTTCAGCAGGAGCCCCTAATAATGCATACCTTTTGCCTATATATCTAGTCTCACTTCCTACTATTTTCCCCACAGGTCTAAGTTCTAGCTATAATAAATAACCTGCACAGACTAGACTTCCTCTTCCCTTAGTGCACATATTATGCTTTGGTCTAGAATGCCCTTTCTCCCATGAATGTGTTCTAATTAGGAGTTCAAGCATCATTTCCCCGGGGAAGGGATTCTTTATCACCACCAGCCCACATATATCCAATTAGGTCCCTGGCCCTACCTGGTTTCCATAGTAGCCTCTGAACATCTCTGTTATAACATTCATTATATTATATTGAAATAATCTGTTTATATTTGTTTTCTCATTAAAACTGTGAGCTCCTTGAATATATGATTTATAGCTTCTTAATCTTTGTGTCCTGGGGCCACAGAAGGCATTTAATAATATTTTGATAGAAGAATTATTAAGTGAATGAATAGGAAGGGGATTAGAATATTCCACTCCAAAATATGCCACTTTGGCATACAAATTATTTTGAGCTGAAAGCAATTGAGAATCAACAGGCACAAAGAAGCCGCCTCCGGCCTTCCATTATCTGACTGAAAGTAGAAACCTCTGTGAAATGAGGACTTCCATTGATCTTCTCTCAGAGAGATCTGTGACCATGAAGAAGATGGAAAGTTGACACCAAGATGAGTCTGAACAAACAAACCTTACTAAAACAAGCCTTATATTCCATTAGTTTCCACATATATTTACCTTCCCATAATTTACTGCCCCTAGAAGTCCAAACTCTCCTTTGTCCAATCACTTTTCCATAATTTATCACCCTTTGTTAAAATGGCATATAAGCTTCTGAATCTATTTCTTTGGATTTTCACTTCTTTTCTGTGTAGCCTCCTTGCATGTAAAATTAAAAACATCAATTAAAGTTGTAAACCATGTCCTCCCTTTAATCTGTCTTTTGTTAGCTTAATTCATACACATCAGCTATAACACCTAAGAGGATAGAGGAAAAGTTTTTTCTCTTCTACAAATGCTGGCTTGGAAGAGGCAGAAATATCTGTGTACTGATGCAGGAATGTAGGATTAAACCAGAGCGAAAATAAGGTGACTGGGTGGCTCAGTTGGCTAAGCGTCCAACTTTGGTTCAGGTCATAATCTTGTGGTTTCCAAGGTCAAGCCCCATGTTGGGCTCTGTGCTGACAGCTCAGAGCCTGGAGCCTGCTCCAGATTCTGTGTCTCCCTCTTTCTCTGTCCCTCTCCCACTGGCATTCTGTCTTTCTCTCTCTCAAAAATCACCAAACATTAAAAAAAAAAAACTAGAGTGAAAGGGCGCAACACTTTAGAGGAAACAATCATAGACTGTAGTTTCATTTTTATTTAATAATTTTTTAGAGAGAGAGTGTGTGTGTGTGCACAGGGGAGAAGGCCAAAGGTAGGGAGAGAGAGAATATGTAGGCTCCACACTCAGCACAGAGCCCAACATGGGGTTCAATCTCACGACCCTGGGATCATGACCTGAATTGAAATGAACCCTTGGATGCTCAGCTGAATGAGCCACCCAAGTGCCCCAACTTCTGTGTCAGTGGTAAAGGAATGGGTGTAATTTCCAACTTATTTGTCGTTGGGAAGACTGTACTGCAGACACAATTATGTTTACATTAAACTTCCCTAAATTTTCCCCCATAGAAGCTGTAGAAGTAGCCATTCGTATTGTGTTTTGCTCCCTTTCTTCCATCTTCATGAAAGACTCATCTAAACCCTTTGGTTTAAATTTCTCATACCCAACATTCAATGTCATTTAATAATAATGACATAAACTGTCATCTTTTGGTACTTCCTAAATTGCAAGTTCTATGCAACTATTCTTTTATTATTTTTTTAATTTTATTTTTAAAAATATTTTTCTTTTTAAAAAAATTTTTAAAGTTTATTTATTTTTAGAGAGGCAGCACAAGCAGGGTAGGGGCAGAAAGGTGAGAGAGAGAATCAACTATTCTTTTTTTAAATTTTAAAACAGCTCAATCATAATACAGCTAACATTGCTTATTTACTATGTGTCGGCATTGTTCTAAACATTTATATGCACTAATTATTTAATCCTTACAATAATCCAATGTGATAGGTACTATTAAGCCCATTTTACTAATCGGGAAAATGAGGGACAGAGCAGTTAGGGAACCTGTCCTCGTTCCCAGCTGCACTGTCAGTGCAGAGCCCAAGGAGGGGTTCGATCCCATGAACTGTGAGATAATGATCTGAGCCAGTATCAAGAGTTCTGAGGCTTAACTGACTGAGCCACCCAGGCACCCCACCCCTTCCACTCATCCTCATCTCACTTAATGGCATCAACATCAACTCAGTTGTTCCAGAAGCAAAGCTAAGAAAGGGACAAGGGATGGGTCACTTACCTCAAGGATATTTTCTAAAGGAGCAACATTTACAATAGTTTTCTTTTCTTTATTTTTTAAATGTTTATTTATTAATTTTGAGAGGCAGAGACAGAGCGTGAGCAGGGAAGGGGCGGAGAGAAAGAGGGAGACACAGAATCCGAAGCAGGCTCCAGGCTCTGAGCTGTCAGCACAGAGCCCAATGTGGGCTTGAACCCACGAACCATGAGATCATGACCTGAGCCAAAGTCAGATTAAACTTAACCAACTGAGCCACCCAGGCACCCCAACAATAGTTTGCAAAGACAGTGTGTTAACATGATAGTTGTTATGGCTCTGATGAAATGATGTGAGAGTGAAAATAAGACCATGGCACAAGTAAAGAATATGGTTTAAAAAAAAAGTACTTTAAAAATACACTCCCTCCTTCACTAAGCAGCAGGAGAGGATAAGGAGCTTGTTACAACCTGATGTTGTCCTTCAGTTATTCATCCTTGACACCTCTGTTTACTTGCATAACTCCTATTTCATTTTTAAGGTTGCAGTTTATGTAATCCTCCAGACTAGGTAACATTTGCCTCAGTTACATGGTTTCATAGCAGCTTATACCCACCCTTCATGATTCTTTTACAATTATAATTAACTATTCATGTGATTACTTCTGTTTGACATTGTAAGCTCCTGAAAGTAGGGACCATGTCTGACTTTTTCACTTCTATATTCCAAAGAATCTAGCACAATGCTAGCATATAGTAGGTACTCAATAAATATTAAGTAAATGCCTGTTACTTTCCATCGGATGAATATATGCCAGATTGATTTTCAATAAAGTAAAATAATGTCAAGGTTCTATTGTGTTGGGTAGGAGATGGGAGTCACTGAGTTATAGAATGCGAGAATTGGAAGTACTCTCACAGAACACTCAAGATAAATACCACTCAAGCAAACACTTAAAAAAAAATCATTATCCCCACTCAAATACTTTATCTTTTGGGAGACAAGATAAACAGAGGAAAAAAATGTTCAGCTGAAAACACTGCCTCTATGTGTTATGGGAATTCAGGAAAGGAAGGGGTCAGCTTGGGTGCATCAATTAGAGGTTTCACAGAACACAGGTGGGAGACCTGAGCTGCAAGTCTCAATGGTGACAGATGGACTTTCTGAGAGAGTGAGCATAGAGATGAAAATCAGAAGTTGGAAAAGGAAAACGAGAGAAAAAGCATTCAGAATAGAAACCAAGGATAGAGGACTAACAGGGCAAAGTGTCATGGCAGCCAGTGGAAGAGTCGCAAGATTGAATGCATGGATAACAGACCAAAAGGATGAGCACAGTGCATCCTGCAGTCATACATTTCTAAAAAGGGTCACATAGCTATGGTAGGTGGTCTCTAAGATGGCCTTCAATGATGACTGCCTTCTGGTCTTCACACCCTCATGTAATCCCCTCTCCTTGAGCCTAGGCTGAATTTAGTGACTAACTTCCAGTGAGTAAAATACAGCACAAATGATGGTGTGTTAGTACCCATGTTAGTTTACAAACACCAAGATGCAGCTTCCTCTCTCTCTCTCTCAATCTGAGGGCAGCCAGTTGCCATATGGTGACCTATTCTTCAGAAAGGCACACACAGCAAAGAACTGAGGGAGGCTTCTAACCAACAGCCAATGATGAATTCAATCCTGCTAACAACTACATGGGTGAAATGAAAGTCCATTCTCCCCTAGATGAGCCTTCAGATGAGACCACAATCTCAACTAGCAGTCAGACTGCAACCTCGTGAGAGGCCTGGAGCCCCAGGTACTGAGCTGAGCTTTGTCTGGATTATTGACCTACGAAAACTGTGAGATAATATGTTTGTCTTTTCAAACTACTATATTGTGGGGTAATTTGTTATACAACAACAGACAAATGATATGATAATAATCAAAGTTATTTATATATTTTTAATGTTATATGTTATATATACTCATATATATACATACACATATATATGTATATATGTATATATGTGTGTGTGTAAATATATATATATATATATATATATATTTATTTGATAAGTTAGATATATTCCACAGTGTAGGGGGGAAACTAATGAGAACAAAGAGAAGAACTTTGGTATTAACCCAAGGAAAGTAAAGATATTAAGAAGTAGTCGTTAAAAAAATTTTTTTTTAACATTTATTTATTTTTGAGACAGAGAGAACGATCAGGGGAGGGGCAGAGAGAGGGAGACAGAGGATCTGAAGCAGGCTCTGTGCTGTGAGCATAGAGCCCAATGCAGGGTTCAAAGTCTTGAACCATGAGATCACGACCTGAGCTGAAATCAAGAATCGGCCACTTAACCGACTGAGCCACATAGGTGCCCCAAGAAGTAGTCATTTTTTAAAAGAATTTCCATTAATCAGGAATTAAATAAGATTAAGTAACAGTAATAGAGAAAGATGTTATTTTTTAGCCTAAAAGATTCATTGGAATAAATTTCACCTTTTGCTCCTCAATTTCATGGGTCAGAATAGTTGTTCATATTTACCTTACTCTTCTTAACATCTCTAGTAAAAGTGGGCAGGGGTAAGGAGGAAAAATGAAATTAGTTACCTTTGGCAATAGATAAATGTTGGGTTATATATAAAAAAGAATAATGCATGTATTGCCCCATTATCACGGTAATTTGAAAATTCTTCTTAAAAAAAGTTGCTGATGGAAGAAATTAGTCTACCTTCAGAAGTATACACTTTAGCATGCTCAGTGCTTCAAATAGGGCAAAGAACCCAAGGAAAGACCTTTCTTCAAAAATAAAATAGGCCTGTTTCCAGCCTGGTGAACTGACTGTTCTCATATTTGAACATTCTGTTAATAAAACAGAATAAGCTGTATAAAGGAGGAAAAACTTTTCCCTCTACCCTCCTAGACTCTCTGGCTGGGGTCCTTCAAATTACAGATTGACAAAAGACAGATTAACAAGAATAGAGTTTATCAACACATGCATTGTGTGTGTGCAAACACAGGAGAAATTCAGTGATGAGTAACTCAAAGGAGTGGTTAGAACTTGGGCCCATATGGCATCTTAACAGAAGAACAATAAATCTGTAGAAAATATGAGACAAAGGAAACAGGGTTTAGGCTTTCAGGGGTGGCAAACTGTGGAAAGGTAAATACAAAAGGGAGTCAATGGAAGGTAAGGTTTATTTTAGTGAGTTTGTTATGTAGATTCCTCTGGTGCCTTCTCTGAGCTGATTAGCGTCTATAGTTGTGTCCAGTGATTAAGAATCATCCTGCCCTTCTTATATTTGCTTTTATATTTTCTTAAATTGCCTTCAGCTCAAAATGATCCTTATGCCAGTGTGGCATATTTTGGAGTGGCATACCATGAACCCCTTTAGAGGATACCTAGAATATTCCTATTCTCATGCTCAATCCATTGCTAATTGTCTTGTACCCTGACACACAGACTTACTTATCAGGCCTCATGCAGGCTCAAGATCATTACATTCTAGGAATTATGCTGAGAGCCACTACCATGATTAAGACCTTGTAATAACAATATAATAATAATAATAATAATAATAATAATAATAATAATGATAGCAGCTAATATGTATTATTTACATTATGCCAGGAGTTGTTCTCAAGTGTTTTATAGTTGGCTACACCAACACCATTAGGTAGGTAGTATTACAATTCCCATTTTACAGATAGGGAAACTAAGACTTAGAGTGGGACTTGGCCATGGTCCCAAAGCTAGCAGCAGGATTTCAACACAGGCTGTCAGGCTCTAATATCCATACATTCACTGGACAAATGTTTCTGGGGTACCTATTTTGTGCCAGGCCCTGTTTTAGGCACTTACGATACAATGGTGAGTAAAAACTACAACAATCTTTATCCTTAGGGAGCTTACATTTAGTTAAGGGAGATAGACAAAAAATGAGAAGCAGATTGTATGGTATGTTAGGAAATGATATGCGTTATGGTAAAAATAAGAGTGGAGTAAGGGGGAGCAGACATATGAGGGGTGATGAGGCCACTGGTGATTTTAAGAGGGACATCAGGGCAGACCTTTCTAATTTTCAGTTACAGTTTTAAAAATATTTTATAAATGTTTAAAATTTAAAATATAGCTTTTTATTTTAAGGATATTATAAGTAAACTCTACACCCAACGTGGGGCTCAGATTCACAACCCTGAGATCAAGAGTCACATGCTTTACTGACTGAGCCAGCCAAGCGCCCCTAAAATTTAAAATATTTTTAAACGTGAAAGATACAGAAAATCATAAACCAAATATCCATGTTCTCCGACAATTGGACAAATGCTAAAATTTTGAAATACTAACAGAGATAACATTTTGAAATATTTGTATCAGAATTTTCAGAAGTACTACAACATTGTAGAAATCATAAAAGCTGCTGTCCCACCCATTCTATTCTTCTCTATGCCCCCCATAACCAATTTACTAAAATTGAAATGCATCCTACCTAACCATATATTTATACTTTTACTATATATGTACATATTCATTAAAAACACACAGACTAATTTGGCATATTTTTAAAATTTGTGTGAATATCATTCCTATCAAATCTCCCCTCAACTTTATATTCTTGGGAACTATTTATGTTCTATGAGTACATCTAGTTCATTTATCTTTAATTTCTGTGTGGCATTCCATGGTATAAATAAGTTAAGCCTACATTTTCCCCTTCTCCTCTAGTGGCCCAATACACTTTCTTTTACTTTTTATAGAAAGCTTTAGAATAAAAAACTTTTAGAAATTGAAGAAACTTTAAAGACAAGGTAGACCATGAGGAAATAGAGTGGTTGTCTCCTCCCAAGATCACATAGCCAATCAATGGAAAAAATAGAATTAGAATCTGTTAGCCTGATACCCAGTACAACACTCAAGCAACTATGACAGCTTTACCTTTTTTTTAATGTTTTAATTTATTTTTGAGATACAGAGAGACAGAGCATGAGCAGGGGAGGGGCAGAGGGAGAGGGAGACACAGAATCTGAAGCAGGCTCCAGGCTCTGAGCTGTCAGCACAGAGCCTGACGCGGGGCTCGAACTCACTGACTGTGAGATCATGACCTGAGCTGAAGTCGGACGACTGAGCCACCCAGGCGCCCCGACAGCTTTACATTTTAATTCTAGTTATCTATATAGAACTGTACATAGAACCATCTCTACATCACTGTATCTATCCTGTGTGGATGTAACATAAGAATAAATAAGAGAACAAAACATTTGTTTTCCAGGAATAATAAAACTATTAAACTATATAAAACTGTAGTTTTATAACAGTATTAGTAGTTTAGTAATGATTATAATAGCTCTTTTTCCACAGTCTGCTATGTATTTTTTAAATTGAATGTTATAATTTTAAATTCAGGCAATAGCAATATGAATCAGATATTAATTCTAGGAAATAAGTCTGACTCAGTGTGGATGAAGTATGGCAAGTTCAGGAACGACCCAAGGCCGGAAGACCATTTAGGAAGCCATTGCGGTACTCCTGGAGACAGGTGCTGATGGCCCAGACTAGGCAGTAATGATGGAGAGTAGAAGGATTTGAGAACTATTTCGGATATACTGTACTTGGGGTCCAGAGACGGGATCTATATCATCTTTATTCCCAGTTGCTGCCTAGGTTTTTGCACATTTCCCTGCTGATTTGAATCCACACGTTAGGGGGGGCTCCTGGGGGGGTCAGTTGGTTGAGCCTCCCACTCTTGGTTGCCGTTCATGTCATGATCTCACAGTTTGAGCCCCAAGTCAGGCTCTGCACTGTTAGCACGGAGCCTGCTTGGGATTTCTCTCTTTCTGCCCTAACCCTGTTTGCCTGCGCATGTGCGCTCTCTGACTCTCTCTCTCTCTCTCTCTCTCTCAAAAAATAAACATTTAAAAATAAATAAATGAATCCATGCCTTATGGACATGCCATACCTTCTTCCCCTCCTCAGCATCAACTGCCACCTTCCTACTTGTTCCTCTTCATTCACCAGAGGCTTCAACGCAAGACGAAGACCTCAATTCTGGCCATTTCCAACCTGATGTTAATGTTCCAATGGCAACTTGCCTAAAGATCTGACCTCTCAGTTCCTTGACCTTCACACCTCTGATGACATTTTCCACACTCTACTTTAGCCAACTAACCTTATCATTGTCAAATTTTGCATCACTTCAATCATCACATCAAACACCCCATTTTCTTGCTAAGATCTTCTGTTCTAGCTCAGATTCTCAGGCACCCCCAGTTTACCTATTCTTCAACCTTGTTGGAATCGCCAGCCCACTGACACCTCCCTCCTTTTATCAGTCCATTCTTATATTCCTTGCCTTTTTATTTTCAGCATAGAGTCCATTTTTTAAATTTCATTCTCTAGTATCTTTTTTAAAAATAATTTTTAATGTTTATTTTTGAGAGAGAGAGAGAGAGGGAAAGACAGGGTGCAAGGGGGGAGGGGCAGAGAGAGAGGGAGACACAGAATCCAAAGCGGCCCCCAGGCTCTGAGCTGTCAGCACAGAGCCTGATGCGGGGCTCGAACTCAGGAACCACAAGATCATGACCTGGGCCACGGTCAGCCACTTAACTAGCTGACCCACCCAGGCACCCCTCTCTAACTAGTATCTTAGACGTCTTTGACTCTTGGCCTATTATATCTGCTTGGAAAAACTATAGCCCTGAATGGATCCGGTCATCATCCTTCCCACCTTCTCTGTACCAAGCCAAATGAGCACTAATGGAGAAAATCACAAAAGAGCAGAAATTGTTATCACTTTCTATTCATGGTCACCAGCCTCAACGGGGTGGCCCCCAAAACTTTAGGACAATCTACATTTCACTCCTCAATAATGGTTTCGTACTGTTTCTACCATTCTCAATTCCGACTTGCCTTGCCACTCCCCAGCACCTTCTTGGATAATTCTTTGGGGATCAATTATAGCCTCATACTTTACATAGAAGAAATCCCCTCAGAATTCCACCACTGAATCTATTACTCCAATTGCTTTTGTACCAATCATCTCTTATATCCACCTAAATCAATGGAAGACATGTCTCTCCTCCTTTCCAGCATCCTCTGTGCTTGGATCACATCCTTTCCCACCTCTGCATGGACTTCAGTCTATTGGATTATCCCTCCCTTCTGTATTTTTGATTTAGTACTTTGTAATACCTTTCAAACATGTTCTGGACTCTTTTGTGTTAAAATTATAAAGAAAAAAATCATAATTGCCATAATCAGCTTCATCCCTGAAGATTCTGGTCTGGTGTCCTTTCCCCTTGCAGGTTTCCCTGACACACCTGTTTGTACTCCATGCTGATTGTCTATGCTCGCCGGGTACTTGCACAGGCAGGTGTCCAAGCATCTCTCATACTGTGTGTTGAGTTCACTTTGCAGCTGGACTGGGAACTGATTAAGGGCAGACACTGTTTCTTACGAATCTTTGTAACCTAGCGAAGCGCTCTGTGGGCACAGCGGTTGAGTGAGCGAGGTGGAGAGATATCTTGTAATGTTCTAGGAGTATGGTGGGGGGCGGGGGGTACAGTATGGCGGATGACTGGCTAGGGAAGGATTCAGATCCCTTTCATTACCCCCCCCCCTCCATTGGCAGGTAAGTGGTGGAATAAATTAGTTGGGGAAATTCTGTCAGAGATACACCAACCGAGAATCTCAAATATCTCCACACTGCCTGATTTCTCTTCACTTTTATTTTATCCCTTTCTTTTTTTTCTTTTTTCTTTTTTTTTTTTTTAACGTTTATTTATTTTTAAGACAGAGAGAGACAGAGCATGAACAGGGGAGGGGCAGAGAGAGAGGGAGACACAGAATCTGAAACAGGCTCCAGGCTCTGAGCTGTCAGCACAGAGCCCGACGCAGGGCTCGAACTCACGGACTGTGAGGTCATGACCTGAGCCGAAGTCGGACGCTTAACCGACCAAGCCACCCAGGTGCCCCTTATTTTATCCCTTTATTGCAGGCTCCTTCTCTCCTATTTTCTACTTTCTTCCTCAATGTTTCTTTTTTTTAATTTATTTAAAAATTTTTTAATGTTTATTTTTTGAGAGAGAGACAGAGTGCGAGTGGGGGAGGGGCAGAGAGAGAGGGAGACACAGAATCCGAAGCAGGCTCCAGGCTCTGAGCTGTCAGCACAGAGCCCGGCTCTGGTTCCCGGCCTGAACTCACCAACTGCGAGATCGTGACCTGAGCCGGAGTTGGAAGCTTAACCGACTGAGCCACCCAGCCCACCCCCGCCCCCCCCCGCCTCAGTGTTTCTTAAGAAAAAAATAAAAGGAGCGATATTGATTTTCTGGCTCCTTCAGATGGCCTTTCCTTCTTAAGTCCCTTGGTCTCGGTCCCACGACTTTTTTGCACCCTGTCGCTGAATTTTTCCCTTCGGTACGAGAACCTTTCTCGTTCTGTGTGGTCGTGTTCGGGGGCTTCCAGCAGAGGGGTGGTGGGTGAATACTCCTGGCTGGGGTCTGCAGGATATATAGAGATAACGAGTTTTGTACCGGAAAGCAGATGACGACGTCAGGCTCTGCACTCCCGGCTTCCCTCGGCTGCCAGAAGCGCACGCCTGGCGCCAGAGCCCAGGAGGTGGCTCCGCCCCTCCGGCAGCTTACCTGGATTGGCTCCCAGGGGCAGGCCCCTGGCCAATCAGGCGCGGGGGCGTTGTCTCGGGCGGGGCTTCCGCTTCCCGCCTCCCGCCTCCCGCTTCCCGCTCCTCCCCCTGCTCCCGTTCCAGGCAGCCCAGGATTGACCCCTCGTATCCTGGCGACTGCTGCCCCTTGTCTTCCGCCCCGAGTCCAGGCGAGACATGGCCACGGCCACTGTGGCAGCAGCAAGACGAGGCTTCTGCCGAGCCCCTCCGCTCCTATTCCGGCGCGGCTACCAGACAGAGAAGGGTGTCTATGGCTATCGGCCGAGGAAGCCCGAGAGCCGGGAGCCCCGGGGCGGCCTGGCGCGCCCCTCAGGTCGGGGATAGGGCCGTGCCGTGCACGTAGGGGCTGGGGAAGCAGGGGACTTCCCTGACAGGCCTGAGGTGGGATGCTGTTGTGGGAGAGGCTGGACTTCTGGGGGTCTGCACTGTGCGCTCAGGCCCGTAGGGAGTAAGGGGAGATGAGGGGGCCAAGGAAGGCAGGTTGGGCAGAGGGAGGTTGTCAGTGTGAGGGTCACCCTCTGTCCAGCCTTAGTAGGTGGGGAAACGTGAAGTCGGGGTCTCGGCATTGGATCCACGCGTGGGTGATCTTCCCATCGCTCGTGTTCAAACTTGTTTTGTGAGGTCTTGTCTTTTCTGTTCCTTGGATGTAAACTTGTGGGAACTTAGCTGTTGCGCAGGCGGAGCTGAGGGAAAAGAAGAGCTCTAAGATCTCCCAGCTCGTTGAGCTTACTCAAGGATACATTTCCAGGGCCATCTCTAAGGCTCTTGTGAGCAGAATGTGTGGGGATCACGACTGTACAGCTAGGGTGAAGAGGGCAGTTAGCTGGTGATTGGACCACAGCATGGTAATCATTATTTGTCTCCTTGGCCTAACTAGCCTCTTACTTTAATTTCAGAGTTTAAGATTCTTTGCTGAGTTCAGAACCATGTCACTGATGGTTTTAATGGGTTAGGAGACCTGAATATTAGTTTTTGAGACCTCTCTTTGTATGCTCATGTACAAAAAATCTATTTGGGGTATTTGGTTTGTGCCGCAAAGTTGTGATGCATTTAATCTTCACAGAACAGATGAATACAGATTGATTATTAGAAGAAGATCATTTGGCATCTTTGATCCAGTTACTAGATTGACAATGAAGATTGTCTTCATCATATAAGTACCTGAACTTTGACTCTTATATTACACACTGGGACCTAGTTTGCTAGGTCCAAACCCATAGTTTGCTCTTGACCTCAGGTGACTTTGATAGTAAACCTGATTTCTCTTTCTTAGATGCAGTGGGGTTCCTTTAGGTTCATTTTGGCCAAATAGATTGTTAATCCTTGGGGATAAGACTATTGGTATCTTATTTCACTTTGCAAATCGAGTGTCAAGAATTTTCTATGTCAGTTATTCTCAAAGTTAAGTGTGTGTTCAAATCATTTTGAATTGATTTTTAAAATACCATTTCCCAAGCCTCCCCCCACCCCAGGGTTCTAATTCAGTGGTCTGAGATAGATTTCAAGAATATGGATTTTTATCAGGCACCCCTGGTGATTCTTTAGCAGAAAGGCTATAGCCATCTATGGCCAAATACTGTTATAGTCATAACTCACAAGTATAGGACATATTTGACCATCTCTTCTTCATTTAGGATCATATTACTGTGTGCTCAGTGCATAATTATTGTGATCTTGTTTAAGGTTTTCCCTCACAATTGGGCCTCTATTTGATTCTTATTTATTTATTTAGAAAGAGAGAGAGAGAGACAGAGAGCAACCTGGGGAGGGTCAGAAAGAGAGAGGGAGAGAGATATCCCAAACAGGCTCCCTGCTGTCAGCGCGGAGCCCAATGCGGGCTCAAACCCACAAACCATGAGATCATGACCTGAACCTGAACCAAGAGTTGGTCACTTAAATGACTTAGCGACCCAGGTACCCCTCTATTTGATTCTTCAGCCTGGCAGCTGAAAACTAAGCCTTGCTTTGGAAAACCTAGGCCAGTGGTTTTTACCTGGAAGACTGTATCCAAATCATTTTGGGAGCTCTGGGCTGGTGTGGCTTGAAAAAATATCTCTGGGGTTGATTTTATATGTAATCCCTTCCCTCTTCCCTCATTACCAAATTGACTCTTCCCGCTCCCCCCGCCCATCCAGACTAGTAATGATTTTGCTATACTGTGAGGTGCTTGGTGACTTTGAAAGTTCAGTATTGAGTTAGGACTGAATGCCAAGGGTGTGCTCGTGTGGTATTGGGAGGAAAGAGTGAAATCAATGCTGGGAAATAATTGATGCATAGTTGCAGAATCTAGCTTAAGAAATTCTGTTGCTGGAGCACCTGGGTGGCTCAGTTAAGCACCTGATTTTGGCTCAGGTCATGATCTCACAGTCTGTGAGTTTGAGCTCCACATCGGCCTCTGTGCTGACAGCCCAGAGCCTGAAACCTGCTTTGTATTCTGTCTCTGTTTCTCTCTCTCTCTCTCTCTCTCTCTGTCTCTGTCTCTGTCCCACCCTCCCACCTCACTCATGCTGTCTCTCTCTCTCTCAAAAATAAATCAAAACATAAAAAAAAGAAAAGAAATTCTGTTGCTAAGGGCAATCTTTTATTCTTATTTTTTTTAATTCATTTGTTTATTTTGAGAGAGAGAATGAGAGAGAGGGAGGGAGAGAGGCAGAGAGTGAGGGACAGAGAAAATCTCAAGCAGGCTCTGAGCTGTCAGCATAAAGCCTGACCCAGGGCTCAGTCTCATGAACTGTGAGATCATGGCCTGAGCCGAAATCAAGAGGTGAACACTCAACTGACTGAGCCACCCAGGCGCCCCTTCATTCTTCCCATTTTTAAAAAAAAATTTTTTTACCATTTGATTTAATTTATTTTTTAAATTTACACCCAAGTTAATTAGCATATAGTGCAACAATGATTTCAGGAGTATATATTTTTTTAAAAATTTTTTTTAACGTTTATTTATTTTTGAGACAGAGAGAGACAGAGCATGAACAGGGGAGGGTCAGAGAGAGGGAGACACAGAATCCGAAACAGGTTCCAGGCTCCGAGCTGTCAGCACAGAGCCTGACGCGGGGCTCGAACTCACGGACCGTGAGATCGTGACCTGAGCCGAAGTCGGCCGCTCAACCGACTGAGCCACCCAGGCACCCCAGGAGTATATTTCTTAATGCCCCTTACCCATTTAGCCCATCCCCCCTTCCCACAATTCTTCCTATTTTTTAACTACTGTGCATAAAACTGAAAGGCAAGTGGTCCACTTTGTACCTTTTTCAAAATTACCATTGCATGCAGATCTGTAGCAGTTTTTTCTTCTGTTTCAGAAGGTACCAGTTATTTTGTAGATCACTGTCTCCTACTAGCCTAGGTTGGAGAAAGGGGGCAAAGAGAGTTGCTGTCACTTCTGGTAGCATCTCACCGTCAGGACTTGGTCAGTATGTATCTGCAAAGGAGATTGGAAAGCATAATTTTTATTCGGGTTGGCCATGTGTCAGCTAAGAATTATCTGGGGAAAATGCTGAAAAATAACTAGTAATCACCACATTCCACCCCTTTGGCCACTCAGATAACCTAAGCTTTTTCCTTTTCTTCCCCTTTTATAGAATGGATTCTGTCTCCTCTATTCAGTCTTTGAGTCCAGTTCAAAGTCTGTTATCTCCCAAGAATGTGCAGTCCTCTCTGTCAGGACTGGCTGTGTCTGCTCATGCTTTAGAATTTCATGAATTGCCATGCACCCCCTACTGACACATTCCATATACAAAGAAAACTCCCATCTGGAAAAGAAAGGAATGAGGAACTCTAGTAGTCACTATTCAAACCAGTTATCAAATCCTGCTGGAGAGGAATGATAAGAGCTCCTTTCTGTGGCGATGTAGCAAGTTCACAACATTCCCCTGGCTTTGCCGTGTGGGTCTTTCTTTATCCATTGTCTTCTGTGGCCATCTCTGCCTTGGACGTTGGGGAGTATGCCCTCCTTGGGGGCTGCCCACCGTCCACAGCCTACCTTATTTTGGTAAGGTTAGGAACCTGAGAGTTACTTTAGGGGGTTATCAACGACACGGTTGTTTTTACTTATTTTTTTATTTTTAATGGCCGAAGTTGGGATTTCTTTGGCAGTACAGTTTTCTCATGAAATTCATAGGCTTACAGTCTTTTTGCTTGTGGTCATTTTATGACCAAATTGCCCCCAGACAAAGATCTCCTCTAGAGCTAGTTTTTAAGCCTGAAAACTCCAGTCTTTTATTTACTGCTTCTGTGCTCCACCCACTCAGCTTCCTAAACTTAGAGGTGCTTACCTTGAGACCATCAAAAATAATAGGCTTGAGTGGGAAGGTAATACCCTTGATTGGACCTTGGAGGCTCAGTGTCCCTCATTGCCTAACGGGGAATGCTTACTGGAAGGTCCTCGAAGAAGGGTTTGTCTGTTTTTCCCTCTTGGTAAGACAGCTTTTTCAGAACCACTTTTTATAATTGCCTCTAGTTGTCCAAACCTGCTAGGATCTGCCTTCTAGCAGAGCTTAATTTCCCTGCATCTCTTCTTGCCAACTAGCTCGCTCTAGCTTGACCTCATCTCCCTCCCAGGGCTTTCCTGAAAGTGACAAGAAACAACGATCACATGCTACTGAGCCACAGCTCCGTGGACATACAGTCTGCCTTGCAGGACATCACCGGTGACAGTTTCACCACGCGTTTTGTCAGATAGCATAACACAGTGCTCATTAGCTTTCTAGTCTGAAACATCTGGGTTCTTGGTACCTACCGCCTGACTGCTAAGCCACGGTCATATGTATTTTAGGCTGTTATGGTAGCAACCCACCTCGAGTACCAAATGGTGTATTAGATAGGGTAAGTTCAGGGGCTGTGTTGGACACGTGGAGGAACAGTGACCTAAGTGAGACGAGTAAAGGTCTGAGCTGGTATGACAGCTTTGCTCTGCAAGGTCCAAAGGGGTTCAAGCTCCTTCTGTGTTGTTTCTTCACCATCCTGTGGGTGTTGCTGTCTACTCCGGTCCAGGATAGCTCATCACTGCATCCACACTGTGCAGCAGGATGGAGGAAAGGGGGAAGGGAAAGAGGACACATCTCCCTTCAAGGGCAAGACCCCAAAGTTACACAGATCATGGCTACTACCTTCTCATTCATCAGAACTTAGTCACATGGGCAACTGGCTGCCTGGAAGGCTGGGACGTATATCTTTATTCTGCATGGCCATATGTTTGATTATCACCATGAAAGAGAAGAGAAAATGGATCTCAGGAGTTGTAGCAGGCTCTGCTACAGACATATTGTAAAAATGTGGGGCAAACAACCCACCTTCAACTTTTCACCTCATACTTCATATCAAATCTTGAGCACTGTGTTTCTCAAAGCCTTGCTTTCTGTTTTCACTGTTGGGATCCTAGCGTAGGCCTTTAATTCTGGTCTGCTGCTGCTGCTGCAAGAAATATTAATCCAGGTGCTCCTAGCCAAGTCTACGGATCCCTGTGGAAAAGTTTTAGAGGGTCTGTGGCTTTTGCACAACTGTGTGTGTCTATTTTTAGGCAAAGGGCCTGTAGCTTTCATTGAATTCCCATGACTTCAAAAAGATAAAACTGCTAGCCTCACTGCTATGAAAATTTGTAGCCTAGTGTCTTGCCACAATTTCTCTAAGACATTGGTTTCATTGAGTTATTTTCTTTTTTTTTTAATTTTTTTGATGTTTATTTATTTATTTTTTATTTATTTATTTTTTTAATGTTTATTCATTTCTGAGAGAGACAGAGACAGAATGCGAGTGGGTTAGGGGCAGAGAGAGAGGGAGACACAGAATCTGAAGCAGGCTCCAGGCTCTGTCAGCACAGAGCCCGATGCGGGGCTCGAAGTCACAAGCTGTGAGATCATGACCTGAGCCAAAGTTGGACACTCAACCAACTGAGCCACCCAGGCGCCCCTCATTGAGTTATTTTCTTAACTCAAGTCTCCAAAGGCTCTATTTTGCCTCTCAGAATAAGATCCCAGATTTGTTAGCTTGATATTGAACGCCCTTCATGTTTCATGACCCATTCTGCCTTCTTTCTTACCTTTCTCTGACATAAATTCCCCCATGTTCCAGCCGTTATCCAAGGCTCTCCCCGCTCATTCTGTATGCCCTTCCACTTCATACCCATTCTCCATGGCTCATCTCCGTTCCCATCTCCTCTGTAACATCTGTCTAGACAACTCCAGGCTATCCTAATCTGATCTCCCTCAACTCTCAGTCCGAGAGACCCCTTGGACTCTACTGAACTTTTTATGACTGTGTGCAGTTTCATATAGAGACCATCCTCTCATGCTGTAAGATCCTGCTTGGTAAGCTCCTTGTCTTACATTCCTCTCAGCTCTGTATTTAACTGAATACTTATTAAGTGAGCTATTCCTACTAAGAAATGGAAATACAATTCTGTATATGCAATTTATTTGTGACATTTAGCGCATTTGAATTTTGCATGTATAACCGTAACACCAATTATCAAGAAAGGAAGCACTGTATACATTGGGTAATATACTATATTACTATGCTTTAGAAGAACTAATAATTTCTTTTTTGCTCATGAACACAATGAAGACTTGCTGGGTTTTTCCTTAAATTCCATTTAAGTGGGTGCTTATGGTCAGTTCCGTTAATTAGGAGTACATGATTTAATTGGCTCAAGTCTTTTTCCTTTTTTTATTTTTTCAAAAAAATTTTTAAATGTTTATTTATTTTTGAGAGAGAGAGAGAGAGCGAGCATGAGTAGGGGAGGGGCAGGGAGAGAGGGAGACACAGAATCTGAAGCAGGCGCCAGGCTATGAGCTGTCAGCACAGAGCCCAACGTGGGGCTCGAACCCACGGACCGTGAGATCATGACCGGCTCAAGCCTTTTTCATGACGCCTGCCAGTGTCCTAAAAGGTACCATCTTGGTTGAGAGAAATGATTGGGTTGGTTGGTGGATCATGTCCACAACTCTTTGGGATTGGCAAAGTCAATCGAAGGACAATCCGTCCTGAAAATGGACACATGGCATCCTCCCACATCCAAGGTGACATAGTGAGATGGGATACGATCAAAGTTATGGTGCCTCCCTCCTCCTCTTTGCCTTTCCTTCATCAGCCTTCTTTTTACAAATATTTATCTTGGCTGAAAATCAATGCCTGCATGGGGCGACTACATCATTCACTAAGACATCCATTACATTAAGGCTTTAAAGAGATATTGAATTTCCTTCTAGTAACCTCTTAAATGACAGTGGTTTCACTAGTTAAAATTTGACCTGTGGTGAGTGTTCTTTGTTGCTGGCTATTAGTAACAGCTTGTACTTTAACCTCTGTAAACCTCAATTCAGGTAAACTTCAGTTTATTCATCAACAATCCCAATTGAAAATGGAGGAGTGCCGATTCAGGAGTATCAATGTCATTATGGAGGATTCAGATTACAAAAATATGGCAGAACTGAGGGACCAGCAGGAGATGGGCGCCATAGGATTTCAAGCAGCATTTAGCCATTACTGACCTTGGCACTGAGCTTTAGTAGTTGAAGTGAGGTTGTGGGTATGTTGCAAATTAGAAATAATAGGAGCCTTTACTGGACTCATGAGAAAAGCAGTTGAAGAAAATCCTAATGCATTAGAGATTTAAAAAAATCTAGATAGGGGCGCCTGGGTGGCTCAGTCGGTTAAGCGTCCGACTTCAGCTCAGGTCACTATCTGACTGTCCGTGAGTTCAAGCCCCGCGTCGGGCTCTGGGCTGACGGCTCAGAGCCTGGAGCCTGCTTCCGGTTCTGTGTCTCCCTCTCTCTCTGCCCCTCCCCCGTTCATGCTCTGTCTCTCTGTGTCTCAAAAATAAATAAACGTTAAAAAAATTAAAAAAAAAAAATCTAGATAATTCTCGGGTACAATGCAGACCAGAAAAGGCTAATGACGTTAGCCCTTGTACTTTTTTTTTTTTCAAATGTCTCACTGATTTCCAGTTCTCTCATCCTTTTTGCTGTAGGCTCTGGACTTCCCTTTTCAATTTTTGTTATAACATAATGGATAAAACATTGGATTGAAGTCAAATATGCTTGAAGGTAGCTTCTTTACTACCTCTGTCACATTTTGCAGGTCACTTAACCTCTTTGCGCCTCAGTTTACTCTTCTGCAGATGAGGAGACCTATTTCAGAGTTGTTGCAAGAGTTGGGTAAGATGACGTGTGTGAAACACTGAGCAAAAGTTAGTACTTGCTATCATTCACTATCAATCTGTGATCCTTACTTATCTATGTTGGCAGTGATTTAAGAAAGGATTAGGAAAAAAACCAGAAAGGACCAGAACAAGGTTTTTGTTTGTTTTTTTTTAAGAATGAAATAAATTTTATTTTATTTTATTTTATTGTATTTTTAAATGTTTATTTATTTTGAAAGAGAGAAAGAGCACGTGTGTGTGCACAAGTGGGGGAGGGGCAGAAAGAGGGAGAGAGAATCCCAAGCAGGCTCTGCGCTGTCAGCTCAGAGCTGGATGCAGGTCTTAATCCCACAAGCCCTGAGACCATGGCCTGAGCCAAAATCAAGAGTCAGACGCTTAACTGACTGAGCCACCCAGGCACCCTGAAATAAATTTATTTTATAAAGATACTGTATTTGAGGTGGAAAGATAAGGTATGATATAAAATAAACTCAGTTGCACAGCCTAGGTTTATCTGAATTTGTTGTACAGAATATAATAGTCTGGTACAAAGTCTTGCCTTAATTTCTTTGTTTTTTAAGTGTTTCTTTATTTTGAGAGAGGGAGAGAGAGCTCGGAAGAAGGGGAAAGGGGGAGAGAGAGAAGGAGAGAGAGAATCCCAAACATTCTACACTCAGGTCCAGAGCTCAATGCAGGGCTCTATCCCATGAACCTGTGAGATCATGACCTGAGCTGAAACCAAGAGTCTGATGCTTAACCAATGGAGCCACCCAGGTGCCCCTGAAGTCTTTGTTTTAATGTGGTTATTTCCAAAGTTCCTAAGCTGAAACTGGGTGGGGGGTGGGGGGTGGGGGCGGCCATCACATTTTAATGGGGTTTGAAGAGACTCCAGTTATGAAATTCTCTTTCTTGGAATCTTCAGCCATTTTATAGATATCCAACATTCCCACTTGCTATAAGCATATGCTGCCTTGAATGTAAGAAACCCATGGATATGATCTAGATATTTTTGGGGGGAGGCTGTTTATGACCAGATGATGAAAAAGAACTGTATTGACTTTTAGATTAAGTACTAAGTTTAGTTTATGTGTCAGTGTACTTCAGGCTGGTTAATACGAACCCTTTTTTCCTGAAAATAAAACACTCTTCAGTGCCCCGACTGTGCTTGCTTACAGAGAGAATAAAGTAATTGATGTAGATATCCTTATCATAATTTTTTTTTTACCCCCGTATCGGCAAAGGTTCTTTTGATCACAAGCAACAGAAACCAACTGTGGCCACCTAAGGGGAAGCGGGGACTTTATTTGAAAAGATACAAGGATATCTCCCAGAGCTGAAGGATGTGTGCAGCAACCAAGCCTCAGCGGGGGAGAAAACCAGCACTAACTCTGGGAATATTGGCAGAAGCTGTGTGTGGGCCCACAGGGCACAGCTGTTAATGTACTCAGCTCCTGTGCTACCCATAATGCGTGTCAGGAGTCCTCGAGACCACCCCTACATTTAGAGATTCGCCAGAAAGCCTCATGGCGCTCAGCTTACAGCTGTACTCATGGCTCAGATTCATCACAGTGATGTAATAAGGATACATAGCTGCACTGTCGCGGAAAACAGCACAGGCACCGTGGTGCAGGAGTCCTTGTGCTCTCTCTCCCGTGAGGGGTGATACAGAAACACTCCTGTTCATGCAACGTAAATACAGCAATATATGTGCCGTGTCACCCAGGGGAGTCCATTTGAGATCCATCACCCGAGGTTTTTATTGGCAGACGTCCATGTAAACACCCTCTGCCTGTGCCAAAATTCCAGACTCCCAGAAGGAAAGCAGGTGTTCAGCGTTAACCATGTTGTTTGCACAAACAGGAGGCATAGTGGACCACCCGTGTCTCCCTATCCCAAGTCATAAATTCTGGAAAGAGTGAATCTGACCCACTTCGACTCAGGTGTCTTTGGAATCCATTAATTGGGAGGGAGGCAGAATGGAATGAGGTAGACGTGGTCTTAGGAACCCACTCCCTGGAATGGGAGAGCGCAGTTCTTGGGAAAGAGGGGCTCAGGGGCATCTGGATGGCTCAGTTGGTTAAGCATCCGACTCTTAATTTTGGCTCAGATCATGATCTCATGGTCATGGGATTGAGCCCCGCGTGGGACTCTGTGCTGGGCATGGAGCCTGCTTAAGATTCCGTCTCCCTCTCTCTGCCCCTCCCCAGCTCGTGTGTTCTCTCTGTCTCTCTGTCTGTCTGTCTCTCTCTCTAAAAAGGAAAAAAAGAAAAAAAAGAGGAGCTCAAAGTGAGGTGGAAGATGTATTCACTGCAGCTCTTGTACTGCATGTTTGAGGGCTCTGGCTCTGGAAAACTTGCATCACAAGGATTCTGTGACTCTCTTACGATATGCTGAATCTCAGGACTTCATTCAGTTAATGACAAATGCTTCTTGAGCATTTGCTATGTGCCAGTCTCTTGAGCCAGAAGCATGCCTTCAGTATTTTCCATTTTGTTTTGTAAAGGAGTGTGTATATGTGTTGTTGTTTTCCCTATTCTCTCTGGCTTCTTAGGGATTTAAACACAAAATTAAATTCTTCTGAACTTCTATAGATATCCTGAGTATCAAGTTATTTGGTTGGTAGTATACCTAGC
This sequence comes from Panthera pardus, assembly GCF_024362965.1. NCBI lineage: Eukaryota > Metazoa > Chordata > Mammalia > Carnivora > Felidae > Panthera > Panthera pardus. The sequence continues at coordinate 130,043,255 of NW_026526991.1, read as the reverse complement.
ATGAAGATATTCATTTTTCTTTTACAGTAATCCTTTGACTTATTTATACAGTGATATGAAATTCTTTTTATGAACAATATATGTATTCAATGTGTTCTCATCCTTTGAAATCTTATAATATCACTGTTTGCTACAAAATATAGATGAAGCAATCATATCTGGTGGATTTTTTTTAGTACTTATTTATTTTTGAGAGAGAGAGAGAGAGAGAGTGTGTGTGTGTGCAAGCAGGGGAGGGGCTGAGAGAGAGGGAGACACAGAATCCGAAGCAGGCTCCAGGCTCTGAGCTGTCAGCACAGAGCCTGATGCAGGGCTCAAACTCATGCAGGGCTCAAACTCATGAGCCGCGAGATCATGATCTGACCCAAAGTCAGACACTTAACCAACTGAGCCACCCAGGCACCCCTGATGGATTTGAAACTAGAATGTAGTCAGTTAATTAAAAAAAAAAAAAAAAAAAAAAAAAAAAAAAAAAAAAAAAAAAAAGTTCTTTAAAGCAAGGAGTATGATAAAGAAATGAGAGATGCTTCATGTATTTTGACAAATGTATTTCTTCTTGGATTTGTTTTTGCAAATCTTTAAAATTAAGAGCACTATGGAAGCAATCTGAATGCAGCATCTCTCTAGATTTTTATGATTTCTCCCCCCACATTTTCTTTCTCCCACAGCACCAGCCTTAGGAACAAATATAACTGATTTTTACAAGCATAAAGCCCACTGGTGAGGACAGGTACACTGGAGTGCCCTACGAGTGCAGTAGGCAGCAAGTCAGGATAACATTTGAAGAGCTGTGCTCTACATGTTTGCCATTGAAAACTTAGCAGATAAGCGAAAGAAAAAACGAGGAATTTTGTACAGGATAATCGCTAAATTTTTGGTCCATTTCCTTTATGTATATGGGATATATGTACACACATTCACATATATAAAGTATATAGATACTCATACTATGCTATATAGACTAGGTAATGAAATATACATTACCTACTATACATATATACATTGTAACAAAGAGCAGGCTCATACTATTTATACTGTTTATAGTTGTTTTTTTCCTCTATATACACTGACACTTTTCCCTGAAGCTTCTCCTACAACATTGTTTTGTAATGGCTACTGATACTAGATGGAGATTAGTTGATAACCCTAGGGCGTGTCCCCCTGGGGGCTGGAGATTTTCAGAGTTAGAGGACTAATGTGGGGGGAGGGGGGATGTCCCTGAGGAATGAAACTCCACCTTCAGTACTTGAGGGGTCAGTGTGGTGATGAGCAGCTTCACCTCCCGTTGTCCTCTGGGAGAAAGCAGGTTCCAGTTAGGATAGGGGTATAAGGAATGTTTATGGAGGAGGGTAAGAATGCGGAGAGGTTGATTAATCATGGAGCAGAATCCCAGAGGTCACAGTGGAAGGATCTGGGAGGCAGAGAGGGAAGGAATATGGGATTGGGTCTGGAAAAAAGAAACCAGAGCAAAGGCAGGAAGAGGGTCTGAGAGAAAATAGATTGCCAGGATGGATGTGGGATGTGCCCAGAGGTGTGGAGGGGTGTGGACCTCTCTCTCTCAGGCTCTGCCAGAATAGTAGCTTCCACACGTCCCTGGGAGTGAGCAGCCTGCTTTTGTGCCAACTCCCATGCCATTGCTCTTAGAATGGCATGAGAAGCCTGGGGAACACTTAGAAATTGGAGCAATAATCTCTGAGTTGATGTGGGTTCACTAAGAGAATATTTTCAATAGGGCTGCTAATTTGGGGATGGTGATGATAACTGTGCATATCTACTATTAGACTTGCCCCACCAGAGATGTAGTTTTGTACATGTTCCTGGAAACTGTGGAAGGTGCAGGAGATCACCCAGAGAAAAACAGCTTGAGAAAAAGGCTGCTGCCAGATCTGCAGACCACTAATATTTTAGAGATGGACAAAGAAGAGGAGCTCCCTCCCCAAAATGACTGAGGGTGCGTAGCCAGTGAGTTAGGAGAAAAGCCAGGATTTGGTGATGCCGCAGAGCCCAGGGAAGAATGTGGGGTTTTTTTTTGCTGTTTTGTTGTTTTCTGGTGGGGAGGAGGAATATGTTTTTAAGGAGTGACTGGTGGGGACAATGCTTTAGACGTGGTCTTTCTGGATTTTAGTCATAAATGTGAAGGTTTCCTACTTTATAACACAGCAATTGAGAACCTCAGTAAGATTCAGAATAGAACCCTATGGCAATTTATATGACTTATCTCCAGACTGGAATCGATTCATTTACTGGGATTGTTTGATTAGGTTACCAATTTATTAGACGTAGCATGGATCGTCCTAACTGTTGCATCAGTGCCAACACATCCTTCACGTATTCAGTACCTCTCTGTTCTTTCCTGTCAGCCCGTGACAAGACACATACTTTGCCGTACTCTGAATACAAAGCACATATGTAGCTCACTGCATGGCAATAAATGTTCATAAAATGGTCATTAAATGTTTCAAAATATGCTGAACTTTTCTCTGGGTTCTAAGAATAAACACATAAGGTGAAAAATGTTCAGAAAATGTTCAGAAATGGTGGATCTGCTCATCATCGGGGATTTGTGCTGTTTGTAAGGCTGCCTTGATGAACTGAAGGTTAGCGGAGTGTGGGCATGAAGGATTTTTTTTTTCTTCAAATTTTGGAATAACTTTCATATGGAAGAGGGAAGAAAAGCAGTTTGGGCTCAAAATAGAATCATCATATTGGGTTCACTAAAAGATAATGCAACTCCTCCAAGCAGAGACTGAGGAACCACTCATTTAGAGCTTTATAAAGGGTTTGTTTCCTGTTTTGTTTTGTTTTGTTTTGTTTTGTTTTGTTTTGCATTATGTGAGTGAAAAGATCATTAAAATTTTTTTTTTAAGTTTACTTATTGATTTTGAGAGAGAGAGACAACATGAGCGTGAGAGTGCGAGCAGGGGAAGGGCAGAGAGAGAGGGAGAGAGAGAGAATCCCAGGCAGACGCCACACTGTCAGTGCAGAGCCGAACTCTGGGCTCAAATCCACAAACCATGAGATCATGATAACCAATGGGGCCACCCAGGTGCCCTGTGAAAAGATCATTTTTAAGATCTTTTTCTAGGGGCACCTGGGTGGCTCAGTCGGTTGAGCATCCGACTTCGGCTCAGGTCATGATCTCACGGTCTGTGAGTTTGAGCCCCACATCAGGCTCTGTGCTGATGGCTCAGAGCCTGGAGCCTGCTTCGGATTCTGTGTCTCCCTCTCTCTCTGCCCCTTCCCTGCTCATGCTCTGTCTCTCTCTGTCTCAAAAATAAATAAAAAACATTAAGAAAAAAAAAAAGATCTTTTTCTAGTATAAATTTCATGAGTCTATGAAATAACTCTGTACATTGGGTCTTTAAGCAATAGGGAAGGAGATGTAACTGATTTTGTAGTTCTACCTATGTCTATTTTTTAAGTAAAATATTTAAAAATCTCAAATAATAATTAAGAGGACTCTAATTATCCACAATCTCAGCATTTTAACAGTTATTTTCAGTGCTATTTCTCTACAGGCATAGTTATTTTTACAAATGTGCACCCATAGTTCTATCTCTCTCTCTTTTTTTTTTTTTTTCCTTCACTGACTTTAGCAATCATGAGATAAATTTAAAGAAATAGGTGTGTTTTCCTGAGGGCGCCTGGGTGGCTCAGTCGGCTGAGCGTCCAACTTCGGCTCAAGTCATGATCTCGCAGTTTGTGGGTTCAAGCCCCACATCGGGCTCTGTGCTGACAGCTTAGAGCTGGCAGCCTGCTTTGGATTCTGTGTCTCCCTCTCTCTCTCTCTGCCCCTCCCCAACTCGTGCTCTCTCTCTCTCTCAAAAATAAACATTAAAAAAAAGTAAGTGTGTTTTCCTGGATTCTGATAGTCTATAAACCTGAGATGTGGTAGGTAGAAGGAATGCATTAAAAGTGTCTAAGGCCACAAAGGTTCTTTGAAAAACTGATTTTTTTTTTTAGTTTGTGGGCATTTTCTAAATTGTTTGTATTGTTTTATTTTCCCCTTGAATTAGTTGATCATGGCCTTGCCAGATTGGTGACTGTATACTGTGAACATGGTCATAAAGCTGCCAAAATCAACCCCCTCTTCACTGGACAAGCCTTGCCGGAGAATGTGCCTGAAGTCCAAGCTCTTGTGCAGACCCTACAGGGACCTTTTAATACCACAGGTAAAGCCCACCAACACTAGACTCTACATGTAACGGTTAGCTGCCAAGATGCAGTATGGCTCCTTTCTCTGTTCTTGAAGAACTCACATGCCCACTGGAGCTGAGGCTTCCATGGAGTGTGAGTTGACCGTGAGGGGCACATTCAAGCACTGTCTAAGAGGACTGGTCTTGAGGTTCTAGAATAGTCTTTCAGTAGGGTTCATTTCCTCTAAGTTTAAAAACATTTACCAAAGAAGACATACATATGGCCAACAGGTGGGATGCGTGGGTGGCTCAGTTGGTTAAGGCTTCGGCCCAGGTCATGATCCCACGGTTCGTGTGTTTGAGCCCCTCATGGGGCTCCGTGCTGATGGCTCAGAGCCTGGAGCCTACTTCAGATTTTGTCTCCCTCTCCCTCTGCCCCTCCCCCACTTGTACTCTGTCTCTCTCTCTGTCTGTCTCTCTCTCAAAAAAGAAATAAAAACATTAAAACAAACAAACAACTAAATAGCCAACAAGTACATGAAAAGGTATTCACCATCACTGATCATCAGAGAAATGCAAATCAAAGCTGCAATTAGGTATCACTTCACATCTGCCAGAATGGCTGGGACACAAGATAACAAGTGTTGGTGAGGATGTAGAGAAAACCTCGTGCACTGTTGGTGGGACTGCAAGTAGGTGTAGCTACTGTGGAAAATAGTACGGATACTCCTCAAAAAATTAAAAATAGAAATCCCATATGATCTAGCAATCCCACTTCTGAGTATTTATCCAAAGAAATTGAAATCAGGGTCTTAAAGAGTTATCTGTACTTTTATGTACTGTGGCATTATTACCATAGCAAAAAATATGAAAACACTTAAATGTCTATCAATGGATAAATGAATAAAGAAAATGCAGTATGAGAGCACCTGGCTGGCTCAGTTGCTAGAGCATGTGACTCTTGATCTTGGGGTTGTGAGTTCAAGCCCCACGTTGGGCATAGGCCCTACTTAAAAAAGAAAAAAAGAATGTGGTATATGGAACAGAATATTGCTCAGCCTTAAAAAAGGAGGAAATCCTTCCATTTGTGACAACATGGATGAAACTCGAGGCATTACACTAAGTGAAATTAAACCAGTCACAGAAGGACAGGCACTGCATGATTGATCCCACTATATGAGGAATCTAAGATCGTCAAACTCATGCTCACTTCATGAGCACAAATACTAAAATTGGAACGATACAGAGAAGATCAGCATGGTGCCCGCACAAGGATGACACGCAAATTCGTGAAGTCTTCCATATTTAAGAAAAATGATAAAATGTTCAAACTTAGACAGTGGTTCACAGGGTCTGGGAAGAAGCGGAAATAGGGAAATGGTGGTCAAAAGGTACAGAGTTTCAATTATGAAAGATAAATAAGTTCTAGGGGCTCTAGTTAATACTGTATTGCATACTTAAAATTTTGCTAAGAGAACATCTTACGATCAGCATTCTTACTACAAAAGAAAACTATTTTTAAAATGTAGTAAGGGTTGCTTGGGTGGCTCAGTTAGTTCAGTGTCCGTCTCTTGGTTTCGTCTCAGATCATCATCTCATGGTTTGTGAGTTCAAGCCCCACATCCGGACTCTGTGCCAATGGCATGGGATTCTGTCTCCCTCTCTCTCTGCCCCTCCCCTGCTTGCTCTCTACCTCTCTCTCTCTCTCAAAAACAAATAAACATTTCTAAAAAAAAAAACAACCAAAAACTTTTAAAAAATGAATAAAACGTTGCAAGCCCTGAAATAATAGTTTTAAAAAAGCTGGACACCCATTATGGACCAGACACTTTACATCTGTTTTGTCAATGCATTCCCACACCTACTCCCTAAGAAGTTACTGCCATCTTTATTTTACAGACAGGGAAACAGAAACTCAGAGAACTTAAGTAACTCGTAGCTAAGAAGTGGCAGAGGTAAGGTGACAATCCAGCTCTCACTTCCTGTTTTATTTCCCAGCTTGGGAACTTAAAAAAAAATGGGGGCTAGATAACCAGGCAGCATCCTGGGCTCCTATCTCATGCCATTTTTAAATTTTACTTATTTATTTTATTTTATTATTACTATTTTTTAAAGATTTTATGTTTAAGTAATCTCTATACCCAACACGGGGCTCGAACTCACAACCCCAAGATTGAGAGTCACATACTCTTCCAACTAAACCACTCAGGTGATCCCTGTCATGTCATTTTTTTTTTTTTTAATTTTTTTTAACGTTTATTTATTTTTGAGACGGGGAGAGACAGAGCATGAACGGGGGAGGGGCTGAGAGAGAGGGAGACACAGAATCTGAAACAGGCTCCAGGCTCTGAGCTGTCAGCACAGAGCCCGACGCGGGGCTTGAACTCACGGACCGCGAGATCATGACCTGAGCCGAAGTCGGATGCCCAACCGACTGAGCCACCCAGGCGCCCCAATGTCATTTTTTTTAAAGTTATTTTTGGGCAATGTCAAATTCTGGTATATACATTAATTAGTAATGTTCTGGTAATTTATTGCAGTGTAATAAACCACCCCAAAATGCAGTAACTTCTAAGGGTACAACAATTTTATTATCTCGCAGTTCTAGAATCTGCCTGGACTCAGCTAGGCAATTCTCACTTGGGGGGCTTGGAGACAAAATCTATGCCATCATAATTTAAATGGCCCTTCAGGAATGGAAAGTTTAGTGTTTTGGTTTTTTTTTAATTTTTTTTTTAACGTTTATTTATTTTTGAGACAGAGAGAGACATAGCATGAACGGGGGAGGGGCAGAGAGAGAGGGAGACACAGAATCGGAAGCAGGCTCCAGCTCTGAGCCATCAGCCCAGAGCCCGACGCGGGGCTCGAACTCATGGACTGCGAGATCGTGACCTGAGTCGAAGTCGGAAGATTAACCAACGGAGCCACCCAGGCGCCCCTTAAGTAATTTCTGTGCCCAACGTGGGGCTCGAACTCATAACCCCGAGATCAAGAGTTTCACACTGTACCGCTTGAGCCAGCCAGGTGCCCTCCACTCTAACCATTTTAAAGTATACAATTCAGTGACATTTCATACAGCCACAATGTTATGCAATCATCAGTTTAGTTCCAGAACATTTTCATCACCCCAAAAGGAAATCTTGTGCCTAGTAAACTTACTTACTCACTCCCCATTCTGCTTTCTTCTCAGCCCCTTGCAACCACTAATCTACTTTCTGTTTCTATAGATTTGCCTATTCTTGACATGCTGTATAAATGAAGTCACAGTATGTGGCCTTTTGGGTCTGGCTTTTTACATTTAGTGTAATGTTTCCAAGTTTCATCCATACTGTAGCATAAACTGGTACTTTATTCCTTTATGTGGCTGAACACTAGTCCGTCATATGGTGTGGGGAAATAGGTTCAAGAATTCCTTACACTTATGTAAATGGGTTAAGAAAGCTTAGGTCAGAAAGCTGCCACCACTGGGTGAAAGCGCCCAAGGTTAGTTAGCAAGATATTATAATGGGATCACAAGTAACTTGTTATATTACCTGCAGGAAACTACTTTCCATCTTGTACCAATATACCAGATTTGTTTTGATCACAAACACCACTTGCCCCCCCCCCCCCAGGCAGACCCTTTGCTTCTTACACACACAAGTTATTTTTTTTTAAATGTTTATTTATTTTTGAGAGTGAGAGACAGAACATGAGTAGGGGAGGGGCAGAGAGAGAGAGAGAGAGAGAGACAGAATCTGAAGCAGGCTCCAGACTCTGAGCTGTCAGCACAGAGCCCGACGCGGGGCTTGAACTCACAAGCTGTGAGATCATGACTTGAGCCGAAGTCGGACGCTCAACCGGCTGAGCCACCCAGGCGCCCCCACACACAAGTTATTGATTACTATCTGATTATTTCCTCATGTACAACACTTGTGTAAGATCTTGAGAGCTCAATAAATACGAGATGAAACACGTGTTCAGGGCTTTTGTCTCCTTCTGGACATTAGCCTCTCTTGTATTCAATTCTGTGTCCACTCTCTTGCTGGACAAAAGAGAACTCAAGAGTCATAGTCTGCAACAGTATGGCTATATCACATTTTGTTTATCCCATCAGTGGACATTAGGTTATTTCCTATCTCATTTAATCTTTTTTTTCAAAAAATTTTAACATTTATTCATTTTTGAGAGACAGAGCATGAAGGAGGGAGAGAGGTAGAGAAAGAGGGAGACACAGAATCCAAAACAGGCTTCAGGCTCTGAGCTGTCAGCACCGAGCCTAACACAGGGTCAAACCCACGAACTGCAAGATCATGACCTGAGCCGAAGTCAGACGCTTAACTGACTGAGCCACCCAGGCACCCTCCTATCTTATTTAATTTTAACAACTACCCCCTGAGGTGTTCCTGTTTTATAGATTAAAATGTGGGGCAGAGAAGCCAAGCGATATGCAAAATAATTTTTATAACTTGAATGGTCAATCAGTATCAAAGAGCTAAAGTTTATTGTAAGAAACCATAAGCAATAATAAAGTAAATGTTGGTTTGTTAAAAACTCACGTTGTAGGTTAAGGCAAATGACTGATCATTGATTTGGTGCTGAGCTATTGATACACTTACAGTGCTCTCCTTTTGTTGACCAAGGTTCAGGTAGATTTCCCTTTAGCTTAAAATGTTGCTTTGCTATCAATATTAATAACATTTAGGCCAAATGTTCAATGGTAGACATTACTTTGTAGGTATTAATATAAGAGTTAAACATTTGGGGAGGTATTTCAGATAAAGGTAGAATATCTGATCTGTAGCTATAAAGCAGTTGAGTGTTAACTTTCCATTTTTAGTTTGAAATTACAATAGAATCAAAATTTGGCATAAAGCGGCATGGCTCTGTCCTTGTGGAGAAAGACTGATATTCTCTTTCCTAGTCTGACTATTTTGTGGCCTTTGACCATATTTTTAGTTTTGTCTTTAGAAAAATCTAGGTAGCCATTGATGATGACCCAACTTATCCAAAACAAAATGCTCTGAATTGAAATAATTATTTTGGTATGTTCTATAATTAATTACATGTTTGATTGTTTTTTAAAACGATCCCTATGATTTCATTTTTGTAGGATTGTTGAACATGGGGAAGGAGGAGGCCTCTCTTGAGGAAATAGTAGCCTATCTCAACCAAATCTACTGTGGGCAAATTTCTATTGAAACCTCCCAGCTTGAGAGCCAGGAGGAGAAAGACTGGTTTGCCAAACGGTTTGAGGAACTGAAAAAAGAGACCTTTACCACAGAAGAGCGAAAACATCTGTCAAAACTAATGCTAGAATCTCAGGTATAAAAGTACCAGCTAACATCAATGGAATAGGACGGCTCTTTTTCTACAAAGATATATCAATATTGAAGAGAGGGAATTAAAGCATTTACTTACCCCTATTTACCTCGTTGCGTCAACACACTAGATAATAGAATACACACCACTTTGTTCTAAGTAGGAAAAAGTAGAACCCCAAACAACTGAGTCAAAATATATACTTTTTATGTAATTGCCTTTTCACTCTGTAAAAGACTGAAAAGCCCTTAAGACCTTGCTTCTCTTTTTATGACCTGGAGTGATCAAAAAAAGAACAATGCATGGAAGAGACTCTTGGTGCAGATTAATAGACCTTGAGTCTGTCAAGGCTATGATCAGGACTCAGGCGTGTCAAGATGACAAGGAAACTATTCCCAGTAATTTGGATAGTTGGGTCATTTGCGGCCTTGACAAAATAGTACCGTAGAGCCTGGTACTAAAACTCAAGGGCTAGGAGGGGCAGACCCCTAAGGCCCAGCCCCAACTCTAGAGGAACACATTCTAAGAGGATCCCTCTTGGGGTAAGTTATTCCACCACTCG